>NC_138292.1:79657500-79822500 GCF_965601325.2 Salmo salar | reverse complement strand
CGAACCAAATGGAACTCTGTTTCCTAAATAGTGCACTACTTTTTGACCAAGGACCATAAAGAAAAGGGTGCCATTTGGGATGTAGACTTGGTTCATAGTCTCCAGAGGCCTTGGATGTTCTTTGTAGAAAACTCTTTGTTGGGTTTGGGGGACGAAAATCCCTCCATAAGCTGTGTTGTTTATATTCCTTCTTTCTTCCTCTTTAACCAAAACGTGTTTATTGTTAAAAACACACATTGCTTATTTATTGTTAAAAACACATGTTACCAAGGAAACAGTAAACAAGTATTCCTATTGAAGTCTATTTCATTGTCTTCTAAGAGTTGCTGAACATGTCTCTCAGTGTCTTGTATTTGAATGACTCAACAACTCAGGGGATTGTCAAGCTTCTGTCAAGCTTCTGTTAAGCCTCTGTCAAAATTCTGTAAAGCTTCTTGATGACAGTGTATGCGTCCCAAGTGGCACTCATGTGGAATACGTAGCGGAATTAGTAGTGGAATAAGTAGTGGAATACGTAGCAGAATACGTAGTGGAATTAGTAGAGGAATAAGTCGTGGAATAAGTCGTGGAATATGTAGTGGAATACGTAGAGGAATACGTAGCGGAATTAGTAGTGGACAGAGGAATAAGTTGTGGAATAAGTCGTGGAATATGTAGTGGAATAAGTAGCGGAATACGTAGTGGAATTAGTTGTGGAATAAGTAGTGGAATACGCTATGGAATAAATAGTGGAATTAGTAGCGGAATATGTAGTAGAATAAGTAGTGGAATACGTAGTGGAATAAATAGTGGAATAAGTAGTTGAATACGTAGCGGAATACGTAGCGGAATTAGTAGTGGACAGAGGAATAAGTTGTGGAATAAGTCGTGGAATATGTAGTGGAATAAGTAGCGGAATACGTAGTGGAATTAGTTGTGGAATAAGTAGTGGAATACGCTATGGAATAAATAGTGGAATTAGTAGCGGAATATGTAGTAGAATAAGTAGTGGAATACGTAGTGGAATAAATAGTGGAATAAGTAGTTGAATACGTAGCGGAATACGTAGCGGAATTAGTAGTGGACAGAGGAATAAGTTGTGGAATAAGTCGTGGAATATGTAGTGGAATAAGTAGCGGAATACGTAGTGGAATTAGTTGTGGAATAAGTAGTGGAATACGCTATGGAATAAATAGTGGAATTAGTAGCGGAATACGTAGTAGAATAAGTAGTGGAATACGTAGTGGAATAAATAGTGGAATAAGTAGTGGTCGAGGGGAATTCCGTAATATTATGTGAATATCGACTCGGAGTATAGTGCTATAGTTACCGTAGGAACAGTGAGCAACTGGATGACCTGAGAACAGAGGAACTAGAATCTTGATTGACAGCTGCTCTGTGTTACTTGTTTGTTTCTAAAGCCCCCCACTTCCTCTAATGCTCTAAGTCTCATTTCAATACCAAAACAACTACAGAAACCATCCCCAAGGCCTCTGAAGACTACGAACCAAATGGAACTCTGTTTCCTAAATAGTGCACTACTTTTTGACCAAGGACCATAAAGAAAAGGGTGCCATTTGGGATGTAGACTTGGTTCATAGTCTCCAGAGGCCTTGGATGTTCCTTGTAGAAAACTCTTTGTTGGGTTTGGGGGACGAAAATCCCTCCATAAGCTGTGTTGTTTATATTCCTTCTTTCTTCCTCTTTAACCAAAACGTGTTTATTGTTAAAAACACACATTGCTTATTTATTGTTAAAAACACATGTTACCAAGGAAACAGTAAACAAGTATTCCTATTGAAGTCTATTTCATTGTCTTCTAAGAGTTGCTGAACATGTCTCTCAGTGTCTTGTATTTGAATGACTCAACAACTCAGGGGATTGTCAAGCTTCTGTCAAGCTTCTGTTAAGCCTCTGTCAAAATTCTGTAAAGCTTCTTGATGACAGTGTATGCGTCCCAAGTGGCACTCATGTGGAATACGTAGCGGAATTAGTAGTGGAATAAGTAGTGGAATACGTAGCAGAATACGTAGTGGAATTAGTAGAGGAATAAGTCGTGGAATAAGTCGTGGAATATGTAGTGGAATACGTAGAGGAATACGTAGCGGAATTAGTAGTGGACAGAGGAATAAGTTGTGGAATAAGTCGTGGAATATGTAGTGGAATAAGTAGCGGAATACGTAGTGGAATTAGTTGTGGAATAAGTAGTGGAATACGCTATGGAATAAATAGTGGAATTAGTAGCGGAATATGTAGTAGAATAAGTAGTGAAATACGTAGTGGAATAAATAGTGGAATAAGTAGTTGAATACGTAGCGGAATACGTAGCGGAATTAGTAGTGGACAGAGGAATAAGTTGTGGAATAAGTCGTGGAATATGTAGTGGAATAAGTAGCGGAATACGTAGTGGAATTAGTTGTGGAATAAGTAGTGGAATACGCTATGGAATAAATAGTGGAATTAGTAGCGGAATACGTAGTAGAATAAGTAGTGGAATACGTAGTGGAATAAATAGTGGAATAAGTAGTGGAATAAGTAGTGGAATATGTAGTGGAATACGTAGCAGAATACGTAACAGATTTAGTTGTGGAATAAGTAGTGGAATACGTAGTGGAATATGTAGCAGAATGAGTTGTGGAATAAGTAGTGGAATACATTCTGGAATAAATAGTAGAATTAGTAGTGGAATACGTAGTGGAATAACTAGTGGAATACATAGTGGAATAAGTAGTGCAATACATAGTGGAATAAGTAGTGGGATATGTAGTGGAATACATAGTGGAATAAGTAGTGGAATACATAGTGGAATTAGTAGTGGAATAAGTAGTGGCATAAATAGTTGAATAAGTAGTGGAACAAGGTTCCATTTGGTAGTCATCCAGAGTATTAGATGCTCTAGGTGTGTCATGACAGTGTGTCTGAGAAGCCTGATGTACGTGCTCTCAGTCTATCTGGCTGTCTGTGGACAGCTTTCACTTCTTACAGCAGATGGCTTAGCAGGGCACATCTGCAGGCACAGCTGGCACCGCTGAGAGGCAGAGAGAGACAGAGACAGAGAGAGAGAGAGGCAGAGAGAGAGAGGCAGAGAGAGAGAGAGAATATGTACAGTTGAAGTCAGAAGTTTACATACACCTTAGTCAAATACATTTAAACTCAGTTTTGCACAATTCCCGACATTGAATCCTAATAAAAATGCCGTGTCTTAGGTTAGTTCGGATCACCACTTTATTTTAACTTCCTGACTGATGTCTTGAGATGTTGCTTCAATATATCCACGTAATTTCCCTTCCTCATGAAGCCATCTATTTTGTGAAGTGCACCAGTCCTTCCTACAGCAAAGCCCCCCCACAACATGATGCTGCCACCCCCGTGCTCCACGGTTGGGATGGTGTTCTTCGGCTTGCAAGCGTCCTCCTTTTTCCTCCAAACATAACGATGGTCGTTATGGCCAAACAGTTCTATTTTTGTTTCATCAGACCAGAGGACATTTCTCCAAAAAGTATGATCTTTGTCCCCATGTGCAGTTGCAAACCGTAGTCTGGCTTTTTTATGGCGGTTTTGGATCAGTGGCTTCTTCCTTGCTGAGCAGCCTTTCAGGTTATATCGATATAGGACTCGTTGTACTGTGGATATAGATACTTTTGTACCTATTTCCTCCAGCATCTTCACAAGGTCCTTTGCTGTTGTTCTGGGATTGATTTGCACTTTTTGCACTAAAGTCCGTTCATCTCTAGGAGACAGAATGTGTCTCCTTCCTGAGTGGTATGACGGCTGCGTGGTCCCATGATATTTATCCTTGCGTACTAATGTTTGTACAGATGAATGTCATACCTTCAGACATTTGGAAATTGCTCCCAAGGGTGAACCGAACTTGTGGAGGTCTACAATTTTTTTTCTGAGGTCTTGGCTGATTTCTTTTGATTTTCCCATGATGTCAAGCGAAGAGGCACTGAGTTTGAAGGTAGGCCTTGAACTACATCCACATGTAGTGTAGTAGTTGATGTCAATTAGCCTATCATAAGCTTCTAAAGCCATGACATCATCTTCTGGAATTTTCCAAGCTGTTTAAAGGCACAGTCAACTTAGTGTATGTAACTTCTGACCAACTGGAATTGTGAAACAGTGAATTATATGTGAAATAATCTGTCTGTAAACAATTGTTGGAAAAATGAATTGCGTCATGCACAAAGTAGATGTCCTAACCGGCTTGCCAAAACTATAGTTTGTTAACAATACATTTGTGGAGTGGTTGAAAAACCAGTTTTAATGACTCCAACCTAAGTGTATGTAAACTTCTGTAGTATGTATGTTGCCTCAGAGCTCAGGACATCCTCAAAGCATCAGACCCACGATGCACCTTTGGGGAGACGAGAGTGCAGGAAGAGACAGACTGTCAAGCTTTCTGTCAGGCTTCTGTCAAGCCATTTGGTAGTAAGACAGCGTATCAGAACCTCTGGGTGTGTCAGGGTCCATGATGACAGTGTGTGCGTCCTAAATGGCACACCTATTCCCTATATAGTGTGCTACTGTTGACCAGGGCCCTATTCAAAATATAGTGCACTACTTTATACCAGAGCCCTATTCCCTATATAGGACACTACCTTTGACCAGGGTCCTATTCACTATATAGAACACTACTATAGACCAGAGCCCTATTCCCTATAAAGCCCACTACCTTTGACCAGAGCCCTATTCCCTATATAGTACACTACCTTTGACCAGAGCCCTATTCCCTATATAGTACACTACCTTTGACCAGAGCCCTATTCCCTATATAGTACACTACCTTTGACCAGAGCCCTATTCCCTATAAAGCCCACTACCTTTGACCAGAGCCCTATTCCCTATATAGTACACTACCTTTGACCAGAGCTCTATGAGTCCTATATAGCCCTGATGTACGTGCTCTCAGAGTCTGTCTGTCTGTCTGTCTGTGGACAGCTTTCACTTCTTACAGCAGATGGCTTAACTGGGCACATGTGCAGGCACCGCTGGCACTGCTGAGAGAGAGAGAGAGAGAGAGAGAGAGAGAGAGAGAGAGAGAGAGAGGAGAGAGAGAGAGAGAGACTCAGAGTTCAGGACATCCCCAAAGCATCAGACCCACAATGCACCTCTGGGGAGACGAGAGTGCAGGTGGAAACAGACTGTCAAGCTTTCTGTCAGGCTTCTGTCAAGCTTCTGTCAAGCTTCTTGATGAAAGTGTGTGCGTTCCAAATGGCATTCTATTCCCTGTATAGGATTCATATGGGCCCTGGTGAAAAGTAGTGCACTATGCAGGGAATAGGGTGCCATTTGGTAGTCAGACAGCATATCAGAACCTCTGGGTGTGTCAGGCTCCATGATGACAGTGTTTGCGTCATAAATGGCACCCTATTCCCTATATAGTACACTACCTTTGACCAGAGCACTATTCCCTATATAGCCCACTACCTTTGAACAGAGCCCTATTCCCTATAAAGCCAACTACCTTTGACCAGAGCTCTATGAGTCCTATATAGCCCACTACCTTTGACCAGAGCTCTATGAGTCCTATATAGCCCACTACCTTTGACCAGAGCTCTATGAGTCCTATAAAGGGTTAATAGAGTGCCATTTGGGAATCAACCAGTGTATTAGAAATTCTAAGTCTGTCAAGCTTTTTGTTGACTGTGCCTGTGTCCCAACTGGCACCCTATTCCCTATGTACCCCGGTCAGAAGTAGTGGAATGGTTGTGTCATGACAGTGTGTCTGAGATGTCTGATGTACGTGCTCTCAGAGTCTGTCTGTCTGTCTGTGGACAGCTTTCACTTATTACAGCAGATGGCTTTGCTGGGCACATGTACAGGCACCGCTGGCACTGCTGAGAGAGAGGAAGAGAGAGGAAGAGAGAGGAAGAGAGAGGAAGAGAGAGGAAGTGAGAGGGGGAGAGAGAGAGAGAGAGAGAGAGAGAGAGAGAGAGAGAGACTCAGAGTTCAGGACATCCCCAAAGCATCAGACCCACGATGCACCTCTGGGGAGACGAGAGTGCAGGTGGAGACAGACAGACGGAAAGGAAGATAAAAAAAATGGGAGAGAAGGGGGGAGACAGAGACAAAGAATGGGGATTGAAGAGGAGAGGGGGAGGAGAGAGAGAAGAAAGGTGAGAAAGAGGAGAGGGGGAGAGAGACAATGGTAGACAGAGAGATAAAAATAGATGTGGATTCTGAGAGACAGAAAGAAAGAGGGGGGGACAGGATGAGAGAACACATTATTGTGACAGTGTTAAGGACGTTTTTGTTGTTTGACCTTTTCCAAAAAGCACCAGACCCCCCCCCCCCCCCCCCGTCCCACTCTCTCTAGGGTGAATAGGACAAATGTTTAGTATGAAGATGTGTATAGGCTTAACTGCTCGTAGATCTGTGGCTGATGGATGCCATACAGAAAGACGTATCGCTGTAGCAGTGCTGCCATCTACAGGACATACTGAGTTACTGCAGCAGTAGCAGTGCTGCCATCTGTAGGACAGACTGAGTTACTGCAGCTGCCGCAGTGCTGCCACCTATAGGACATACTGAGTTACTGCATCTGTAGCATTATGACAATGCCCCAGTGTACAAAACGAGGTCAATACAGAAGTGGTTTGTTGAGATCAGTGTGGAAGAACTTGACTGGCCTGCACAGATCACTGACCTTCACCCCATCGAACACCTTAGGGATGAAATGGAATGCCAACTGCAACATCAGTGCCCGACCTCACTAATGCTTGTGGCTGAATGGAAGCAAGTCCCCTCAGCAATGTTGTCGACATACTTTTGGTCATGCAGTGTATGTGGGTAGATGGAGTAGAGTTACTGGTTTACCAATGAACGACCGCAAGGGTTTGCATTGTGCTCATCTCAATATCTGTGGTGCTGCTCGTGGCAACATCTTAGCTAGCTAATAAGCACTCTCACCACCAATCTTCCCCTCTTGACTTTACGGTGGCTGCAGTTTGAGTTTAGAGTCGATACCACAGCAGAGTTGTCTGTACCTGACACCCAGATGACGACACGCATCTCTGCGTGCCTGGCAGATATCTCAACTTGGATGTCGGCCCACCACTTCAAGCTCAACCTCGACAAGACGGAGCTGCTCTTCCACCCGGGGAAGGCCTGCCCGTTCAAAGACCTCTCCGTTACAGTTGACAACTCCACAGGGTCGCCCTCCCAGAGTACAAAAAACCTTGGCGTGACCCTGGACAACCCACTGTCATTCTCTGCAAACATCAAAGCAGTGACCCGCTCCTGCAGGTTCATGCTCTACAACATCCGTAGAGTATGACATTACCTCAAAACAGGAAGCGGCGCATGTGCTAATCCAGGCACTTGTCTTCTCCAGTCTAGACTACTAGGGTTTCCGAGTGGCACAGCAGTCTAAAGCACTGCATCTCAGTGCAGGAGGTGGCAGTACAGTCCCTGGTTTGAATCCAGCGTCATCCAGGTTTGGCTGGAGTAGGCTGTCATTGTAAATAATAATTTGTTCTTAACTGACTTACCTAGTTAAATAAAGGTTCAATTAAAAAAATACTGCAACTCGCTGTTGGCTGGGCTGTCCACTTGTGCAATCAAACCCTTGCAACTTATCCAGAATTCTGCAGCCCGCCTGGTTTTCAACCTTCCCAAGTTCTCTCATGTCACACCGCTCCTCCACACACTCCACTGGCTTCCAGTCGAAGCTCGTATCCACTACAAGACTATGGTGCTTACGTACGACGAACTGACCATCCCTACCTTCAGGCTATCCTCAAACCCTACTCCCCAACCCGAGCACTCCGTTCTGCCACCTCAGGTCTCTTGGCCCTCCCACCTCTACAGAGCTCCTGCCCATCTTCCAAAAACATCTGAAACCCTACCTCTTCAAACAGTATCTTAAATAATCCTCCTCCTCACCTCGACCCCTCCCCCACCAAATAAATTATAATAACCAGCACAGGCACTTGACCGCCCCCCAGCCATTCTAGCTCTGACTCTACTGATGGCTACGTTATTGAAAAAAAAAGTTGTTTCTATACCTATGATGTGGTTGTCGCACCTATCTATCTTAAGATGAATGCACTAACTGTAAGTCACTCGGGATAAAAGCGTCTGTTAAATGACTAAAATGATAAAAGTAACTCTCTTGTTCAACCCACCCAATGAACACCAGAAATGTCTATAAGCTGTCAAAATGTAGATGTGTAATCACTTCGACACTGGAAACAATGGCTAACTCTAGTTAGCGATAGCCAAAGATACGTCGTTTACAATGAGAAAATGAAAGACAGTGGGCAAAACGAACAAGGTGGTGAGCAGAGCCAAGCACAAGCTAGCGAGATCCTATTGTCACGTTTTAGCCTGCATTTGTATATTTCCGTTAGGGAATGCCTACTCTGTGAAGTGTGCGTGTGCAATAACTACATTATCTCTTGCAAAACAACGCAATGTTTAGAAACTTTGGCAAACGGTCAAGTCTCCAAAACTTAGTGCACTCTGTTCGTGACATATTGTAGTGTTGGGAGCAGAAAACTGTATTGAGATTGAATGTTTCATCGATGAGAATTTGTAGAATGTCGGCCATATTTGGTGACTTCTACACTATCGGGTTTCCCCTATCCATTTGTGCTGTTGCCATGACAATGAAAAGCACTACTGCTATGAATAGTGATTATCACATCACTTCCGTCTGTAACTGGACTCCATCTAGCCACAACCTTTATGTAACCTGTGGAGAGAATCCCCAACAGATGAACCAATACATTAAAGATCTAATGAACAATATACATCAAGGACACATCAACATTATAAGTTTAATTATTTAGTTCAAACTCTTTGGAATCTCTGGCACATCAGAATAGAATAGCCATGATGTACATGATGTATATAAACAAGAAAACATCACCTTCACTCTCTCCCGGACCTTCTTGTCGGGTAGGAGCAGCTGCAGAGGCCTCAGAGAATAGGAGATGACGTCAGGGTGGTCCATCAGGGTGCACATCCAACTATGGAAGCCTGAGTCACTATGGTTGAGTGACAGCTCCCCCAGCCAACCAGAGCCTCCCACCACCTTGGTGTGGTGGCTGAGGAAACGAGAGTTGTCGGAGGTCCCAGATTCACAGTTGTCTAAAACTTTGACATAGTCTTGGTGTGAAGCAGGAACCAAAGCGACGGATCGGACAATGAGTTGACAGACAGAATGTTCTGGTGCTCTCCTCTACTAGAGGCTTTTATTTACAATATTAGCAGATGCAGGACTAATTGGCCAATAAAGGTTGTAAAGAAAGTAACAAACAGGACGATGACAAAGACTTGAATAAATCAAACATATTCTCAGTATAGACTATTCCGGCAACAAAACTCAGGTTTAACTCTACTGTAGCCAACCTGTTACCTACCCAGCCTGCTCTCCTCCAGGTATAACTCTACCCTAGCCAACCTGTTACCTGCCCAGCCTGCTCTCCTCCAGGTATAACTACTGTAGCCAACCTGTTACCTACCCAGCCTGCTCTCCTCCAGGTATAACTCTACTGTAGCCAACCTGTTACCTGCCCAGCCTGCTCTCCCCCAGGTATAACTCTACCCTAGCCAACCTGTTACCTGCCCAGCCTGCTCTCCTCCAGGAATAACTCTATCCTAGCCAACCTGTTACCTGCCCAGCCTGCTCTCCTCCAGGTATAACTCTACTGTAGCCAACCTGTTACCTGCCCAGCCTGCTCTCCTCCAGGTATAACTCTACTATAGCCAACCTGTTACCTGCCCAGCCTGCTGTCCTCCATGTATAACTCTACTGTAGCCAACCTGTTACCTGCCCAGCCTGCTCTCCTCCAGGTATAACTCTACTGTAGCCAACCTGTTACCTGCCCAGCCTGCTCTCTCTTGGTTTCAGGATTCTTGACTATACCTTGAAGAGATACATTCAAGTATTTCGTCATCCAATAATTAGCTTGTGTCATTGTTTTCAAGTCATGGACATGTGCTCCAAGACACTTGGCCACTACAATAGACTTTTGTTTTCCCCAGGCCCATCTCAAGACCCCCAGCTGGTGTGTTTATGGACATATTCAATCAATCCTTATCCCAGTCTGCTGTTCCCACATGCTTCAAGAGGGCCACCATTGTTCCTGTTCCCAAGAAAGCTAAGGTAACTGAGCTAAATGACCACCGCCCTGTAGCACTCACTTCCATCATCATGAAGTGCTTTGAGAGACTAGTCAAGGACCATATCACCTCCACCCTACCTGACACCCTAGACTCACTCCAATTTGCTTACCGACCCAATAGGTCCACAGACGACGCAACCGCCATCACACTGCACACTGCCCTAACCCATCTGGATAAGAGGAATACCTATGTAAGAATGCTGTTCATCGATTACAGCTCAGCATTTAACACCATAGTACCCTCCAAAATCGTCATTAAGCTCGAGACCCTGGGTCTCGACCCCGCCCTGTGCAACTGGGTCCTGGACTTCCTGACGGGCTGCCCCCAGGTGGTGAAGGTAGGTAACAACATCTCCACCCCGCTGATCCTCAACACTGGGTCCCCACAAGGGTGCGTTCTCAGTCCTCTCCTGTACTCCCTGTTCACCCACGACTGCGTGGCCATGCACGCCTCCAACTCAATCATCAAGTTTGCAGACGACACCACAGTGGTAGGCTTGATTACCAACAACGACGAGACGGCCTACAGGGAGGAGGTGAGGGCCCTCGGAGTGTGGTGTCAGGAAAATAACCTCACACTCAATGTCAACAAAACAAAGGAGATGATCCTGGACTTCAGGAAACAGCAGAGGGAGCAGCCCCCTATCTACATTGACGGGACAGTTGTGGAGAGGGTGGAGAGTTTTAAGTTCCTCGGCGTACACATCACAGACAAACTGAAGTGGTCCACCCACACAGACAGCGTGGTGAAGAAATTTGGCTTGTCACCAAAAACACTCACTAACTTTTACAGATGCACAATCGAGAGCATCCTGTCGGGCTGTATCACCGCCTGGTACGGCAGCTGCTCCGCCCATAACCGGAAGGCTCTCCGAGGGGAGTGAGGTCTGCACAACGCATCACCGGGTGCAAACTACCTGCCCTCCAGGACACCTACACCACCCGATGTCACAGGAAGGCCAAAAAGATCATCATGGACAACGACCACCCGAGCCACTGCCTGTTCACCCCGCTAACATCCAGAAGGCGAGGTCAGTACAGGTACATCAAAGCTGGGACCGAGAGACTGAAAAATGGCTTTTATCTCAAGGCCATCAGACTGTTAAACAGCCATCACTAACATTGAGTGGCTGCTGCCAACATACTGACTCAACTCCAGCCACTTTAATAATGAAAAAATTGATGTAATCAATTTATCACTAGCCACTTTATTACCCTTCATTACTCATCTCATATGTATATACTGTACGCTAATACCATCTACTGCATCTTGCCGTCTTGATGTAATTCAATGTATCACTAGCCACTTTAAACAATGCCACTTTATATCATGTTTTCCTACCCCACATTAGTCATCTCATATGTATATACTGTACTCTATACCATCTACTGCATCTTGCCTATGCCGTTCGGCCATCACTCATTTATATATTTTTATGTACATATTCGTATTCATTCCTTAACACTTGTGTGTATAAAGTAGTTGTTGTGAACTGTTAGGTTATATTACTTGTTAGATATTACTGCATGGTCGGAACTAGAAGCACAAGCATTTCGCTACACTTGCATTAACACCTGTTAACCATGTGTATGTGACAAATACATTTGATTTTTGATTTGATTTGATTTGACACGCATGATTCCAACTTAAAGGAGGGGAAGGGAGAAGTGGTGTACAGAGCCATATACTTATAGAGTTTGGTCATTGAGTTTTCAACCAAAAATACTATGATGCATTGACATGACATGGTATAATTCCATATGGCAGCCATGTTAGCTAACAATTACTACATGAGCAATATTAATAGCAGTTCATGGAATTTTCAGAATTTCAAACAATGCTTTAACTGAACGTCTCAAAATAGAATTTGAATAAATGGAATACAGCAGGAACATGGGGTCCTTTCTAAAAGTTGGCCATATACAATGCATTCAGAAAGTATTCAGACTCCTTGACTTTTTCAAATTGTTTATGTTACAGACTTATTCTAAATGTATTAAATAATTTTTTCACATACATTATCAAGCATTTCACACACATTATCCAGATACTGACTGTTAGCACTTGGTGGTCTATAGCAGCTTCCCACAAGAATGGGCTTTAGGTGAGGCAGATGAACCTGTAGCCGTATTACTTCAACAGTACTTAACATGAGATCGTCTCTAAGCTTTACAAGAATGTGGTTCTGAATATAGACCACAACACCGCCTCCGCTGGCATTTCTGTCTTTTCGGTAGATGTTATTTATTTATTTATTTTATTTATTTATTTCACCTTTATTTAACCAGGTAGGCAAGTTGAGAACAAGTTCTCATTTACAATTGCGACCTGGCCAAGATAAAGCAAAGCAGTTCGACAACATACAAAAACACAGAGTTACACATGGAGTAAAACAACATACAATCAATGATACAGTAGAAAAATAAGTCTATATACAATGTGAGCAAATTATGTGAGATAAGGGAGGTAAAGGCAAAAAGGCCATGGTGGCAAAGTAAATAAAGTATAGCAATTAAAACACTGGAATGGTATATTTGTAATTTGAAGAAAGTTCAAAGTAAAAATAGAAATAATATGGTGCAAAGGAGCAAAATAATAAATAAAATAAATAAATACAGTAGGGGAAGAGGTAGTAGTTTGGGCTAAATTATAGATGGGCTATGTACAGGTGCAGTGATCTGGGAGCTGCTCTGATAGCTGGTGCTTAAAGCTAGTGAGGGAGATAAGTGTTTCCAGTTTCAGAGATTTTTGTAGTTCGTTCCAGTCATTGGCAGCAGAGAACTGGAAGGAGAGACGACCAAAGGAGGAGTTGGCTTTAGGGGTGACCAGAGAGATATACCTGCTGGAGCACGTGCTACAGGTGGGTGCTGCTATGGTGACCAGTGAGCGGAGATAAGGGGGGACTTTACCTAGCAGGGTCTTGTAGATGACCTGGAGCCAATGTGTTTGGCGACGATTGTGAAGCGAAGGCCAGCCAACGAGAGCGTACAGGTCGCAGTGGTGGGTAGTATATGGGGCTTTGGTGACAAAACGGATGGCACAGTGATAGACTGCATCCAGCTTGTTGAGTAGGGTATTGGAGGCTATTTTGTAAATGACATCGCCGAAGTCGAGGATTGGTAGGATGGTCAGTTTACAGTCTGTGATAGACTGTATCCAGCTTGTTGAGTAGGGTATTGGAGGCTATTTTGTAAATGACATCGCCGAAGTCGAGGATTGGTAGGATGGAGAGTTTACAGTCTAACCAGACACCTAGGTATTTGTAGTTGTCCACAAATTCTAAGTCAGAACCGTCCAGAGAAGTGATGCTGGACAGGCGGGCAGGTGCAGGCAGCGATCGGTTGAAGAGCATGCATTTAGTTTTACTTGTATTTAGGAGCAGTTGGAGACCAGGGAAGGAGAGTTGTATGGCATTGAAGCTCGTCTGGAGGGTTGTTAACACAGTGTCCTTAGAACCATGTATTGCTACCACTGTATCATCCAAGGTTTTATCTAAGTGAGTTTCAGAGATAGTCAGAATATGAATGTCATCTGTTACAAGCAAGTTATTGACTTCATGGACCTTGTTTCTTAAGCTACATATGTTAATATGGGCTATTTTTTTTGCATTTTTCTGGGTTGCTTGATTGTTTTTAATGCTTTACAGGGAAGCTTATCAGAGGTAGACTTACTCATGTTATTTATATTTGAGCTGATAGTGCAGGGTGAGCTGCATAAAGTGGTCTTCCTACTATTGCACACCGCCTCAGTGCTAACAGTGTAACTCTGGTCTATAGGCTCATGATTACTGCTTACAATAACTGTAGGATACATAGATGTATTTGATGCAATTAGGGATACATAAATTAAATTACTTACACTGTGTTTGCCAATGCCCCTAAGATCATGTATATTTGATACAGCATTATGACGACTCATTGTCACAATGGTAGGGATTAACTGAGCTGGTCTTGGATCATTTATCAGTCATTGTTTCAACTCAGCCTTGAATTGCGTGGACAGACTCCAGGAGCCAAGATGATTTGGATGGACTCCCTCATTCCTGTAGAGTATCTTCTGTTTCCAGAAGGTGTCAAAGTTATCAATAAAAGTGACTCCAGCAGAGCTACAATAGTCTTTTAGCCAGATGTGTAATGCCAGCAGTCTGCTGAATCTTTCACACCCGCGGCCCAATGATGGTACTGGACCTGAAATTATTGGCCGTTTTTCGGAGTCTTTTAATGCTAAAATCAGTTATTTAAAATCCATTTTCAAATGTTCCGAGCTAGCCCTCCTGATGTTGTTTGACCCCACACGGACTACGACAGTGTCAGCTCCCGGCATCTGTGGTAGAACAGTCAGAAGCAGCCTTGTTATGTCCTGTAATCATTACTGGGAAACAATGAAGTACCTTACTGTAATAGATTTATATTAAATAGGGCAAAAATTGCTTTTTAACAAAAACCTTCTCAAGCAAGAATTTTGCTATGACTGTCTGGGAGTTGTCTGAGTGGAGAGGGGAAAACTGTTATTGGCAGAGAGGTTAGGAACTCTCTTTGATATTGGTTTATTAACCAATTTACCGCATGGTGATGTCACCATGGAAATTCGAATCTCCCACCCATGCAAACCTGTTGATTAGAAGCTCCTGTGTACATCGTATTTTCAACTAGAAACTAACAAATTTTTTCACACTTTTACAGTGTTAGTTTCATCAGCTGTTGTACAATATGATACAAAACACAGGACAATTACATTTTGACTACACCGGGCCTTTACACTAAATAAACCTAGAAATATATTTCACACCCATTGCAAAACAAAAATAAAGGACATATCAACTGATATTGTCATGGCCCAGTAACTTTATAACAAGCTCTCACAGACACACTGCAGAATCCGACGTTTGAAACAACGTAACGGGACAGTTGTAAATCATTCACTCGTTATGTCAAGATCGCAGATTTTAGAGAAACAACAAATGTCGGTACATAGAAGTGTCTGATATCGGCTGAAAGCTTACATTCTTGTTAATATAACTGCGCTGTCCAATTTACAGTAGCTATTACTGCAAAAAAATGACATGCTATTGTTTGAGGAGAGCTCCTAACAACAAAACAGTTTTTTCACCACTATAGGTTTCATAAATTCCCCTCTGAAGGTGAAATGTGTACTTACATTCTGAAATCTTGCTCTGATTTATCATCCAAAGGGTCCCAGAGATAACATGAAGTGTCGTTTTGTTAGATAAAATCCTTTTTCATGTTGTAAAAAAGTCCATATAGCATGCACGCTCGATGTTGTATTTCCACTCGTTCAATTTACAAAGAATCTGTGAAAATCTAACCCTAAACGATGTTTCTCAATGAGTCAAATCACGTTAGTATGTATTCCTCAGAGATCCTAGAAGGTAACAAGACTTCACTATTTCATTAGGGGTGTAGTATATCCTATAGGACACCATATTTGGTCAGAGAGCAACGACTTCATGGTACACAGATGACGAAGGGCGACCATCTCTTGAATGACTATATCTTTGTCAAATAAGCACCAATTGGGGTCAAACAAAGCTAGCTAGATAGCCAATGAGCTGGGCTTTACGGGAGTGACCGGAAACCATGTAAATGTCATAAAATGTAGCTTCTAACCTTGTACAACAGCATGCCTTTGCATTTTGGACAAATATTACAAGGATATTCAGAGTTATGAAGTTTTGAAAACTGGTTGTTTTGCAAATGTTGAACTTCTAAAATGGCTACTAATACTTGGAAAGCTAAATCAAAGTCCAAGTATACAGATTTGACGATATTCCTGCAGAAAAATGGAATATAAATGTGAATGTCTCCTTCACGATTTGCCCAAATGTACATTGGGACTTCATACTAAAAGTCTTGAGGATCAGTCATACTCCAAGTTATCCATCTGAAACTTTGCACATACACTGCTGCCATCTTGTGGACACTATCGGAGATACAACCAGAGTGATGGCTATAACAGAGACATTTCTCTTGCATTTCAAAGATGGTGGTAAAAAAACACTGGTTGGTTATTTCTTTGTATTTTCTTCTACCAGATCTAATGTGTTATATTCTCCTACATTTAATTCACATTTCCACAAACTTCAAAGTGTTTCCTATCAAATGGTACCAAGAATATGGCCATTTTAAATATGCCCATTTTAAATATTTATTGGAGGATTTATATTTTTGTATTGCTTGTAACTGTTTCGGGTAATGCAAGTTCTTGTGCTGTTAGGGGAATAACCTATGTGTAAATGTAATCTGTTGCTGTATTTTTTTGTGTTATCTGTGATCGTTTTGTTTGTCTTGTGTAGTTTTTTAATCATTGTACCTAAACTGTATGTGTAAACATGTATACGCAGGGCCCAGCTGTAAAAGAGACCTTGGTCTCAGTCTGTGTTTCTTGTTGAAATAAAGGTATAATAATAGTAATAATAGTAATAATATCCTTGCTTCAGGGCCTGAGCTACAGGCCGTTAGATTTGGGTATGTAATTTAGGCAAAAATTTAAAAAAAGGGGCCATCCCTTTTTAAACGTCACATTGAAGGTTAAGTTTAGGGTTAAATGAGATTGTTCAATATTTTACAACTTGATGTTATCAACTTGATGATTCATCCTGAAAATCGTCTATGGGCCAAGAGAAACTGTAATCCGTGACTACATTTTATTTTGACAACCTTTAGAAACGTCAGCTAACTTTAGCCATCACTAGCTAAAAATCTATGGAAGTGATGGGGACATGTGAGCATGTTTTAAAAAAATGATGTCCAAATGCCCTGAAATCAACTTTATGGGTTGATGCTACTTTAATCTTGATTTGGCCATTTAAAAAAAACATGCTCACATGCCGCCATCAGTTCCAGTGATTTTTAGCTAGTGTTGGCTAAAGTTTGTAATGGACAGTTTTTCCTGGTCCTTAGACTTTCAGGCTGAGGAACCATCTAACATCAAGTTGTAAAATAGTGAATGACTCCTTTAAGGTTTGGGATGGGGTTAAAACAAGAACAAAGGGTGCATAGCACATGGATTGAACACGCAACCCTTGGAGTCAGATCTCAGGCTTACTCACATCCACCATCCTCGTCCACAACCCCCTAGGAAAACCCAAGCCTACTTGATGGTAATGGTGCTCATGGTTGCTCCTAGTGGCAGATTTTGAAGGCATCTCTTGACGTTCTGGGGACCTGGATGGACTTAATTAAAACATTTATTTAAAAAAATGTTATGGAAAATGCTTACTTGAATGTAAGCTGAATATTACTTGAATTGAAGCTTTGTTTGATTTGTCTTAATCTCATAGCAATATCTCTTAATTGAACACACAGTAACATGTGTTTTGGCTTGTGCCTTAACAGCAGCAGGTAGCCTAGTGGTTAGAGCATTTGACTTGTGACCAAAAGGTTGCAAGACCAAATCCCCGAGCTGACAAGGTAAAAATCTGCCCTTGAACAAGACAGTTAACCCACTGTTCCTAGGCTGTCATTGAAAATAAGAAATTGTTCATAACTGACTTGCCTATTAAAATAAAATTAAAATAATGCCCTGCCAAACAGTGTTCATTTTGTCAACAATAACTATGACTAAAAAAATAGTAGTCGACGACCAATTGTTATCTGACGAAAACTATTAATGAGACAATTATAACAAACGAACCAAATGTCTCTAATCTTCATTTCCATAAAATATTCTGGGCTGTTCTACCAATTGGTCTGAGGAGGTCTCAGTCACCTGCACAAACCACAATATAGCGAGAGAGAACAAGAACAAGATGTACAATGCAAGGCTATCCTTTCAGACAACAACATTTCCCACCACACCTTCTCTTATCACCCTGTGATAACTATTGCAAAATATTAAGGTGAGCATTAGATTATGGCTTAAACTATCAAAGGAGGTTCTATCAAAATACTTCTATAAAAGTACTGAAATCAACTCATAAAATGACACTTTATCCTTTCAAACCCTTCATTCTGGGTTGTACAATCTAAATGACAACTTATCCGTATTCCATAAGTCTAACACTTGTAAAACCATGGCAGTAGAGTGGTTTAATACTATGACCAACAATGTTAAGGTATATAATCAACCCAATATATTCTGTTATGTGAGAACTGATAATGTCTCACTCCCACCCATTTCAGTGGCTGGGGTGATGACTGCCCCTTGGTGTATTAGAGGATATGGAGATCACTATTTGGGTGAATTCAAATGTAATTGTACAATGAATATTAATGGATCAAATGCTTGCAATTTGAAGGTGATACAGGAGAATGGTCAGGTTGATAAGGAACCGTTTACAATTTGGTTTGACATCATAGCACAACTCTGAGAGGAGCCCCTAATGGCACCTACTGGTTGTGTGGTAAGACTGCTTACTATAACCTTCCCCTGAACTGGGGAGGTACTTGTACTGTTGGGTTTGTGGTGACAGCAATGAGAACCGTTCCAAACGATGACAAGAATCTGAAGGCTCTCTTTAGAGACTACAGACCTCCTGGAATGAGGAGAGATAAGAGGTCTCTGGCTGACATCACTCACACTCAGGCACCTGCCTCCAGGTTCTTTGACGGGTTTTTCCCTGGGTATGGAGTTGCAGGTGCCCTAGACCAAATTCGTGATATCTCTAGACACATAGAGAAAACTGTCAATGGTACTCGAAATGCCCTGGAACAATAGAATGGGGGACTAAAAGAATTGGCTCAATTGACTCTTCAAAAGAGAGAGGCTCTTGACTATCTTTTGGCAGCTCAAGGGGGCACCTGTGCAATCATTGGTGATGAATGTTGTACTTTTGTCCCAGGTTGCTCTTCTAGTGTGACTGATCTTGCCGAATAAATTGCCACTGTTGCTAAAAATAATTCCCCACAACTAGAATGGACGCTTGCATCTTGGTTGGAATCCCTGTTTGGAAGTTGGGGATCTCAAATTGCCCAATGGGCTGCAGCGTGTGTTTTTTGCTTAGTCTGCATAATTGTATTATTAACATGCTGTAAGGCTATCTAACATGCTGTTAGGCTATCCTCCCTGGCTAATAAGGTCTCAGTAGCAATCATGTTTAATGCTCCTAAAGAGGATGGTGATGCTGGATGAGCTTCCCTTTCCCCCGTAGATATAGACAATGAGTAATAACTGAAGGTTGTTTTTGTTTGACTAGTTTATAAGGTTTAAATTTGAGTTAATCATCTATATTAACCTGTTAGGGCTAGGGGGCAGCATTGACACGGCTGGATAAAAAACATACCCGATTTAATCTGGTTACCACTCCTACTCAGTAACTAGAATATGCATATACTTATTACATATGGATAGAAAACACCCTAAATTTTCTAAAACTGTTTGAATGGTGTCTGTGAGTATAACAGAACTCAAATGGCAGGTCAAAACCTGAGAGATTCCTTTACAGGAAGTGGCCTGTCTGACCATTTCTGGAACTTCTTTGCCATCTCTATCATTTACTAAGGATCTCTGCTCTAACGTGACACTTCCCACGTCATCCATAGGCTCTCAGAGCCCGGGAAAAAAGAGAATGTCGTCATTCCAGCCCCAGGCTGAAACACATTATCGCCTTTCTCAAGTGGCCCATCAAGAGACACTAGCTTATGCGCGTGACCCCGACCGCCCCCGCCTTTGGGATTTTTTCCTCTGTTTGCCGAAAAGGAGATTCCCTGTCGGAATATTATCGCTTTTCTACGAGAAAAATGACGTAAAAATTGATTTTAAACAGCGGTTGACATGCTTCGACGTACGGCAATGGAATACTTTGAATTTTATTGTCAGGAATTGCGCCAAGCGCGCGACACTTCTTTACTATTTCGGATAGTGTCTGGAACGCACGAACAAAACGCCGCTATTCGGATATAACGATGGATTATTTTGGACCAAACCAACATTTGTTATTGAAGTAGACGTCCTGGGTGTGCATTCTGACGAAGACAACAAAAGGTAATGACATTTTTATAATAGTAAATATGATTATGGTGAGTGCTAAACTTGCCGGGTGTCTAAATAGCGAGCCCGTGATGCCTGGGCTATGTACTTAGAATATTGCAAAATGTGCTTTCACCAAAAAGCTATTTTAAAATCGGACATATCGAGTGCATAGAGGAGGTCTGTATCTATAATTCTTAAAATAATTGTTATGCTTTTTGTGAACGTTTATCGTGAGTAATTTAGTAAAATGTTAGCGAATTCCCCGTAAGTTTGCGGGGGGTATGCTAGTTCTGAACGTCACATGCTAATGTAAAAAGCTGGTTTTTGATATAAATATGAACTTGATTGAACAAAACATGCATGTATTGTATAACATAATGTCCTAGGGTTGTCATCTGATGAAGATCATCAAAGGTGAGTGCTGCATTTAGCTGTCTTCTGGGTTTTGGTGACATTATATGCTGGCTTGAAAAATGGGTGTCTGATTATTTCTGGCTTGGTACTCTGCTGACATAATCTAATGTTTTGCTTTCGTTGTAAAGCCTTTTTGAAATCGGACAGTGTGGTTAGATTAACGAGAGTCTTATCTTTAAATGGCTGTAAAATAGTCATATGTTTGAGAAATTGAAGTAATAGGATTTTGAAGATTTTGAAAATCGCGCCACAGGCTGGCAGTGGCTGTTACGTAGGTGGGACGAATTCGTCCCGCCGGTCCCATAGAGGTTTTAACACCATTGTGGTAAGGGCTATGGAAACAATGGTTAAACATTGAGCTGCAAATCCCTTCTGTATATGTGTGGATTTTATGATAGATTCACTTCCGTTGATAGAAGTATAACCTTGACTGTAGATTTTAGCTTTATTATGATGATTGTATTTCCATAAATGAACTTGTGTAATGAAGCATGTGTGTAACTGTATGAAGCGAAGGTCTTCATTTAACCTCTATGGGCTAGGTCCCGCAAGCGTCCCACCCGTGGTGCACTCCATCAACAGCAGGTGCATTTCAAGAGCGGCAATTTGAATCCAAATAAATGTCAAAATTCAAATTTTTCAAACATACAACTATTTTACACCCTTTGAAAGATAAACATCTCCTTAATCTAACCACGTTTTACGATTTCAAAAAGGTTTTACGGCGAAAGCATAAATTTAGAGTATGTTAGGACAGTACATTTACAAGAGTTGTGTGTAATGTTTTGTCAATTCAAAGACAGGGTCACCAAAACCATAAAACCAGCTAAAATGATGCACTAACCTTTTACAATCTCCATCAGATGACACTCCTAGGACATTATGTTAGACAATGCATGCATTTTTAGTTCTATCAAGTTCATATTTATATCCAAAAACAGCGTTTTACTATGGCATTGATGTTGAGGAAATCGTTTCCCTCCAATAACCGGCAGTCAAGTCAGCACCACAAATTAAATAATTAAAATTAGAAAACATTGGTAAAATATGATATTGTCATTTAAAGAATTATAGATTTACATCTCTTGAACGCAATCAACTTGCCAGATTTAAAAATAACCTTACTGGGAAATCACACTTTGCAATAATCTGAGCACTGCGCCCAGAAAAATACGCGTTGCGATACAGACCAGCCGTCATGTTGGGGAGATCTAAAATCGAAAATACTATGTAAATAATCCATTACCTTTGATTCTCTTCATCAGATGTCACTTCCAGGTATCACAGGTCCATAACGAATGTAGTTTTGTTCAAAAAAGCTCATCATTTATGTCCAAAAATCTCCGTCTTGTTAGCACATGATCTAAGCCAGCCGGACTTCTCGTCATGAACGAGGGGAAAAAATATATTTACGTTCGTTCAAACATGTCAAACGTTGTATAGCATAAATCATTAGGGCCTTTTTTAACCAGAACATGAATAATATTCAAGGTGGACGAATGCATTCTCTTTTATAACGTATTGGAACGAGGGTACCCAACATGAACTCGCGCGCCAGGTGTCTAATGGGCCATCATCGTTCCATGGCTCTTGTTCGGTCAGATCTCCCTCCAGAAGACTCAAAACACTTTGTAAAGGCTGGTGACATCTAGTGGAAGCAATAGGAAGTGCCAAAATATTCCTCAGCCCCTGTGTTTTTCAATGGCATAGGTTTAAAGGTAATACAACACATCAGGTATCCACTTCCTGTCAGAAAATGTCTCAGGGTTTTGCCTGCCAAATGAGTTCTGTTATACTCACAGACACCATTCAAACAGTTTTAGAAACTTTAGAGTGTTTTCTATCCATATATAATAAGTATATGCATATTCTAGTTACTGGGTAGGATTAGTAACCAGATTAAATCGGGTACATTTTTTTATCCAGCCGTGCAAATACTGCCCCCTAGCCCTAACAGGTTAAAAGGTATTTTTCCTGCCAATGCTATAGTAAAGTTCACCCCTATCGGGACTCCTACAACGGGGAAGCCTGTCCCTACCTTCACCGGAATCAACCCACACACCCAACAGTCCTTTCCTTTGGATGTCAGATTGGCAACCATTTGTGCTCTAGATAAGAACAAATTGTCCTCATGGTTGTGAGGGCCCAGCAGGGCTCTCCTTCTACGGTGACCATCTGCTTCTGGGCCACTACTCCAGGCCTGTGTTGGCCCCTTTGGCTCAGGACTCATCTGACCCTCTGTCAGGTTTCCTACAAGAAGACAGCCTACTGTTCCTATTAGCATTCTTGTGCTAATGCAGAGGAACTGGCAAGGCCTCATCTTTTCCTGGATCAGGAACTCGTCTGCAGTGCGACACATGGATCCAGGTATCTCTCTCAGCAACCTTCACCGCAGTGGGGTTGGTCTGAAGAACTTGATATCAACGGGGGTCCTTCCAACTCTTTCTCCTGAAGTCTTTGACCACCACGGAATCACCTGGGTTCAAACAGTGCTCAGCTCCACCTGCTAGGTTCGGCAAAGACACCTTCACCCGTGGGAAAAGAGTCTTAAGAACACTGTTAAGGGGGACACAATTCTCTAAAATGTCTTCCTCTATTCCTTGCAGGGACAACCTGTTCTGGGGAAAAGGTGTATTAGTCATTAGTCTAACGGGGTGTCTCTCAAGTCCAACCTAGGGCTACAGTCAACGTCAATGGCTAGGTCACAGTCATGGTCTTCACCGGCATCTGCTGTAGGGAGAAGTGTTGAAGGGTTAAGAATTGTACATTGTTTCAGAGTAACATGGGACATTGTCAACAATATGTTGTGATAGTCTAGGAGTCTCGCAGGTGTCAAATGAGATGTTTTTTGCCTGTGTAAGGTATTGTTAAAGGAGACATTGCCACAATATCAGAACATGCCAAAACAGCCTCAGTAGTAGCCACTACAAATCTCAAACAGGAAAACATTCCACCTGATCACAGTATCCAGTCTTTTCGAATAATAACCAACATTTCTATATTCCATAATACTGTGTCAAAACTGCTGACATGAAACCAACCCTCCTCTGATACAAAGGGTTTGAGCTGTTTAGTATAGTCTGGCAAGTGTCGTGGAAAATAGTCTTAAAAGATAACACTTTTACAAGAACTTGTAAATTCAATATAGACTTTAATACAGAGTAGCAAAGCCGAGCTGGTCCGTGGAAACAACTGACATCCCTAAGCCCGGCTCTGCTTTTTATACATACATTTCATATGGTAAGTCCTTTATGTAAATGAAGTAATTTCTCTTAGGTTTTCTGCCACCATTATCTTTCAACCCTATGCATAACGCCCAATTTTTAGGATAACGCCCACATCTGCTTTCGATTTATATTATAATGGTGGCTGAAACCTCCTTATGTTGATACAAAAAATACTGCATGCCTTGCATGCTCATCCTTTTCTCTGTGCCCCTTTGTCTGACTATCTTGAATGTATTTTCTGCATAACTCAAGTACAGTTGTCAGGTCGCTATGCCTCCCACCGTGGCCTGTTGCTCTATCAGAACCAGATGTCATCTTCTCCTCCTTGTCACGTCCTGACCAGTATAGAGGATTATTTGTTATTGTAGTTTGGTCAGGACGTGGCAGAGGTTAGTTAGTTTATGTATTCCGGGATTTTGGGTTTCTTTTCTATGTTTGTGTTTTTATGGGTTTTCTATCTGTTCTGTTTCTATGTTACTTAATTGGGGTATGGACTCTCAATTGTAGGCAGGTGTTTTCTAGTTGCCTTTGATTGGGAGTCCTATATATTAGGGTGTGTTTGGTCTTGTTGTTTGTGGGTAGTTGTTTTAGCACTGCTATACGTGTGTAGCCTGCTACACTGTTTCCTGTCGGTTGCTGTTTTCTTGTTTTGTTCGTGGTGTTCACATTATAATAAATTATGATGAGCACGCAATCCGTTGCATATTGGTCCACTTTGTCCGACAGCGATTTCAACATATCTTCCGACGAAGAGGAACGTGACAGAACTACCCACCTTAACCTGTTTAGGATAGGGGACAGTATTTTCACGGCCGGATAAAAAACGTACTTGATTTAATCTGGTTATTACTCCTGCCCAGAAACTAGAATATGCAAATAATTGTTTGATTTGGATAGAAAACACCCTAAAGTGTCTAAAACTGTTTGAATGGTGTCTGTGAGTATAACAGAATTCATATGGCAGGCCAAAACATGAGAAGATTCTATACAGGAAGTGCCCTCTCTGACCATTTCTTGGCCTTCTATAGCCTCTTTATTGAAAACAGAGGATCTCTGCCGTAACGTGACATTTTCTAAGGCTCCCATAGGCTCTCAGAAGGCGCCAGAATGGGGAATGATGACTCTGCAGTCCCTGGCTGAAAAACCGTAGCGCATTTGGAAAGTGGTCGATCTGAGAACAATGACATGGGTGCACGTGAATAGTCCATTTTACATTTTCAGTCTTTGAACGAAAACAACGTCTCCCGGTCGGAATATTATCGCTATTTTACGAGAAAAATCGCATAAAAATTGATTTTAAACAGCTTTTGACATGCTTCGAAGTACGGTAATGGAATATTTTGAATTTTTTTTGTCACGATACGCGCCGGCGCATCACCCTTCGGATAGTGTCTTGAACGCAAGAACAAAATGCCGCTATTTGGATATAACTATGGATTATTTGGAACCAAAACAACATTGGGTGTAAAGTAGAAGTCCTGGGAGTGCATTCTGACGAAGAACAGCAAAGGTAATCCAATTTTTCTTATAGTAAATCTGAGTTTGGTGAGTGCCAAACTTGGTGGGTGTCAAAATAGCTAGCCATGATGGCCGGGCTATCTACTCAGAATATTGCAAAATGTGCTTTCACCGAAAATCTATTTTAAAATCTGACAAAGCGATTGCATAAAGGAGTTCTGTATCTATAATTCTTAAAATAATTGTTATGTTTTTTGTGAACGTTTATCGTGAGTAATTTAGTAAATTCACTGGAAGTTTCGGTGGGTATGCTAGTTCTGAACGTCACATGCTAATGTAAAAAGCTGGTTTTTGATATAAATATGAACTTGATTGAACAAAACATGCATGTATTGTATAACATATTGTCCTAGGAGTGTCATCTGATGAAGATCATCAAAGGTTAGTGCTGCATTTAGCTGTGGTTTTGGTTTTTGTGACATTATATGCTAGCTTGAAAAATGTCTGTGTGATTATTTCTGGCTGGGTACTCTCCTGACATAATCTAATGTTTTGCTTTCTTTGTAAAGCCTTTTTGAAATCAGACAATGTGGTTAGATAAAGGAGAGTCTTGTCTTTAAAATGGTGTAAAATAGTCATATGTTTGAAAAATTGAAGTTTTGGGATTTTTGAGGAGTTTGTAATTCGCGCCACGCCCTATCATTGGATATTGGAGCGGTGTTCCGCTAGCGGAACATCTAGATGTAAGAGGTAAGAGAATGCAATCTTCCGCCTTGAATATTATTCATGTTCTGGTTAAAAAAGGCACTAATGATTTATGCTATACAACGTTTGACATGTTTGAACGAACGTAAATATTTTTTTTCCCCTCGTTCATGACGAGAAGTCCGGCTGGCATAGATCATGTGCTAACAACACAGAGCTTTTTGGACATAAATTATGAGCTTTTTTCGAACAAAACTACATTTGTTATGGACCTGGGATTCCTGGAGGTGACATCTGATGAAGAGAATCAAAGGTAATGGATTATTTACATAGTATTTTCGATTTTAGATCTCTCCAACATGGCGGTTAGTCTGTATCGCAAAGCGTATTTTTCTGGGCGCAGTGCTCAGATTATTGCAAAGTGTGATTTCCCAGTAAGGTTATTTTTAAATCTGGCAATCCGGTTGCGTTCAAGAGATGTAAATCTATAATTCTTTGAATGACAATATAATATTTTACCAATGTTTTCGAATAGTAATTATTTAATTTGTTGTGCTGCTTGACTGGCGGTTATTGGAGGGAAACGATTTCCTCAACATCAACGCCATATTAAAACGCTGTTTTTGGATATAAATATGAACTTGATAGAACAAAAATTGCATGCATTGTCTAACATAATGTCCTAGGAGTGTCATCTGATGGAGATTGTCAAAGGTTAGTGCATCATTTTAGCTGGTTTTCTGCTTTTGGTGACGCCTGTCTTTGAATTGACAAAACATTACACACAGCTATTGTCAATGTACTCTCCTAACATAATCTAACTTTATGCTTTTGCCGTAAAGCCTTTTTGAAATCGGACAACGTGGTTAGATTAAGGAGATGTTTATCTTTCAAAGGGTGTAAGATAGTTGTATGTTTGAGAAATTTGAATTATGACATTTAATTGTTTTCAAATTTGGCGCTCTTGATATTTCACCTGTTGTTGATAGGGTGTACCAGGGGTGGGACGCTTGCGTCCCACATAGCCCATAGCAGACCAAGCAGCGGAGGAAATCTGGTGAGGACCGGGGAACACGGCTGGTAAGGGAGCCCGAGAGGCAGCCCCAATATTTTTTTTGGGGGGGGGCACAAGGGTAGTTTGGCTGGGCGAGGATGGAGCCCAAGGCCAGCTCCCCGTACCCTTTTTGGGCAGAGACCTACTGGACAGGTCCCGTGCTTTGGGGTGATGGGTGCTGTGGCGAGGCCGGGTATTTTCAGGCCGGTACGTGCAGTACCAGCGCCCCGCATGTGCCAGGGGAAAGTGGGCATCCAGCCAGTAGGGGTGATGCCAGTCCCGCGCTCGAGACTGCCAGTGCGCCTTTACGGTCCAGTGTTTCCCGCTACACTCACTAGCCTTGAGGTGCATGTCTCCAGGCTGGCACGTCCAGTACCAGCCCCACGCATCAGGCTTCTAGTGCGTAAGCCCAGCCTCGCCAGTCTGGAGCCGCCAGAGCCGCCCGCCAGTCTGGAGCCGCCAGAGCCGCCTGTCAGTCTGGACCCGCCAGAGCCGCCCGCCAGTCTGAAGCCGCCAGAGCCGCCCGCCAGTCTGGAGCCGCCAGAGCCGCCCGCCAGTCTGGAGCCGCCAGAGCCGCCCGCCAGTCTGGAGCCGCCAGGGCCGCCCGCCAGCCGGGCGCAACCAGGGTCGCCCGCCAGCCGGGCGCAACCAGGGTCGCCCGCCAGCCGGGCGCAGCAGGAATCGCCCGCCAGCCGGGCGCAGTCAGGGTCGCCCACCAGTCCTCCGACGCGGCCAGGGGCGCCACCTAAGTGGGCCCCCTCCAATATAGATGGGTTGGGGAGGGGGGGTGTAGCACAGGTGCCGTCATTGACGGCAGCCACCCTCCCTTCCCTCCCTTTAGTTTAGGGGGATTTTCTGTTTGTTTTGGGGGATTACTGGGTTTTGTGTAAGGTGCATCCAGGGTCTGCACCTTTGGGGGGGGGGGGGGGGGGGGGGTACTGTCACGTCCTGACCAGTATAGAGGATTATTTGTTATTGTAGTTTGGTCAGGATGTGGCAGAGGTTAGTTAGTTTATGTATTCCGGGATTTTGGGTTTCTTTTCTATGTTTGTGTTTCTATGGGTTTTCTATCTGTTCTGTTCCTATGTTAGTTTATTGGGGTATGGACTCTCAATTGATGGCAGGTGTTTTGTAGTTGCCTTTGATTGGGAGTCCTATATATTAGGGTGTGTTTGGTCTTGTTGTTTGTGGGTAGTTGTTTTAGCACTGCTATACGTGTGTAGCCTGCTATACTGTTTCCTGTCGGTTGCTGTTTTCTTGTTTTGTTCGTGGTGTTCACATTATAATAAATTATGATGAGCACGCAATCCGTTGCATATTGGTCCACTTTGTCCGACAGCGATTTCAACATATCTTCTGACGAAGAGGAACGTGACACTCCTATAGCCAATGTATTTATGTTCTTTCTCCTTCAGCACAGCTGCTTATCTCCCACACAAGCCCAAGAAAGGGCTAGATATTAATGTTTGTTTCAATTTTATCAATGCCACCTCAGCCTCATCACTCCAGACCACAACTTCACTCGCCCCCATCTTTCCCCCATTAATACAATCCTGCAGTGGTTCAACTATCTCTGCATAGTCCTTCAACCACGGACAACAGTAAGCACACAGCCAACAAAGACATCATGTGCTGCTTGGTGACAGGTTTAGGCAAAGCTTTCATTGCCTCTAATCTGTCTTTGGAGAGGCTGTGTCCCTCAGAAGTAATTTCATGACCCAAATATTTAAAGGAGCTCCATCATAATTGTATCAAATGAAATATTATTGGTCACATACACATGGCTAGCAGATGTTAATGCGAGTGTAGTGCTTGCGCTTCTAGTTACTGCATTACAATGCAGTAATATCTAACAAGTAATAAAATTAATTCACAACAACTACCTTATACACACAAATGTAAAGGGATGAGTAAGAATATGTACATATAAATATATGGATGAGAGATGGCCGTGTGGCATAAGCAAGATGCAGTTGATGGTATAGAGCAGCATCTACATATGAGATGAGTAATGTAGGATATGTAAACATTATTAAAGTGGTGTTATTTAAAGTGACTAGTGATACCTTTTATTAAGTCCGTTTCTTAAAGTGGCCAAACTTTATGACAATTTTCTGCCCATAAAATCAACAATGCACAAGTATCCTCGTGACATATATTTTCTCACTGTGAGCAAACCAACAAATCATCAACATATTGAACCAAAATACTTCCACCAGGGGCAACAAAACCCTCAAGGTTTCGAGCCATTTCTTGGGCAAAGATGGCAGGTGATTCAACATCGCCTTGAGGTCCATGTCCATTTTATTTTACCAAGAAACGTAAACGAGAACAACTCCTGTGACTCTTCAGCCACAGGGATACTGAAGAAAGCATTCACCAAATCAATTACTGAAAAACAACAACTACCTGGAGGCAACTGGGATAAAATAAGCACCAGGGCTGCTCTAGCATGTACAGCATCATTTACAAGTCTAAGGTCTTGCACAAAACGATAATCACCAGATGGTTTTCCTAACAGATAAAATTGGTGTGTTAGAGGGCGAATTCGGAAAGGGAACCAGAGTGCTTCTTTCAACTAACACACTATTTATGGCAATGATACCCTTTTCGGCTTCTTTGCTAAGAGAGTACTAAACTTTGTGAGGTCTGTGGGTGCCTTTTGCAATAACGACAACAGGTGCAGCTCCTTTCATGCGTCCAATGTCGGTCTTTGATCGAGTATTACCTCTTCCTCTGCCTCTACCTTGGCCTCTTCCTCTGCCTCTTCCTCTGTCTCTTCCTCTTCCTCTGCCTCTACACTCTTCCTGAGTGTTGCAAGATTTTCTCCATTCTCTCCATTCTCTCCTAACCCCTAGATAACGTTAGAAATTCAAGTCTACAGAATTTTGTGTAGTTTACACAGAACTGGTTTGGGTATTAAACCACACACGCACCTCTTTCACACCGGGGCTAGTCCCCTGACAGCTCTCATTCACTCAGTACTTAATACAAATTATATCTAATATTATTCACATAAACGCCTATAGACAACGGTGCTTTTCCTGCCCTCGTCTTTAGCCTTCTCTCTCAGACTATGGTATCTTTCCATTTACTTCATTTGTAAGGTTTAATTTTAGTGGTTTCATTTTTTTATATATATATAAAGATTCATTTAAATTGACTTACTGAAAATTCAGTAGATGTGTCCCTCTATTGTTCAGTTATGATATGTCTCCTCCCGGGCAGTTCACAGTCAAGGTATGGTCTGGGCGGATACTAGTCATCTTTCCGTCAGATGAGAAATTTCCTCACGCCTTCCCATAGAATGCGGAAAATCAATCATCCTGTTTGTGATGGCAGAACTGTCATGGGAAATTACCACCAGGTAGTCAAACTTAAATGATTGTTCTTATTAATATACATCCAGAGAGGTTTCAACAAACTTAACGCACAACGTACAAGTCTGACAGGAGCTCTGAAGGGGCCATCCCTTCAGTTCTCTACCTCTACCGCCACACAAAAAAGCTACATAGGTATGGTTGCTAGGGTTGGTTCCTGCAGGTGACAGGCTGTTAGTGCACGGGCTGTTCTGCCAATTGGTCTGAGGAGGTCACAGTCACCTGCACAAAGCACAATAGAGTGAGAGAGAACAAGCACAAGATGTACAATGCAAGGCTATCTCTTCATCCAACAACATTTCCCACCACACTTCCTATATGGTTAATAATGACTTGCCATTGGTTACAATGTTGCCAGCTATGGTATATGAGGCGATAGTAGGCCTAGTTGGACAAGGCTATCTAAGTGTGCACATAATGCAAGTAAAAGGTCAACATTAATTATTTAATGAAAACAAAATGTAAACTAGACTAATTTTCTCCAGAGTTTTCGTCAACTGATTATAACTAACACTAATGAAGGATGAAATGACTAAAATGTGACTAAGATGAAGGTCTTTCGACCTTAATCTGTGGCTCAGTTGGTAGAGCATGATGTTTGCAACACCAGGGTTGTGGGTTCGATTCCCACAGGGGGCCAGTACAAAAACAAAATATTAAAAAAAGGAAAAAAAGCATAAAATGATATGTATGCATTCACTACTGTAAGTCGCTCTGGATAAGAGCATCTGCTAAATGACTAAAATGTAAAAAATCTCAAATAAATACTTACATTTGAAGTTTACATACACCTTAGCCAAATACATTTAAACTCAGTTTTTCACATTTTTTCACATTTAACCTCTTACATCTAGACGTTCAGCTAGCGGAACACCTGCTCCAATAGCCAATGATGGGCGTGGCGCGAATTACAAATTCCTCAAATATACAAAAACTTCCATTTTTCAAACATATAACTATTTTACACCATTTTAAAGACAAGACTCTCCTTTATCTAACCACACTGTCCGATTTCAAAAAGGCTTTACAACGAAAGCAAAAAATTAGATTATGTCAGCAGAGTACCCAGCCAGAAATAATCAGACACCCATTTTTCAAGCTAGCATATAATGTCACATAAATCCAAACCACAGCTAAATGCAGCACTAACCTTTGATGATCTTCATCAGATGACAACCCTAGGACATTATGTTATACAATGCATGCATGTTTTGTTCAATCAAGTTCATATTTATATCAAAAACCAGCTTTTTACATACATGTGACGTTCAGAACTAGCATACCCCCCGCAAACTTCCGGTGAATTTACTAAATTACTCACGATAAACGTTCACAAAAAACATAACAATTATTTTAAGAATTATAGATACAGAACTCCTCTATGCACTCGCTATGTCCGATTTTAAAATAGCTTTTCGGTGAAAGCACATTTTGCAATATTCTCAGTAGATAGCCCGGCATCACAGGGCTAGCTATTTAGACACCCAGCAAGTTTAGCACTCACCAAAGTCAGATTTACTATAAGACAAATGTTATTACCTTTGCTGTTCTTCGTCAGAATGCACTCCCAGGACTTCTACTTCAATAACAAATGTTGGTTTGGTCCCAAATAATCCATTGTTATATCCAAATAGCGGAGCTTTGTTCGTGCGTTCAAGACACTATCCGAATGGTAAAGAAGGGTGACGAGCACGACGCATTTCGTGACCAAAAAAATCTAAATATTCCATTACCGTACTTCGAAGCATGTCAACCGCTGTTTAAAATCAATTTTTATGCCATTTTTCTCGTAAAAAAAGCGATAATATTCCGACCGGGAATCTGCGTTTAGGTAAAAAGACGAAAGAAAATAAAGCATGGGGTCGACTCGTGCACGCGCCTAAGCCCATTGTCCTCTGATCGGCCACTTACCAAAGGCGATAATGTGTTTCAGCCAGAGGCTGCCTCGATATCATTCAGCTTTTTCCCGGGTTCTAAGAGCCTATGGGAGCCGTAGGAAGTGTCACGTTACAGCAAAGATCCTCAGTCTTCAATAAAAAGAGCCAAAATGAACAAGAACTTGTCAGACAGGTCACTTCCTGTATGGAATCTTCTCAGGTTTTTGCCTGCCATATGAGTTCTGTTATACTCACAGACACCATTCAAACAGTTTTAGAAACTTTAGGGTGTTTTCTATCCAAAGCCAATAATTAGATGCATATTCTAGTTTCTGGGCAGGAGTAATAATCAGATAAAATCGGGTACGTTTTTTATCTGGCCGTGAAAATACTGCCCCTAGCCATAACAGGTTAATCCTAGTAAAAAGTCCTTGTCTTAGGTCAGTTAGGATCAACACTTTATGTTAAGAATATGAAACGTCAGAATAATAGTAGAGAGAATGATTCATTTCAGCTTTTATTTCTTTCATCACATTCCCAGTGGGTCAGAAGTTTACATACACTCAATTAGTGTTTGGTAGCATTGCCTTTAAATTGTTTAACTTGGGTCAAATGTTTGGGGTAGCCTTCCACATGCTTCCCACAATAAGTTGGGTGAATTTTGGCCCATTCCTCCTGACATAGCTGGTGTAACTGAGTCAGGTTTGTAGGCCTCCTTGCTCGCACACGCTTTTTTAGTTCTGCCCACAAATGTTCTATAGGATTGAGGTCAGGGCTTTGTGATGGTCACTCCAATACCTTGACTTTGTTGTCATTAACCTCTCTAGGGTAGATGGCACCAAATCGTCCCACCTACGCAACAGCCAGTCTAATCCCGTGGCGCGATATTCAAATACCTTAAAAATGCTATTACTTCAATTTCTCAAACATATAACTATTTTACACCATTTTAAAGACAAGACTCTCCTTTATCTAACCACACTGTCCGATTTCAAAAAGGCTTTACAACGAAAGCAAAACATTACATTATGTCAGCAGAGTACCCAGCCAGAAATAATCAGACACCCATTTTTCAAGCTAGCATATAATGTCACAAAAACCCAGAAGACAGCTAAATGCAGCACTAACCTTTGATGATCTTCATCAGATGACAACCCTAGGACATTATGTTATACAATGCATGCATGTTTTGTTCAATCAAGTTCATATTTATATCAAAAAACAGCTTTTTTACATTAGCATGTGACGTTCAGAACTAGCATACCCCCCGCAAACCTCCGGTGAATTTACTAAATTACTCACGATAAACGTTCACAAAAAACATAACAATTATTTTAAGAATTATAGATACAGAACTCCTCTATGCACTCGATATGTCGGTGAAAGCACATTTTACAATATTCTCAGTAGATAGCCCGGCATTACGGGGGCTGAGTCACTGGCTTACTGGTGTTCTTCCATGCCGTCCCTGGGAGGGGTGCGTCACTTGAGTGGGTTGAGTCACTGACGTGGTCTTCCTGTCTGGGTTGGCGCCCCCCCTTGGGCTGTGCCGTGGCGGAGATCTTTGTGGGCTATACTCGGCCTTGTCCCGGGATGGTATGTTGGTGGTTGGAGATATCCCTCCAGTGGTGTGGAGGCTGTGCTTTGGCAAAGTGGGTGGGGTTATATCCTACCTGTTTAGCCCTGTCCGGGGGTTTCATCGGATGGGGCCACAGTGTGTCCCGACCCCTCCTGTCTCAGCCCGAGTATTTATTCTGCAGTAGTTTATGTGTCAGGGGGCTAGGGTCAGTCTGTTATATCTGGAGTATTTCTCCTGTCTTATCCGGTGTCCTGTGTGAATTTAAGTATGCTCTCTCTAATTCTCTCTCTCTTTTTCTCTCTTTTTCTCACTTTTCCTCTCTGTCTCTCTCTTTCTCTCTTTCTTTCTTTCTTTCTCTCTCGGAGGACCTGAGGCCTAGGACCATGCCTCAGGACTAACTGGCCTGATGACTCCTTGCTGTCCCCAGTCCACCTGGCCGTGCTGCTGCTACAGTTTCAACTGCTCTGCCTGCAGCTATGGAACCCTGACCTGTTCACCAGACGTGCTACCTGTCCCAGACCTGCTGTTTTCAACTCTCTAGAGACAGCAGGAGCAGTAGAGGTACTCTCAAAGATCGGCTATGAAAAGCCAACTGACATTTACTCCTGAGGTGCTGACCTGTTGCACCCTCGACAACCACTGTGATTATTATTGTTTGACCCTGCTGGTCATCTATGAACATCTTGGCCATGTACTGTTATAATCTCCACCCGGCACAGCCAGAAGAGGACTGGCCACCCCTCATAGCCTGGTTCCTCTCTAGGTTTCTTCCTAGGTTTTGGCCTTTCTAGGGAGTTTTTCCTAGCCACCGTGTTTCTACTCCTGCATTGCTTGCTGTTTGGGGTTTGAGGCTGGGTTTCTGTACAGCACTTTGTGACATCAGCTGATGTAAGAAGGGCTTTATAAATATATTTCATTGATTGATTGATTGATTGATTGGCTGATTTATTTTGATTTTCCCATGATGTCAAGCAAAGAGGCACTGAGTTTGAAGGTAGGCCTTGAAATACATCCACAGGTACAACTCCAATTGACTCAAATTATGTCAGTTAGCCTATCAGAAGCTTCTAAAGCCATGACATCATTTTCTGGAATTTTCCAAGCTGTTTAAAGGCACAGTGAACTTAGTGTATGTAAACTTCTGACTTACTGGAATTGTAATACAGTGAATTATAAGTGAAATAATATGTCTGTAAGCAATTGTTGGAAAAAATGACTTGTGTCATGCACAAAGTAGATGTCCTAACCGACTTGCCAAAACTATAGTTTGTTAACAAGAATTTTGTGGAGTGGTTGAAAAACGAGTTTTAATGACTACAACCTAAGTGTATGAAAACTTCCGACTTCAACTGTACGTCAAACAATCTCTGAAACGCGCACGAACACGGATGTGCACACACGGACTCTCTCTCTCTCACACACACCCACACACACAGACACACACACACACACACACACACACACACACACACACACACACACACACACACACACACACACACACACACACACACACCCCCCCCCCCCCCCTACACATACACACACACACACACACCGGGACACACACGCACACACAAACACAGGGCCACACACACACACACAGGGACACACACACACAGGGACACCCACACACAAACAGGGACACACACAGGGACACACACACACAAACAGGGACACACACAGGGACACACACACACACAGGGACACACACCCACACACACACATTGATATCATGATCCAAATGCCAGAAGTACAGTATGTGTGTGTGTGTTCGCCTGTGTTCATGTGTTACCTGTGCTGAACAGTCCCACATCTCCCCCATTGCGTGCAGAGTTGCAGGCACTGAACTGACAGGCCTCTCCAAACACAACAACACAAGAAAGGGGGTGGAGGGATATCATGGACAGACAGATGATGTAGATTGTGTAAAGGCTCCCTGCTCTGGATAAAGATCAACCAACCACCCAACCAAGTTAAACAAACCCACAGACACACTCTCAACCTGAGAGGGAAAAGGAGAGAAAAGGGGGGACAGATGGAGAGAGAGATAATGTTGACTGATCGTGTACAATTCCCCGCTGTTCTGGTTGCTACATCATTTACTATGTTCAGAGGTAAACTCCATATAAATGTGAATCGATTCTCGAATCAAAATGGTCTTGCTATCTCAAACGACAAGGTTTATTCCATCTAAATGTGAATCGATTCTCGAATCACGATACGGTTCTAGAAACATAAAGCCCTCTACTTTCATATCACATCAAAAATAATTTCCCAAATGCAAAATGGACACTTTCTGTAATACCACAGGAGGCTGGTGAGGGGAGGATGGGTCATAATAATGTCTGGAATGGAGAAATAGAAATGGTATCAAGCACATGGAAACCACGTGTAAGATACCACTCCATTCCTTCCTTTCCACCCATGACTATGAGGCCATCCTTCTTCCATTACAAATCAAATCAAATTTTATTGGTCACATGTGCCGAATATACCAGATGGAGACCTTACAGTGAAATGCTTACTTACAAGCCCTTAACCAATGATGCAGTTTAAAGAAAATACCTAAACAATAAAATTAAAAAAGTAAGAGGTAAGAAAACAAATAATTAAGAGCAACGGTAAATCACAATAGCGGGGCTATATACAGGGGTACCGGTACAGAGTCAATGTGGAAGCTATATACAGGAGATACCGGTACAGAGTCAATGTGGAGGCTATATACAGGGGATACCGGTACAGAGTCAATGTGGAGGCTATATACAGGAGATACCGGTTCAGAGTCAATGTGGAGGCTATATACAGGGGATACCGGTACAGAGTCAATGTGGAGGCTATATACAGGGGATACCGGTACAGAGTCAGTATGGAGGCTATATACAGGGGGTACAGGGTAGTAATGAGGCTATATACAGGGGATACCGGTATATAGCCTCACTACTGTATATAGCCTCACTATATATAGCCTCGCTACTGTTATAGCCTCGCTACTTTTATAGCCTCACTACTGTATATAGCCTCACTACTGTATATAGCCTCACTACTGTTATAGCCTCACTACTGTATATAGCCTCACTACTGTCTATAGCCTCACTACTGTATATAGCCTCGCAACCGTATATAGCCTCACTACTGTATATAGCCTCACTACTGTCTATAGCCTCACTACTGTATATAGCCTCGCAACCGTATATAGCCTCACTACTGTATATAGCCTCGCAACCGTATATAGCCTCACTACTGTATATAGCCTCGCAACCGTATATAGCCTCACTACTGTATATAGCCTCACTACTGTATATAGCCTCACTACTGTATATAGCCTCGCTACCGTATATAGCCTCGCTACTGTTACGTTTCACTGCCTTTTTTACTGTTGTTTTTATTTCTTTACTTATCTATTATTCACCTAATACCTATTTTTTACTTAAAAATTGCACTGTTGGTTAGGGCCTGTTAGTAAGTATTTCACTGTAAGGTCTACACCTGTTGTATTCGGCGCACGTGAGAAATAAACTTTGATTTGATATTTATGTATATATAAACATTCAGACAGAGGGGGATTCCATCAGAGGCAGAGAGAGGAAAGGGAGGACATCCAGGATTAGGGTCTCCCCTGTTTAAACATTTATAAAAGGGTGTGATAGCTTGCTAATGTTAGAGCAGCGTCCACATGACCTGCTGTAAGAAGAACTTCTGTTCCAGTGTTCTTTGAGTCTGTATATGCTCCACTGGGACTGCTATATGGTGTGCTAAGTTTTGCCATTTTAAATCAACCCACATTGATCAGGTCACACCTCACCACCCACATTGATCAGGTCACACTTCACCACCCATATTAACCAGGTCACACTCTACCACCCATATTGATCAGGTCACACCTCACCCCCCATATTGATCAGGTCACACCTCACCACCCATATTAATCAGGTCACACCTCACCCCCCATATTGATCAGGTCACACCTCACCACCCACATTGATCAGGTCACACTTCACCACCCATATTAACCAGGTCACACTCAACCACCCATATTGATCAGGTCACACCTCACCACCCATATTGATCAGGTCACACCTCACCACCCACATTGATCAGGTCACACCTCACCCCCCATATTGATCAGGTCACACATCACCACCCATATTGATCAGGTCACACCTCACCACCCATATTGATCAGGTCACACCTCACCACCCACATTAATCAGGTCACACCTCACCACCCATATTAACCAGGTCACACTCTACCACCCACATTGATCAGGTCACACCTCACCCCCCATGTTGATCAGGTCACACATCACCCCCCCATATTGATCAGGTCACACATCAACACCCATATTGATCAGGTCACACCTCACCACCCATATTGATCAGGTCACACCTCACCACCCATATTGATCAGGTCACACATCACCCCCCCATATTGATCAGGTCACACATCACCACCCATATTGATCAGGTCACACCTCACCACCCATATTGATCAGGTCACACCTCACCACCCATATTGATGATCAGGTCACACCTCACCACCCATATTGATCAGGTCAAACCTCACCTCACCCACACAAATGCAGCAAACATACTGTATCTCAAAGGCCATTAAAGGACGGTGCACAATGTTTAGGGGAAATGGGTCATTCAATACAAACTGTCATGCAACGTTTATTGAACTAAACACTCCCCACGTGTATCTGGAACCCACCCACAGCAAAAGCATCAGACCGACACCAAACAAAATAAAAGTCCAGAGCCAGGTTTATAAAATAAGAGTTCTCTTAATAGAGGGAGATGAACAGGTCAAATGAAGTGCCTCTTAGTAGATTCAAGCTGATGCACCAGCACTGGAACTGCTGGTGCATCTATCCTCCTTTCATCCTCCCTCTCTCTCTCTCTTCTTCCCCCTGTCTCCTTCTCTTCCTCCCTCTCTCTTCCTTCTGTTCCTCTCTCTTTCCCAACCTGTTTATCCTCCTCCCCTCTATCCTCTCTCTCTCTCTCTCTCTCTCTCTCTCTCTCTTCTTCCCCCTGTCTCCTGCTGTTCCTCCCTCTCTTCTTCCCCCTCTCTTCCTCCTGTTCCTCTCTCTTTCCCAACCTCTTTCTCCTCCCCCCTTCGTATTATGATGTGTATAGGTTAAACTGCTCCTAGATCTGTGGCTGATGTATGCCATAAAATATTATGTATCTCTAGCAGTGCTGCCATCTACAGGACAGACTGAGTTACTACAGCACAACCCTACAGTCAGAGTGTACAACACCACAACTAAAGTCCTTTGATTTATATATTTATTTAACAGGGACAATGCACATCAATGAACATTTCTGTAAAAATGCCAGATTGAGACAACTGGCTATCTGTAGTCCTTGGGCAGATATTATTTTTCACTTGCGGCATGTATATATAACAATATAAATTGCACATTATATATCAACACCGTGAGACATGAAGCATGTCCTTTATATATAAGCTAAAGTGTAAAGGCCCTAAAACGGATCCTTGTGGGACCCCATTATACAGTTGCCAGACAATTAGACTTTCTGGTTGATTATAACACTGTATTCTGTCAGATACACTAATCCATCCATTTTAAAGCATTGGGGGAGAAATTGAACTTTGCTAGTTTAGAGAGTAGTATTCTGTGATTTACACTATCAAGTGCTTTTAGCAAATATATAAAACACAGCTCCTACCACTTCCACTTTGGCAAATTTTTATTTAACCTTCTCCAAAAAATAACGTCTCTGAAGCCGAATTGCATGGGTTATAATGAGTAATCACTAGTATTCAAGTGATCAGTCAATTGCTCAGCAACTATCCTCTCTGCAGCCTTTGAAACAACTGATGAAATACTTCTAGGTCTATAATTATTGACCTTAAAACAATCTCCAGACTTGAACATGGTGGTAACAGCAGCTGACTTCCCTTGGGAAGATACCTTGGTTCATGGATAGATTCATCTGATGTGTTATTGGTGATGTTGAAATATCTTTATGTGTTTTAAAGAACACATTATCAAAACCATAGACATATTTGGCTTTAGAGGTTTTCAAACTTTCACCTCCAGTAGTTGGAATCATATCAAACATTTTGAGTGAGTCTTCGCATTGCGTGTTAAATAACTCGCTCACTGTCAACTATTGCCCCACATCTAGTACAGACTGAATAAAGAAATTGTCAAAAGCAGTGGCTATAGAGTAGCTCTATCAATCAGTTTTCTATAACACATAAAATATTTTAATCGTTTGACAGGCACCATGTAAATATAAGGTACAATGTAATTTGTTTAGGTCACAGACAAGCTTAGGTGTGAATAATCATTATATAGTCATCTGAATCCTATATACTCCCTGATTACACAGGACAGATAAAGAGTTGATTGATTGAAAGATTGAGGGGAGAAAGATGCACTGAGTACAACCTAGGGGATAACATATTCCAATGATTCCCCTTGTTTTCAATGTGGTTCCTGGTGAGCTGTACAGGCAACAGTCCCACTGCCTGTAATGAATTTACTACAGTGCGTTGTGAGGGGTACATTACACAGAGATGTAAAAGAACCACAGGTATAGGACTGCTGAACTCTGGACAGAAAAGGTAGAAAAGAGATGCACACTCTTACTGTAGAGTAGATTATAGGGTACTGTGGGGGTGGAAGGTTTGTATTTTTCACACTTGTCCTCGGTCAGGTGAGGGTCACAGGTGAGGGTGTACAGGAAATTAAAGCCCCCCCCGCTGTTGTTACACCAGCGTTCGTGTGTCCCCTGCTCGAGGTCGAAGGTACAGTCACTCAGGTTGTCATCTTTATCCACAGGATCGTAATCCCAGACCACGACATTTAGACTCAGGTCTTTGTCAAAGGGACCCATGTCAAAGGTAGCATTCCAGACAGGATTATTGGATGGAATCACATCGGTCTTATGGGACTTGGAACCGTAGGTGACCACAGCGTACCTGTAGCAGGTGGAGAAACAGGAAGTTGGAAACAAACTGGAAAGATTCAAATACTATGACATGCCACAAGAGGAGGATCAAACTCCATGGAGTGCCTAGTCTATACTGGTTTTAGTTTATGTTCCTTTCAATTAAGACTAAAGACAACCAGGTGAGGGGATTTCCTTACTAATTAGTGACCTTAATTTATCAATCAAATACAAGGGAGGAGCAAAAACCCACACACACTCAGCCCTCTGTGGAATGAGAGAGGAGGGCCTACTTCAGTTGGCACATATTGCTTGGGTGCATCCCAAATTGATCCCTATTCCCTACATAGTGTAGAAATCTTTTGAGTTCAATATAGAAGCCTTTACACAGAGGATTCTACATGAAACCAAAAAGGGTTCTACCTGGAACCAAAAAGGGTTCTCCTATGGGGTCAGCAGAGTAACCCTTTTGGAACCCTTTCTTCTAAGAGTGTAGTGCACTCTATAGAGAATAAAAGGCTTGTAACGGAAAATTATTACGCTTGTTTGAGCATCAAGAATAGTAAAGTTTGCTTTTTATCTTACATTTTCAGAGTGGTTAAACCCAAACCTTTGAGCAAAATATGTTGAAAATACATATTCTTTGTTCAAAATTCATATTTTTGGTTGTGCTCATTGGGAAGGGGTTCCAGATAGCTAACTGCACGTTCTGCTCGGTGCTCCAGCCTCCAGCACCTCTGTTGAAAAAGTTAGCTCCACCCAACCTTTCAAAAGCCATTCAAATTAATTCCGCCCCATGAGCAGATCTGCCTCGAAAACACTTTTGAGAAAGAAAAACCCAGATGTTCAACCGCCTAATACTGCCATGAACGCCTCACAAGGCAGAGTTGACAAACCAGACAGGGTTTGGGGTTTAGCAAGTCAATGGGAGAAGTGAAAGAAATCATCTTTAAGTTGTTAATTTTCTCGAACTCTAAAGGCAAAACCTAGATGTGAGACAATGTTCACGAGCCAAAAGTGGTCTCAGTTTTTTCTGTACTAAGTCATCAAATTGAGTTCTACGTCATCAAATTGTGTACTACGTCATCAAATTGTGTATTATGTCATCAAATTGTGTACTACGTCATCCATTTTGTATGATATGTTACGAATCCAATTGTACTACATTTTGCACATTTGTTGTACTTAAGGTCCTGGAGTGCATCTTTAAGTAGCTGAAACTGTCATTACTACAAACGTTACTTTCACCCAAAAACACGTTATATCAAAGGAGTAACTTTGATTTGACGGCCTGCACATTTACATTTTGGCGCAACGTGACCGTTAGAACTGATGACGTATTTCTGCGCAACAACTATGGTAACTAACGTCGCCATGACATCACCTGCAAGCATGGTCATGAGGCAGAACTGAGCAATTTCCACTAGATAGGCCTAAATTGGCTATATTGTAAAAATAGTTTTTTGATGTTAATTTACGGTTAGGGCTAGGCGTTAGGTTTAGCAGTTAGGGTTAGATTTGATGACTTTGTGGCGGTGGCAGCTAGTGACCAGTCTGCAGGGCTGTCTCCAGAACAAGATGAATGAACAAAAATTATAACCTGCATCAGGGATTTATATTGAAAACGCTGTTATAGGCCTCATTATTTAAATGATTTTTGTAAACGGCAATAAACTTTTTGCTCGATAGATGGGTTAAAAAACGGTGTTTACCACTACACCTCTGCAGAGAACTGAACAGTTTACCTGTGTTAAGCCTCGACTACACCTCTGCAGAGAACTGAACAGTTTACCTGTGTTAAGCCTCGACTACACCTCTGCAGAGAACTGAACAGTTTACCTGTGTTAAGCCTCGACTACACCTTTGCAGAGAACTGAACAGTTTACCTGTGTTAAGCCTCGACTACACCTCTGCAGAGAACTGAACAGTTTACCTGTGTCAAGCCTCGACTACACCTCTGCAGAGAACTGAACAGTTTACCTGTGTCAAGCCTCGACTACACCTTTGCAGAGAACTGAACAGTTTACCTGTGTCAAGCCTCGACTACACCTCTGCAGAGAACTGAACAGTTTACCTGTGTCAAGCCTCGACTATACCTCTGCAGAGAACTGAACAGTTTACCTGTGTTAAGCCTCGACTACACCTTTGCAGAGAACTGAAATTGTGCAGTAACATAACATACGCTTCAGTGTCTCCCGCTATCCATTGGTAGTCTCCCCACAGTCCCCAGGCTCTGACCACCGTCACCACCAGTCTTCCCTGTGAGACCTTCCTGAGGCAGCAGTTTGAGTCCCGTCTAGAGTAAGGATCCCCACAGGACAGTTCCCCGGTGCTCTTCGGGAGGGCATTCTCCTTCAGGTAATCCTGGACAGCCTCCTTTGTATTTTGAACCAAATGTTAGCATATTAATTGATATATAACATATAACCTAAGATCCCGATTTTAGGTTTTATTTATGCATCCTGTGACAAAAATATTCAATAAACAAACCCACCTGAGTTAACAGAACTATATAACAAACAATGTTCATCAGGTTATGTCAAACGTCTGTGTTTTCTTCTCCAAAGTTCAAACTCTTTGGAGTCTCTAGCCGATAACAATAGAAATTGATAGAATATAATAGCCTTGATATGTATCATGTATATGTACAAATCTTAACCTACCATGTTAGCTAGGTAGGTAAATTAGGCTAACCAGATATCATAAACCCTGTTTATACCTGGTTCTAACGTGTGTGCTTTGTCCTGGTCTTGTCCATATTCAAGTGCCCACATATTTAGAAAGATGCGTTGTGATCTGATTGTGATCTTCCTGACATCCTCTGGAGGTAGTCAGACACTCATTGTGCGTGGCAAGCTTACAAGTACAGACGAATCGTGACATCGAAATATGTACATCATTTGCATAAAAGGAAAGACCAGGATATCTGGTCACAATTCTTGTCAAGTGCTTCATTCTATAGCTAGAAGACTCCTGATATCTCCAGGAGGGAGAAGTAGAATTCTTTCCCTTATTAATCTGTTGTTGACTGGTACTGTCTTTTTCCTAGCAAGGGCCATCTAGCTAGGGCCATGCCTGTCTTCCCAATAGCCTACTTGGTGTGTGAACTGCTGACTGCTCATAACTTGCAGATAGTTGTTGACACATCAACCAGGATTAAGTGGGAGGCCAACTTGCGACTTGTTTTGGTAATCAGTGGCTGTATTGGAGGGGACTGGTTTCTCCTCTCCTTGGCATTCACCAATTAGTACTTCAGTCTCCCATGGTTTCTCAGCGGCAGCTGTAAGCGGTGAATGTGTCAGTGGTGGTCTCGTCGTTAAAACGAAGACTCGCCAAAATGAAGACGGTTCTGACAAATTGTTCTGCAGAGTTCTTCGAGGAAGGAAACAGAGGAAGGCTCTCTCACTTAAAATGGCACCGAAGGGGATGGCTGCCGTTTTACGGGCTCCTAAACAACTGTGCTATTTTTTTTTTTTTTTGCATTGTTTGTAACTCATTTTGTATATAACATTGCATCTACCATCTCTTATGACCAAAAAGAGCTTCTGGACATCAGAACAGCGATTACTCACCCCGAACTGGACAACGATATTATATTAAATGAGTCCGACGCTAAGGATATATTGCTTTGTCAAGAACAAACCCAAATTCTAGTCATCCGCGTGAAGAAAAGACGGAGAAAAACGGGGAGGAGTGCGGGGTGCATTATGAGAATTCGCCGGTGAGTAGGTAAACCACCACTACCCTTCGTATTATTGGCCAACGTACAAACATTGGAAAATAAACTAGACGATCTACGATTAAGACTATCCTACCATTAAAAACTGCAATATCTTATGTTTCACCAAGACGTGACTGAACGACGACATGGATAATATAAAGCTGGCTCAGTTTTTCGTGCATCAGCAGGACAGAGCAGCTACGTCTGGTAAGAGGAGGGGTGGGGTTGTGTGTCTATTTGTGAATAACTGCTGGTGCTATATGTTTAATGTTAAAGATGTCCAGGGTATTGCTCGCTTGAGGTAGAATACCTCATGATAAGCTGTAGACCAAACTATCTACCAAAAGAGTTCTCATCTATATTATTCGTAGCCGTCTATTTACCATCACAAACCGATGCTGGCACTAAGACTGCACTCAATGAGCTGTATAAGGCCATAAGCATACAAGAAAATGCTCATTCAGATGCGGCGCTCCTAGTGGCCGGGGACTTTAATGCTGGCAAACTAAAATCTGTTTTACCTCATTTCTACCAGCATGTCACATGTGCAACCAGAGGAAAAAAAACTCTAGACCACCTTTACTCCACACACAAAGATGCATACAAAGCTCTCCCTCGCCCTCCATTTGGCAAATCTGACAATAATTCTATCCTCCTGATTCCTGCTTACAAGCAAAAACTAAAGCAGGAAGTACCAGTGACTCGCTCAATACGGAAGTGGTCAGATGACACAGACGCTATGCTACAGGATTGTTTTGCTAGCACAGACTGGAATATGTTCCATGATTCATCCAATGGCATTGAGGATTATACCACCTCAGTCACCGGTTTCATCAATAAGTACATCGACAACGTCGTCCCCACAATGACCACGTATTTCAACCAGAATCCATGGATTACAGACAACATCCGCACCGAGATAAAGGCTAAAGCTGCCGCATTCAAGTCGCGGGACCCTGATCCGGACACTTGTAAGAAATCCCGCTATGCCCTCAGACAAACCATCCAACAGGCAAAGTGTCAATACAGAACTAAGATTCAGTCCTACTACGCCGGCTCTGATGCTCGTCTGATGTGGCAGGGCTTGCAAACTATTACAGACTACAAATGGGAACCCATCCACGAGCTGCCCAATGAACAAGCCTAACAGACACGCAAAATTCCTTTTATGCTTGCTTCGAGGGAAGCAACACTGAAGCATGCATGCTAGCACCAGCTGTTCGACTGTGTCATCACGCTGTGTGAACACACTCTCTCAACATTCACAAAGCCTCAGGGCCAGATGGATTACCAGGATGTGTACTCAAAGCATGCACACACCAACTGGCACATGTCTTCATTGGCATTTTCAACCTCACCCTGACTGAGACTGTAATACCTACATGTTTCAAACACCATACGGCCAGGTCTCAGGGCTACCACTGTTGTGTCATCGGCAAACTTAATGACGGTGTTGGTGTCGTGCCTGGACGTGCAGTCATGAGTGAACAGGGAGTACAGGAAGGGACTGAACACGCACCCCTGAGGGGCCCCCGTGTTGAGGTTCAATGTGGCGGATGTGTTGTTAGCTATCCTTACCACCTGGAGCCATTATGTCAGGAAGTCCAGGATCCAGTTGCAGAGGGAGGGGTTTAGTCCCAGGGTCCTTAGCTTATTGATGAGCTTTGAGGGCACAATGGTGCAATGATGAGCTGTAGTCAATGAATAGCATTCTCACATGTGTTCCTTTTGTTCAGGTGGGAAAGGGCCGTGTTGAGTGCAATAGAGATTGCATCATCTGTGGATCTGTTAGGGTGGTATGCAAATTGGAGTTGGTCTAGGGTTTCTGGGACAGTGGTGTTGATGTGAGCCATGACCAGCCTTTCAAAGCACTTCATGGCTACATACATGACTGCTACGGGTTGGTTGTCATTTAGGCAGGTTACCTTAGTGTTCTTGGGCACAAGGACTATGGTGGTCTGCTTAAAACATGTTGGTATTACAGACTCAGACAGGGAGAGGTTGAAAATGTCAGTGAAGACACTTGCCAGTTGGCAAGCGCACGCTCACAGTACACGTCCTGGTAATCCGTCTGGCCCTGCAGCCTTGTGAATGTTGACCTGTTTAAAGGTCTTACTCACATTGGCTGCGGAGAGCGTGATCACACAGTCTTCCGGAACAGCTGTTGCTCTCATGCATGTTTCAGTGTTATTTGCCAAGAAGCGAGCATAGAAGTAGTTTAGCTCATCTGGTAGACTCGTGTCACTGGGCAGCTCTCAGCTGTGCTTCCCTTTGTAGTCTGTAATGGTTTGCAAGCCCTACCACATCCGAGTAGCGTCAGCGCCGGTGTTGTACAATTATATCTTAGTCCTGTATTGATGCTTTGCCTGTTTGGTTTGTCGGATGGCACTGCGAGATTTGTTATAAGCTTCCGGGTTAGAGTTCTGCTCCTTGAAAGCAACAGCTCTAGCCTTTAGCTCAGTGCGGATGTTGCCTGTAATCCATGGCTTCTGGTTGGGGTATGTAGTACGATCACTGTGGGGACGACGTCATCGATGCACTTATTGATGAAGCCAGTGACTGATGTGGTGTACTCCTAAATACCATCGGATGAATCCCGGAACATATTCCAGTCTGTGCTAGCAAAACAGTACTGTAGATTAGCACCTGCTTCATCTGACCACTTTTTTATTGATCGAGTCACTGGTGCTTACTGCTTTCATTTTTGCTTGTAAGCAGGAATCAGGAGGATAGAATTGTGGTCAGATTTGCCAAATGGAGGGTGTGGGAGAGCTTTGTATGTGCTTTCTCTGTGTGTGGAGTAAAGGTGGTCTAGAGTTTTTTTCCCCTCTGGTTGCATATTTAATATGCTGATATCAATTTGGTAAGACGGGTTGAAGTTTTCCTACATTAAAGTCCCTGGCTACTAGGAGCGCCTCCTATGGGTTTGCATATGGCGGAATACAGCTCATTCAGTGCGCCTTAATGACAGCATCAGTCTGTGGTGGTATATAGACAGCTAAGAAAAATACAGATGAAAACTCTCTAGGTCGATAGTGTGGTCTACAGCTTATCATGAGATACTCTACCTCAGGCTAGCAAAACCTTGATACTTCCTTAGATATCGTGCACCAGCTGTTATTTACAAAAAATATAGCCCGCCGCCCTTTGTCTTACCAGATGCCGCTGTTCTATCCTGTCGATACAGCGTATAGCCTTCCAGCTGTATTTTGATAATGTAGTCATTCAGCCACAACTCCGTGAAGCATAAGATATTACAGTTCTGAATGTCCCGTTGGTAGTTTAATCTTCCGCGTAGGTTGTCTATTTTATTTTCCAAAGATTGCACGCTTGCTTTGCAGAATGGAAGGAAATGGGGGGTTTATTCGTCGCCTACGAATTCTCAGAAGGCAGCCTGCCCTCTGGCACCTTTTCCTCCGCCTTCTCTTCACACAAATGACGGGGATCTGGGACTGTTCCCGGGAGAGCAGTATATCATCCACGTCGGGATCATTGGACTCGTTAAAGGGAAAAAAAGGATTCTGTCAGTCCGTGATGAGTAATCGCAGTTCTGATGCTCAGAGGTTATTTTCGGTCATAAGAGACGGTAGCAGCAACATTATGTACAAAATAAGTTAAAGAATAAGTTAAAAACATCGCAAAGAAACGAACAAAAACACACAATTGGTTAGGAATACGTAAATCGTCAGCCTTCTTCTCCGGCGCCATCTTAGATCGGTGGGTATCGTTACTCATTGTGTATTTATGCCTCAACCACCAGGGGCCCCATTGATTTTGTTGAGTCACAGGTATGAGTTGAACACACATAAGACATGGCAAGATGCTTAGAATTGCAGGAAATTAGCTTGAAAAGTGCAAAATGTTCTCTCCACCAACAACAGGGGTGTGAGCAGTTTGGGGTTGCATGCCTGGGGGTTTGTTACTAAGCCGATAAAGGACAGATGTCCAGCCAGACCTTTGCCACCTAGAAAAATGTGTGTGTCTGGTACCTTATTATTTCACCCACCTGTGTCCCAGGTGTAAGTCAGGCCCTGATTTGAGGGCAAGAAATAAAAAAAGCTGTGGAACTGGCTTCAAGGTCCAGATATGAATTTGAGGAAAATATATCAACAACCAAAGGCTACCTTCACTCCTTGCTGGACAACTGTGTTGGGTATAAGCAGGTGCAGAGGACTCAGATAATAGTAGATGATGTCCGGGATGTTCTTCAAGGTTCTCATCCAACTATGGAACCCCACTGAGTCATTACGGTTGAGTGACAGCTCCCCCAGCCAACCGGAGCCTCCCACCACCTTGGTGTGGTGGCTGAGGAAGCTAGAGCTGTCGGAGGTCTTCGAGTCATGGTTTTCCAGAACTTTGGAGCAACTTTGGACAGTAGAGGAAACTGATAACCCAAGGCTCACCTTAAAACCTGCGGACAAGCAGGATTCCACCTGAGAGAAGGGAAAGATGGTATACAGACACATATATTCAGAGAGTTTGGTCTTTAACGTTTCTTCCATAAAAGACTGTGATGCATTTACTACATGGGAAATATTAGTCAATGGAATTTTCTGAATGTAACTGAAGGTCTAGAAATACATTTCTAATCTAGTGCACCTGATTCTAATAATTTGCTGGTTGATGAGCTGAATCAGGTTAGTTTCAACTGGGGTTGGAGCGAAAACCTACAGGAGGGTGCTCTCCAGGAACAGGGTTGGAGAGCCCTGGTCTAGATAGATGTAAACCTACAGGAGGGTGCTCTCCAGGAACAGGGTTGGAGAGCCCTGGTCTAGATAGATGTAAACCTACACGAGGGTGCTCTCCAGGAACAGGGTTGTAGAGCCCTGGTCTAGATAGATGTAAACCTACAGGAGGGTGCTCTCCAGGAACAGGGTTGGAGAGCCCTGATCTAGATAGACGTAAACCTACAGGAGGGTGCTCTCCAGGAACAGGGTTGGAGAGCCCTGGTCTAGATAGATGTAAACTTACAGGATGTTAGCTCTCCAGGAACAGTGTTAAAGAGCCCTGCTCAAACATTATACGTCTCTGGTTCTACGTAATGATTACAGATTGCTGTTTGAATTCCTGTAATTTCCTTTAATGGAAAATGTCCTCTATTACAACAGGCATTGAGACTAAGTAAGTCACCTTGTTTGTAGAGAAACTCTTAAGTGAAGCCTGACAGGTCTGTATTGCTGTGGTCATCGTCAGCCGGCCTCCCAGGTCAACCTGGCGGATGTAGTGAGTCCCATAGGTGTCTATGAGCCGGCGGTACTGGGCCTTGGAGGTCTCAGAGAATGAGCCCAGACGATCAATGTCCTTACGGAACTCTTCGCTGAGAACAGGGCTGTCTGACACGCGATAACTGGAACACAGGAATTTGCATATCAGATGTGAATTAAAATACGACACAGAGACGACCTTGATCTACAATTGGTTAACCCTTTCTCAGCCTATAGCATACAGAAGCAATGGTCCTTTAAACATTTTGGTGGGTGTCGCGGTAACACCAGGTCACATACAAAAAATCCACTTAAACTTGAATGTGTTACAAATCGGAACTCAAAAGATCAGAATCCATGTGCTTTTTTGTTGTTTTTGCTGTTCACACATTGGGGAAAAGATCAGATATGCCAATACATCGGAACTGAGGTGACTGTGTGAACAAAGCCTTTATGAAATGAAGACTCTTATGGAAAATTCACATGATTTCACATGGGAAAATTCCACATTTTGCGCAACTGTTTTTTTCAGATACAATTACACATGTGAAATCATGTGAAACCGTGTGTTTTTGGAACACTTCAATGTGGATTTTTACACGTGAGCACATAACCTTTCACATGTGGATTCACATTTTCATGAGATGCCCTGTTAGTCACTATGAAACACACATAGATCTTTTAACATAGTGTTTTCAACTTACATACAGTGCATTCGGAAAGTATTCAGACCCCTTGACTTTTTCCACATTTTGTTACATTACAACCTTATTCTAAAATTGATAAAATTGTTTTAAACACAATAGCCCATAATGACAAGGCAAAAACTGGTTTTTAGACATGTTTGCAAATGTATACAAAAAAACTGAAATATTACATTTGCATATATATTCAGACCCTTTACTCAATACTTTGTTGAATCACCTTTGGCAGTGATTACAGCCTCGAGGCTTCTTGGGTATGACGCTACAAGCTTGGAACACCTGTATTTGGGGAGTTTCTCCCATTCTTCTCTGCAGATCTTCTCAAGCTCCGTCAGGTTGGATGGGGAGTGTTGCTGCACAGCTATATTCAGGTCTTGCCAAAGATGTTTGATCGGGTTCAAGTCTGGGCTCTGGCTGGGCCACTCAAGGGCATTTAGAGACTTTTCCTGAAGCCACTCCTCAGTTGTCTTGGCTTTGTGCTTAGGGTCGTAGTCCTGTTGGAAGGTTAACCGTTGCCCAGTCTGAGGTCCTGAGTGCACAAGAGCAGGTTTTTATCAAGGATCGCTCTGTACTTTGCTCCGTTCATCTTTCCCTCGATCCTGACCAGTCTCCAAGTCCCTGCCGCTGAAAAACATCCCCACAGCATGATGCTGCCACCACCATGCTTCACCGTAGGGATGGTGCCAGGTTTCCTCCAGACAAGACACTTGTCATTCAGGCCAAAGAGTTCAATCTTGATTTCATCAGACCAGAGAATCTTGTTTCTCATGGTCTGAGAAACCTTAGGTTCCTTTTGTCAAACTCCAAACGGGCTGTCATGTGCCTTTTACTGTAGAGTGGCTTCGGTCTGGCCACTACCATAAAGGCCTGATTGGTGGAGTGCTGCAGAGATGGTTGTCCTTCTGGAAGTATCTTCCATCTCCGCAGAGGACCTCTGGAGCTCTGTCAGAGTGACCATCGGGTTCTTGATCACCTCCCTGACCAAGGCTCTTCTCCCTCGATAATCAGTTTAGCCAGGTGGCCACCTATAGGAAGAGTCTCGATGGTTCCAAACTTCTTCCATTTAAGAATGATGGAGGCCACTGTGTTCTTGGGGACCTTCAATGCTGCAGGAATTTTTTTGTTCCCTCCCCCAGATCTATGCCTCGACACAATCCTGTCTCAGAGCTCTACGGACAATTCGTTCAACATCATGGCTTAGTTTTTGCTCTGACATACACTGTCAACTGTGGGACCTTATATAGACAGGTGTGTGCCTTTACAAATCATGTCCAATCAATTGCATTTACCACAGGTGGACTCCAATCAAGTTGTAGAAACATCTCAAGGATGATCAATGGAAACAGGATGCACCTGAGCTCACTTTAGAGTATCATAGCAAAGGGTCTGAATACTTATGTAATTAAGGTCTTTATTTAATTGTTGATTTTATTTGCAAAAATATTGTAAAATCATGTTTTCACTTTGTCATTATGAGGTATTTTGTTTAAATAATTGAATCCAATTCAGCATAAGGATGTAACGTAAAAAAATATGGAAAAAGTCAAGGGGTCTGAATACTTTCCGAATGCACTGTATTTGACACACTTTGACCTCATTGTGCATGTTTATTTATATAGTAATTCTTATTTAGCATGTCCTCACCTGGGATTTGAACTCACAACCTCTTGGTTCACGGCATTATGATCTTCCTACTGATTTTACCAGTATTCCTACACTTCAAAGTACATCTCAGCTTTGTTAAAAAATACACTCAAGAAAAACTATTATATTCAACATATAAAATTCAAATAAAATAAAATGATTGGTCACATACACATGGTTAGCAGATGTTATTGCGAGTGTAGCGAAATGCTTGTGCATTTGTAATAAAGATAATCTAACGTTTTACCTAATGATATATAAGGAGGGCATTTGCACAACATGTTTCACAACAGCACACAACAAAATTCCAGAGACATATTGAGCAACCAACTGATACCAATCACGACCACACCCAGAGGACAGATGGCTGACTTAAGCACTCACACAAAAATGTCAAGACATGAAAGCGCCCTAGCCACACGAACTGACCACTGGTGTAAAAAACAACATTCCATGAATATCGCAACCACCCAGACACGAATTACCAGAAATACACACATACACACACACACACTTAGGTGTGTTGGACTCCGAGGACAAAGGACACTGCCAAGGGCCAATGGGAAGTCGACACCACCTGGAGAATGGACCGTCCCTCCACTCATCGACCAGTCAGGAGAGCGGACCTACTAGACTCAACCTACGTCAACACACTGTTATTTCATTGTATAAATTGGATGCACACTATGTTTCGGGGCTCTCTTCTGCTAGTTCCCTATGAGCTAAACGAAGGAGTCCGTGCACGCTTTGCCAAATATCTTTGTCTCATAATAAACTGCCTTACTATAAACTGAATCCACCCGGTCCAGCGTCTTGACTTGGTCTCCTTCTCAAGTAACTGATCATCAACACATCTAGTTCCGACAGTGCAGCAACATCTAACAAGTAATATCTAACAATTCCTTAATACACACAAATCTAAGTAAAGGAATGGAATAAGAATATATAAATATGAATATATGGATGACCGGCATAGGCTAAGATGCAATAGATAGTATAGAATACAGTATATACATATGAGATGTGTAATGCAAGATATGTAAACACCATTAAAGTGGCATTATTAAAGTGACTAGTGATCCATTTATTAAAGTGACCAATGATTTCAAGTCTGTATGTAGGCAGCAATCTCTCTGTGTTAGTGATGGCTGTTTAACAGTCTGATGACCTTGAGATAGAATCAATATTTCAGTCTCTTGGTCCCAGCTTTGATGCACCTGTACTGACCTCGCATTCAGGATTGTAGCGTGGTGAACAGGCAGTGGCTTGTGTCCTTGATGATCTTTTTGGCCTTCCAGTGACATCGGGTGCTATAGATGTCCTGGAGGGCAGGTAGTTTAACCCCGGTGATGTGTTGTGCAGACCGCCCCAACCTCTGGAGTGCCCTGTGGTTGTGGGCGGTGCAGTTGCCATACCAGGCGGTAATACAGCCCGACAGGATGCTCCCAATTGTGCATCTGTAAAAGTTTGTGAGGGTTTTAGGTGACAAGCCAAATTTCTTGAGCATCCTGAGTTTGAAGAGGTGCTGTTGCGCCTTCTTCACCACACTCTCTGTGTGGGTGGACCATTTCAGTTTGTCAGTGATATGTACTCCGAGGAACTTAAAACTTTCTACCATCTCAACTGCTGTCCCTGTCGATGTAGATGGGGGGTGCTCTCTCTGCTGATTCCTGAATTCCATGATCATCTCCTTTGTTTTGTTGACGTTGAGTGAGAGGTTATTTTTCTGACACCACACTCCGAGAGCCCTCACCTCCTCCCTGTAGGCTCGTCGTTGTCGGTAATCAAGCCTACTACTGTTGTGTCGTCTGCAAACTTGATGATTGAGCTGGAGACGTGCATGGCCACGCAGTCATGGGTGAATAGGGAGTACAGGAGGGGGCTGAGCACGCATCCTTGTGGGGCCCCAGTGTTGAGGATCAGGAAAGTGGAGATGTGTTCTACCTTCACCACCTGGGGGCGGCCTGTCAGGAAGTCCAGGACCCAATTTCACAGGGCGGGGTTGAGACCCAGGGCCTCAAGCTTAATGATGAGCTTGGAGGGTACTGTGAGTTTAAATGCTGAGCTATAATCAATGAACAGCATTCTTACATAGGTATTCCTCTTGTCCAGATGGGATAGGGCAGTCTGATGGCGATTGCATCGTCTGTGGACCTATTGGGGCGGTATGTAAATTAGAGTGGGTCTATGGTGACAGGTAAAGTGCAGGTGATATGATCCTTAACTAGTCTCTCAAAGCACTTCATGATGACAGAAGTGAGTGCTAAGAGGCTATAGTCTTTTAGTTCAGTTACCTTTGCCTTCTTGGATACAGGAACAATGGTGGCCATCTTGAAGCATGTGGAGACAGCAGACTTGGATTGGGAGAGATTTAATATCTCCGTAAACACAACAGCCAGCAGGTCTGTACATGCTTTGAGGATGCGGCTAGGGATGCCATCTGGGCCAGCAGCCTTGTGAGGGTTAACACGTTTAAATGTCTTACTTACGTCGGCCACGGAGAAGGAGAGAACCCACAGACCTTGGTAGTGGCACTCTAGTATCCTCAAAGTGGGCAAAGAAGGTGTTTTGTTTGTCTGGAAGCAAGACGTCGGTGTTCGCGACGTGGCTGGTTTTCCTTTTGTAGCCGGTGATTGTCTGTAGACCCTGCCACATACGTCTCATGTCTGAGCCGTTGAAATGCGACTCCACTTTGTCTTTATACTGACATTTTGCTTGTTTGATTGCCTTACAGAGGAAATAACTACAATGTTTGTATTCGGCCATATTCCCAGTCGCCTTGCCATGGTTTAATGTGGTGGTATGCGCTTTCAGTTTTGCGCAAATGCTGCCATCTATCCAAGGTTTCTGGTTAGGGTAGGTATTATTAGTCACAGTGGGTACAACATCTCCTAAACACTTCCTTATAAACTCACTCACCGAATCAGCGTATACGTCGATATTATTCTCTGATGCTACCCGGAACATATTCCAGTCCGCTTGATCAAACAATCTTGAAGTGTGGATTCCGATTGGTCAGACCAGCGTTGAATTGTCCTTAGCACGGGTACTTCCTGTTTGAGTTTCTGCCTATTGGAAGGTAGGCGCAAAATGGAGTCGTGGTCAGATTTGCCAAAAGGAGGGCCAGGGAGGACTTTGTATGCATTGCGGAAGTTAGAGTAACAGTGGTCCAGTGTTTTTCCAGCGCAAGTGCTACAGTGGATATGCTGAAATAATTTAGGTAGCATTGTTCTCAAATTTGCTTTGTTAATATCCCCAGCTACAGTAAATGCAGCCTCAGGATATATGGTTCCCAGTTTGCATAAAGTCCAGTGAAGTTCCTTGAGGGTCGTCGTGGTATCGGCTTGAGGCGGGGATATACATGTCTGAGACAATAACCGAAGATAATTATCTTGGGATATAATACGGTGGACATTTGATTGTGAGGAATTCTTGGTCAGGTGAACAACAGGACTTGAGTTCATGTATATTGTTACAATTACACCATGAGTCGTTAATCATGAAACATACACCGCCGCCCTTCTTCTTCCCGGAGAGATGTTTATTCCTGTCGGCACGATGCACTGAAAATCCAGGTGGCTGTACCGACTCCGACAACATGTCCCGAGAGAGCCATGTTGTCGTGAAACAGAGTATGTTACAATCCCTGATGTCTCTTTGGAAAGCAACCCTTGACCTGATTTTGTCGACTTTGTTATCTAGGGACTGGACATTAGCGAATAATATACTCGGAAGCGGTGGTTGTTGTGTGCGCCCCCTGAAGTCTCAACAGAAGACCGCTCCTCCGGCGACTTTGTTTAGGGTTGACGTCTGAAATCAATTCAAATGGTTGTGCAGACAAAGGATCCGCTTCTGGAAAGTCGTGTTCCCGGTCGTAATGCTGGTAAATGATTCAGGAGTAACATTAAAGTAACATTAAAGTAACATTAAAACAAATTATACAACTATACAGAAAATGCTCAAATTGCTGAATTAAATCAACGATGACAGAGAGAATAGTCAGATTAACTGATAACTAGAATAGCAGTGCAGATCTTTTACTAAGTGCAGAGATGTATTATAGATACTGAATGTGTAGTTATCCTTTTCTGTAATACACATGATTTCCAGTATTCTGTGTTATATATGAAACTCATACATGTGTATGACCTTTTTAAGTGCCAGTGTTGAATGTTATGGTTAAAGTTTGACAGCATTCTGGGCCGGGGACACACTGACAATGTATCTGTGACACTGTGGCTGCGTTTAAACAGGCACACCAACTATGATCTTTTGCCCAATTATTGAAAATCTGATCTGATTAGTCAAAATACCAAAAAAGATTGTTGGTTTAAAAGTAGAGAATGTCATCCCTGCCCAGTCCTGCATAATTATTTGACTATCAGTTACAGAAAGATGAGATTCTTGCAGAAAGTGTATGGTTTTCAATAGATATATTCTTAATTTTTAAACAAGGTGATAGATGCAATTGACAGAAAAATCGGATTTAAAGCTTTAAATCAGAAATACTTTAGTTTTTCCAGCAAGCCAACCCTGGAATGAGCTCCCTACAACACAACAGTCCAAAGACTTCCTTATGCGTGGAATGGAAATAACTAATTGGATGAGCTCTCAGAGTTTAAATTGACCCACTTGCTGTGCTTTTTGATACTTTCTAGCTGGGTTATCACTGCACTTAGACCTGTATGGGCTAAGAGAGATTCATGCCTGGGGTTAAGCAGCTATTAAAACATGCACAACTAAGCCCAGGGCTAGCTGGTCCTGTCCATAGGAGGGTTAGCACTGCCTTTTCAGAGCAAGCCAATCACTTCCTCCAACCTAAAACAATCGTTAAAGAATGTTCTGTAAAATTATGTTATATTCTCAGCACAGTAAAAAATTCTCAGTTTTTTTCAGGGAAGCAATGATGTTTTTGGGGATATTCTCAGAACGTTTTGTCATGGTACCCTGGAGGTTTTGTCTAGTTCCCGGTTTGTTCCATGGATGTCCCCGAATACGTTTTTATGACGTTCTTGGGATGCAGTTGAATGGTCCCCTGGAGGTTTTTGTCTAGCTAAAATGTTGTCATTTTTACATTTTGCATCCCCATTTTGTAAAAAAATCACATGAGATCATGTTGATTTCACATTTTGTTTCATTTTCTTTGTGTCACATGTTATCACATAAGATCAGATGTGAAATGTTGTATCTGTTTGGGAAGCGCTATAAAAGTTTAACAAATCATCATTATTGTTATTATTACCTGTAGTGACGGCAGCAGAGATTCTGTGAGAAGAAAGAGTGGTGGTCCTCTTCGGTCTTGGTTGTGGCAAAGATGGCTACATCAGACTGGGACCCTCCCATCTCTATGCTAGCACCCACATCCTTCTCCACACTCACACTCACCAGTCCTACAGGTACGCTTACAGACACCTTTGCCTCATTACTCAAACCCCCCTTCCATTTTGTAGAGATCTTGTTGGTAGTGGACTGTGCCAGGTTACTGGAGGAGAGGAGAGCAGAGGAGAGGAGAGATGTTTACTGTCAAAAAAGAAAACTTCCATCAAGTAAACAGACAGAAACTATCCTACTCACCTGACAGAGGCATGAGAGTGGCTGGAGATATCCTCAATACAGTGGCTGTAGGGCCTCCAGTCTACAACAGACAGGGGTATTTTCTGCAGCTCGTTCCCCTGTAGGGGGTTACTACACAGTGTACAGGTTTTACTGGGGGACAGGTAGGTCTTCAAGTCGATCAGGTAGGCCCCTTTACGTTTCAGGGTCACCACATCGAAACCCTCCCCTGCCAGGTTGTGACCGGGGTCAAAGGGTGCGGAGTCACACTGGGATTGGCTGGCAGTACGACAGGTGAGGGCGGAGTCCAGTTGAGAAAGGAGAAGGAGGAGAGGAAGGGAGAAGAGGGGAGGGGCTGGAACGGACATTACTGAACTAAAGGGAGGGTGGCGAGGCAGAAGAGAGAGAGAAAAAGGAGGTGAGCGATTATGAGAGGAGTGGGGAAGAAAATGGCAGAGACAGAAGGGATGAGAGAAAGTGAGAGGTGTGGGGGAGAGAGAAGGAGAAAGAGAATGTTTAAACTCCATGATGTGAAGGTCTTTGTTACGTGAAATGAAAGCGCTATATACAGTGCATTCGGAAAGTAATCAGACCCCTTGACTTTTTCCACATGTTGTTACGTTACAGCCTGATTCCAAAATTGATTAAATAAAAAATGCTCGTCAATACCCTGTAATGACAAAGCAGCCCTTACTCCTACAGCTCTGGCATCGGTGTACAAAGCAAATGGACGACGGAAATCCGGAGCAGCTAGCACCGGTTCAGAGACAAAAAGGGTTCCAGCATTATGTAACCCGAAAGGGAGATGAAGGATGTCCCAGAGGACAAGGTAGAGGTAGGAAATGTCATCAGGAGTGACAAATTCAGGCAATTATTTGGCACGCACGGAGAGACCTACAAATATCCCTTCTGCATATTGAACTTGCTAGCTTACTTAGCAGCACCAAGACAGTCAACACAATCATCGACCCTGGGCAAAGGGTACGAGTCCAACTTAGTAATGGTATTGACTTTCCCAAAATCGAAACAAAACCAGAGACCCATCCTCCTTAGGTGCCAATATAACGCTAAGGTGCTGCAAAAGATTTGATTTCGTGTTCAAGGTACTAATATGCAGGTTGAACTCCACGGAATGTTGCCATATTGTAGAATTCTGTGCTCAAGCATGAACTCATCCTCACTGCAGAGTTTCTCTCTCTTTTCAGTATTCACTCAATAAGCATGTTGTTTGGTTTAGGCAGAGTCCCCAACGCCAATGTTTGAGTTGGCACATCTGAGAATGAACCCTGATATTCTAAAAGCAGTGCAACAATGTTGCCTTTTTCCTCTGCTGGTAGGTGTGCCAAAAATACATCAAGGTTTTCCAGAATCTCTGAGTTGCTCAGCTGTCCAACAGGTACAGGGTCTATTGGGCTTTCCTTATGCTCTGAATGAGTACTGGGCTTTTCTCGTGTTCTCAAGGAAGACTATAGTCAATAGTGACGGGAGTGGCCACAGGCAGAAGATCACTACCGGTTTCCACCGACTTCTCCGCAGTTAGTGAGGGATATATAAGATTTTTGCAATTCGTTCCAGTCATTGGCAGCAGAGAACTGGAAGGAAAGGCGGCAAAGGAGGTGTTGGCTTTACTCTGTTCAGAAATCAGCTCCTTCCTAGACATTGAAGTATCAACTGTTGGGACCCTCACTTCTTTCAGTGGTCCTACAAACTCACTCACCTTTGGTGTTTTGAAAGGAGAGGTCAACTCAGGGGGTTGACTGAAACAGGATCACACATAAATGTCTCAGACATTTAGAGATCGCTGACATCCTCCTCAACACTAGACTTTCTCCCTGCAAATTTCTTAGACATAGCATGTGTAACGGCACACGCTGGGAACACTCTAGGGTACATTTATGATAACCCATCAGTTTCCTCTACTCAGGATTCTATACAAATGACAGGATTTGTAACAACCTTCCCTCCAGCCAAATCATTTCCCAAAATGAATGACACCCCCTTCACTGGTAGGCTAGGGGGTGTAGTTAACTACTGGGTTCTTTGTTTGATAAGGTCGTTTTAGGTAACAACCCCTTAATGAAGGCAATTCTTGAACTGCTCGAGTGTCTTTAAATCCTCAAGGTCTTTAATACCTCTCCACTAAAAAATACATGGTTGTTCCCTTATGAATTCAACACGGCTTTGCGATTGTCTTTTGTCATTGTAACGGCTGTCTTCAGAAATGGACCAAGGCGCAGCAGGTATGTGAATACTCATATTTAATTTCAAATAAGGAGTAAAGCATCCACTTAACAAAACAATAAAGGTGACAACAACAACAGTTCTGCAGGCTATAAACGCAGTGCAAAAACAACCACCCACAACCCCAAAGAAAAACACACACACCTATATAGGACTTCCAATCAAAGGCAACTCAACACACCTGCCTTCAATTGGAAGTCCCAATCAACAACACAATCATTCACACACACAAAAACTGCCACGTCCTGACCCCAAAACTAATACAATAGCTCCATCTGCTGGTCAGGACGTGACAGTCATTTATGAAACTTTTGTCTGTATGCTTCTGGGACAAACTCGTAAGCCTGAAGGATATCAGCTTTACAGCTTTACTGTCATAATCTGAACTCTGGTCAAGAGATAAAGCGATGTACATTTTCTGAGCTTTTCCCACAAGAACACTTTGGAGGAGCAGTGACCAAATATCTCGTGGCCATTTTAGGGATGTGGCAATCCACTCAAACAGAGTAAAATATACGCCCACCTCCTTTTCGTTGAAAGGCGGTACATGTCGGCTGTTCCAACCAAGATCAAACTCTGTTGAGGGTGCAGGATGGCCTGACTTGATTCGGAGTACTTCCAGATCTATCTCCTTTCGTCGCACTTCCAGCTCCATCTCTTTTAATCAAATGACATGCACACATTCTTCTTGTTCTAGTCTGGTTGCACGTTCTCTTTCCCTTTCCTGGTGCTCAAGTCTGAATTTCTGTTGCTCCAATCTCTCTTCACGTTCTCTTTCCCTTTCCTGGTGCTCAAGCTCTAATTTCAGTTTGTTCCCATTTTACCTTTAGTTCTACCTCAGTTGCATGTCTACGGGGTGTACTCTACCACCCGTTGGATCCTTTCCGTCATCCTCCCTCTCCGGAAGGATTTCCTCCTCAACCAAAGCAGTTGGACTACTGCTTTTGAATTGGCATGTGCAACTTTGATGTCATTATGCTTTGCAATGATGAGCAGAATCGCCTTTGTACATTTATCTAGAATCTCCCATGTAGAGTTTTCCACAAATGCTTCTAGTTTAAAGTCCATTATTTTATTTTATTATTAGCCTGTGTGTTTATGCAACTTTCAAAATGATTCCTTTTATCTTATAACCCCTCTGGGCAGTTGGGTGTCAGTGACAGAAACTCTACCAATTATTTTTTTGAACACTAAAATATCTGGGCACGGTAGGGCTTCAACTAGGTGATTAGAGGAAACAGTATCCCGGACGAGCCTCCATTTTGTTACGTTCCCCCGCAAGAAACCAAAACTTGTTGCTCAAACAGAAGGGGAAACTAACAAAGATTCACTAACAACAACCAAAACAAAACAGGTGGGGTTCTAGGAGGGGTTCTGAAAGACACTCATGGAGGTGTCCACTGAAAGTTGACTATCAACAACAACTGGGACCAAAAAAACACCCACTATGAGCACCCACTAAATTTGCCAAAGAAGAGGTAAACAAAATAAAAACCAACACTTAACTTAAAAAGGAAGCAAACCAAAAAGTGGAGCAAAACAAAAACAGGGAAGAAATAGGGAGAGCCAACTAAAGGTTAACCCTCCACATCTCTCAAGCCGCTCTTCAATATCACCTGTGCCAGCACAGTTGAAAAACCTTCTGACTAACGAGATGACAGCCAGCACAGGTCTAACACATACTTAATAACAAGGTTACACCAATTGGTGCGCCCAGCGTGCCAACGTCCAACCTCTAAATATACATGGAAAACCGAAGCCTGTAAATGCTAGCAAGCTAGTTTCATCATATTACCTCAAGAACACAATACACTAATGACATGAAATCCTGACACCACAAAACATAATTTACACAGTATGTGACTAATATTTATACAAGTAAGGTACAAGGTTTTCAGAGGTTACAATCTCCTTTTAGTGAATTTTGTACATTTAAAGGGGAAATCCACTCCACTTTTTTCGTTTAGCCCAATGTGGTAAAATTACCCCACTGTTGTAAAATATAAGGACAACAACCACAGAGCCACTGCCTGTTCACCCCGCTATCATCCAAAAGGCGAGGTCAGTACTGGTGCATTAAACCTGGGACCGAGAGACTGAAAAACAGCTTATATCTCAAGGCCATCAGACTGTTAAACAGCCATCAGTAGCACCTTAGAGGCGGCTGCTCTATATACATAGACTTGAAATCACAGACCACTTTAATAATGGAACACTGGTTACTTTAATAATGTTTACATATCTCATATACTGTATTCTATTCTACTGTATCTTAGTTTGCCGCTCTGACATTGCTCTTCTTAATTCCATTCCTTTACTTGGGTTGTTGTGAAATTGTTAGATATTACTTGTTAGATATTACTGCACTGTTGGAGCTAGAAGCACAAGCATTTCTCTACACCTGCAATAACATCTGTTTAAACACGTATATTTGTGACCAATAACATTTGATTTGATCTGTCAGCTCCATTTGCACAGAATGTGTAGACCCCTTTATCTGACTCAAGAGCTTCCACAGTAAACGCTGTAAGGATAATCTCTCAGTGAAAGCTCCCCGGTCCTGTACCCATCGAACAAAAATATTATTTTCTACCAAAATTATTTCCTACTTTACTTTTGGTCATTCATGTATTGTTTTGAGCTTACAGCGGTGGTCTCCCATCCAAGTACTAACCAGGCCCGACGCTGCTCAGCCAACGAGATCAGACGAGATCAAGCATGTGAGATCACTGCACCTGTACATAGCCCATCTATAATTTAGCCCAAACTACTACCTCTTCCCCTACTGTATTTATTTATTTTATTTATTTTGCTCCTTTGCACCATATTATTTATATTTTATCTCTGAACTTTCTTCAAACTACAAATCTACCATTCCAGTGTTTTTCTTGCTATACTTTATTTACTTTGCCACCATGGCATTTTTTTGCCTTTACCTCCCTTATCTCACATCATTTGATCACATTGTATATAGTCTTATTTTTTTTTTCTACTGCATCATTGATTGTATGTTGTTTTACTCCATGTGTAACTCTGTGTTTTTGTATGTTGTCGAACTGCTTTTCTTTATCTTGGCCAGGTCGCAATTGTAAATGAGAACTTGTTCTCAACTTGCCTACCTGGTTAAATAAAGGTGAAATAAATAAAATAAATAAATAAATAAAAAATGTACATGGTGATATGGCCACAAGTGTATTTTCTACCCCATTTGCTCCCTGATTTACGACCTTGGCTCATCGCTGGGGGGGGGGGGTTCAGTTTTGTGTGAGTATTTAATCTCTCATTCATGTATTGAATCACTCATTCATGTATTGAATCACTCATTCACGTATTTAATCACTCAATCACTTGTTCATCAACCCTTCAGTATTCTGTAAGTGTATGTTCTTTTGTGATAGGTGTGTGTCAGAGTGTGTGTATTTAGTATAAGGGCTTTCCAGAACCTATGTTTTCCCCTGAGATGCCGTTTGTCTGTCGACATACAACCATTGTACGTGCTTGTAAATGTGCATGTAATTCTATGTGTTTATATATACTGCGTGGGTGTGTGGCCATTAGCCTGTGTGGGCGTTGTACAAGTTGTGACCTTGAGTTTGTGTGTCCTTGTGGATTTCAACAGTCCTGCTAGAGTTCATTGGCAACAAAATCTTATCTCCTTACTCTTGGCAGAAGTCCAAAAAACAGACTTTCTGCTGGTTTTATAACTTCTCCACAGAAAGTCTCCGGAATTACAGAATAGCAATTAGATTATTATTATTATTACTTATTATTAAAATTACAGAATCTCATTATTATGAATTATCATTGGGATTACATAGTCTTCTCAACAACAAACACATACACCGGAGTTGTTGAACCAAAAGATAATGATTAGGTGAAATATTTAGCGTTTTACCATTATTCTGACAATTGCCAGTGCCAAACCTTTGTTTGGTTAATAGGCTAGTGACAATTTAAAAGTCACGCCACTCTAATGATTTTGGATTGAATTGAAATACACAACTATGATATGAAAAAACACAATTGAAATCTGTGAAGTCGGAAATCTGACAAAGATTCCTCTGAATCTAAACCTTGTCATTAAAGGCTTTAAATCCACTCACCTGTTTGAATTGGTGTCAGTGGTTCTTCAGCTGAGTTCGTCCTCAGATCTGGAGTCAGTGACGAAGTCTGTTACTCCCTCCTCCATCTGTCTGTTTTTCTCTACAGCCAGGGATGGTCTTTTACACAGAACAGCTGACTTTCTGACTATGACAAACTTTTCCTGTCACGTCCTGACCAGTTTAAAGGTTATTTGTTATGGTAGTTTGGTCAGGACGTGGCAGAGGGTATTTGTTTTATGTGGTTCGGGGTGGTGGTTTTGTAGAAGGGTATTTGATTTATGTATTCCGGGGTTTTTGGGCACTGTTCTATGTTAATGTATTTCTGTTTAGTCTAGTTAGTTGTATTTCTATGTTTAGGTTAATGGGGGTTGGACTCTCAATTGGAGGCAGGTGTTTCTCGTTGCCTCTGATTGGGAGTCCTATATATGGGTAATTGTTTGGTGTAGTGTTTGTGGGAGATTGTTTTTTGTTTTGCCTGTGTGAGCCTTACAAGACTGTTTTGTTGATCGTTCGTTCTTATTTTGTTATTTTGGTGTTCACTTTAGTTTAAAATAAATATCAAGATGAGCATCCACATTCCTGCTGCGTTTTGGTCCTCCATTCCCGACGACAACCGTGACATTTCCAGAAAACTTTCCTAACGCTAGAGTCCTTAACCGTTTACACTATTGGAAATTGGCCTATATTAATAGAGCTACATTGGGGGAAAAAAGTATTTGATCCCCTGCTGATTTTGTACGTTTGCCCACTTACAAAGAAATGATCAGTCTATAATTTTAATGGTAGGTTTATTTGAACAGTGAGAGACAGAATAACAACAAAAAAATCCAGAAAAACACATGTAAAAAATGTTATAAAATGATTTGCATTGTAATGAGGGAAATAAGTATTTGACCCCTCTGCAAAACATGACTTAGTACTTGGTGGCAAAACCCTTGTTGGCAATCAGAGGTCAGACGTTTATTGTAGTTGGCCACCAGGTTTGCACACATCTCAGGAGGGATTTTGTTCCACTCCTCTTTGCAGATCTTCTCCAAGTCATTAAGGTTTCGAGGCTGACGTTTGGCAACTCGAACCTTCAGCTCCCTCCACAGATTTTCTATGGGATTAAGGTCTGGAGACTGGCTAGGCCACTCCGGGACCTTAATGTGCTTCTTCTTGAGCCACTCCTTTGTTGCCTTGGCCATGTATTTTGGGTCATTTTCATGCTGGAATACCCATCCACGACATATTTTCAATGCCCTGGCTGAGGGAAGGAGGTTCTCATCCAAGATTTGACGGTACATGGCCCCGTCTATCGTCCCTTTGATGCGGTGAAGTTGTCCTGTCCCCATAGCAGAAAAACACCCCCAAACATAATGTTTCCACCTCCATGTTTGACGATGGAGATGGTGTTCTTGGGGTCATAGGCAGCATTCCTCCTCCTCCAAAAGAGTTGAGTTGATGCCAAAGAGCTCCATTTTGGTCTCATCTGACCACAACACTTTCACCAGTTGTCCTCTGAATCATTCAGATGTTCATTGGCAAACTTCAGATGGGCCTGTATATGTGCTTTCTTGAGCAGGGGGACCTTGCGGGCGCTGCAGGACTTCAGTCCTTCACGTCGTAGTGTGTTACCAATTGATTTATTGGTGACTATGGTCCCAGCTGCCTTGAGATCATTGACAAGACCCTCCCGTGTAGTTCTGGGCTGATTCCTCACTGTTCACATGATCATTGCAACTCCACGAGGTGAGATCTTGCATGGAGCCTGTTGGGTCGCGTCAATTCGAATCTGGTATCAGAACAAAATAGTCAGCACAGAGTAACTTCTGATTTCTTTGTACTTTAATTAATGCAAACACTTGAATGGTAAATATGAAGTTCGTATATACGGGCTCACTGTGACACCACGCAGGGCAGACAGAGAACTGGAATGACATCACAAGTTTTTCTTGAAATACTTCTTGACAGACTTAGTTCCCTCTCCCTGAGGGCCTGTCATAGTAGAGGCTTGGGTGTGCTTTAGACTTACTCCAGCCTATTGTTGGCGTGCAGGCTGGTCCCAGCCTCTAGACGCATCTTTGTTGCCAAGCATAGTTGTCTTCTAGCTTATCTTCGTGTGTGTACCCGAGAGTCAGACACTCAAGGACAGTGCCTGTTCTTATGCCACAGCCATTCTCCCCTCTATCAGTTCCTCACATACACCTGTCCTTGAGCGGCCCCACAACCAGGCATTGTGTGTGTGTCACGAGTCTACTTAGCCTACACTACCAGCCAGCAACCCTCCAGTTAGTCATGTCTATTATATGTTGCTCATTCTATGTTAATACAATATAAACCTCTTATGTTTAGCATTAGTATTCATAAGTTATGCACCACAACTAGTTTAAGAAAATATAACCCAACAAGCCCCAGGCTGAGGGATATTGACAGTTCTTTTGTGTTTCTTCCATTTGCGAATAATCGCACCAAATGTTGTCACCTTCTCACCAAGCTGCTTGGTGATGGTCTTGTAGCCCATTCCAGCCTTGTGTAGGTCTACAATCTTGTCCCTGACATCCTTGGAGAGCTCTTTGGCCTTGGCCATGGTGGAGAGTTTGGAATCTGATTGATTGATTGCTTCTGTGGACAGGTGTCTTTTATACAGGTAACAAGCTGTGGTTAGGAGCACTCACTTTAAGAGTGTACTCCTAATCTCAGCTCGTTACCTGTATAAAAGACACCTGGGAGCCAAAAATCTTTCTGATTGAGAGGGGGTCAAATACTTATTTCCCTCATTAAAATGCAAATCAATTTATAACATTTTCAACATACGTTTTTCTGGATATTTTTGTTGTTATTCTGTCTCTCACTGTTCAAATAAACCTACCATTAAAATTATAGACTGATCATTTTTTTGTAAGTGGGCAAACAAACAAAATCAGCAGGGGATCAAATACTTTTTTCCCCCACTGTACATTTAAATGTTTTTACAGAATAATAATGAATGTATATGCATAACCATGGTAGCAATCAAAAGGGAACAGTTGGAGATTAAGGGAAAATGATTAGACTAAAGGTGAGGACAAAACAGTTAAGACTGAATCCAAACATACTGTTGATTTTATGTGCATTTTACATTTACATTTACTTTTCACCACATTTTTTGATAACTAAATATGAAAATACTCTGGATACATTCAGTAACATGATAAGAATTTTAATGGAAAACATCATCAATTATTTGAAAGCGTGTTCTATGACAACATGGCTAGCTAAGTTACAAAATACGATCTTACAGTGTTAGTTTTTCACAAGGAAATTCAGAGAAGCTGATCGTAATTTCTGTGTACATACAGTATGAAAAAAGGTGCTATCTAGAACCTAAAAGGGTTCTTTGGCTGTCCCCATTGGAGAACCCTTTGAAGAACCTTTTTTTAGTTCCAGGTAGAACCCTATCGGGTTCCATATATAACTCTTTCCCCAGAGGGTTCTACATGGAACCCAAGAGAGTTCAAATCAAAATCAAATCAAATTGTATTGGTCACATACACATGTTATTGCGGGTGTAGCGAAATGCTTGTGTTCCTAGCTCCAACAGTGCAGTAGGAACTAACAATTCACAACAATACACACAAATCTTAAAGTAAAATAATGGAATTAAGAAATATATCAATATTAGATTGAGCAATGTCGGAGTGGCATTGGCTAAAATATCGTAGAATAGAATACAGTTTATACATATGAGACGAGAAAAGCAGTATGTAAACATTATTAAAGTGAATAGTGTTCCATTATTAAAGTGACCAGTGATTCCATCTAGGTAAATGGGGCAGCAGCCTCTAAGGTGCAGGGTTGAGTAACCGGGTGGTTGCCGGCTAGTGATGGCTATTTAACATTCTGATGGCCTTGAGATAGAAGATGTTTTTAGGTCTCTCGGTCTCAGCTTTGATGCACCTGTACTGACCTCGCCTTTTGGATGGTAGCGGGGTGAACAGGCCGTGGCTCGGGTGGTTGATGTCCTTGATGATACTTTTGGCCTTCCTGTGACATCGGGTGCTATAGATGTCCTGGAGAGCAGATAGTGTGCCCCCGGTGATGCGTTGGGCAGACCGTACTACACTCTGGAGAGCCCTGGGGTTGCGGGCGGTGCAGTTGCCGCACCAGGTGGTGATACAGCCTGACAGGATGCTCTCAATTGTGCATCTGTAAAAGTGTGAGGGTTTTAGGGGCCAGGCCAAATTTATTCAGCCTCCTGAGGTTGAAGAGGCACCCGTGCGCCTTCTTCACCACACTGTCTGTTTGGGTAGTGGGTAGTTTTCACATTCTCCACTGTGGTCCATCGATGTGGATAGGGGTGTGCTCCCTCTACTGTTTCCTGAAGTCCACGATCAGCTCCTTTGTTTTGTTGACATTGAGTGCGAGGTGTTTTCCTGGCACCACTCTCCCTGATGAACTCAGTCACCGTATCTAAGAGTGTAGAATACAGTGTAGAATACAGTGTAGAGTAGAGTGTGGAATGGAGTGTGGAATAGAGTGTGGAATAGAGTGTGGATTAGAGTGTGGAATACAGTGTGGAATAGAGTGTGGTGAATGGAGTGTGCGAAATGGAGTGTGGAATGGAGTGTGGAATAGAGTGTAGGATAGAGTATAGGATAGAGTATAGGATAGAGTGCGGAATAGTGTGTGGAATAGAGTGTAGAATGGAGTGTGGAATAGAGTGTGGAATAGAGTGTAGGACAGAGTGTGGAATAGTGTGTGGAATGGAGTGTGGAATAGAGTGTGGAATGGAGTGTGGAATAGTGTGTAGAATGGAGTGTGGAATGGAGTGGGGAATAGAGTCACGAATGCATTCAGATGCGTGATCACCACCAGATTTCTTCACAAGAGGACATACATAGGCTCATTCTGTTCAGAACAACCCAGGGTATGATGTCATGTCATCTTGTAACTGTACATCAGACAAAGTGATCCTGAACGTTGACACTGACTGTATATGACATTAGTTTTATCACATGAAATGTGAAGTGCACATTTGGACTAACGGATGTTTGGCTTGCTTGTATGACATCAAGTCAGTATATAATATAATCCTCAACATCCTCTTCATTATCAGCTCCTTTGTTTTGTTGACATTGAGTGAGAGGTTATTTTCCTGGCACCACTCTCCCTGATGAACTCAGTTTTTCTCAAAAGCTACCCGGAACTGGATTATGTTCCGTGAAACATTTATAAGAAATAGAAACAGAAACTGTTAGTAGCTTAGAAGAAACAGCAGACACTTAAAAGAAACAGTAGACACTTAGAAGAAACAGTAGACACTTAGAAGAAACAGTAGACACTTAGAAGAAACAGTAGACACTTAGAAGAAACAGTAGACACTTAGAAGAAACAGCAGACACTTAAAAGAAACAGTAGACACTTAGAAGAAACAGTAGACACTTAAAAGAAACAGTAGACACTTAAAAGAAACAGCAGACACTTAGAAGAAACAGTAGACACTTAGAAGAAACAGCAGACACTTAGAAGAAACAGTAGACACTTAGAAGAAACAGTAGACACTTAACCTGTTGGGGGTAGGGGGCAGTATTTACACGGCCGGATAAAAAACGTACCCTATTTAATCTGGTTATTACTACTGCCCAGAAACTAGAATATGCATATAATTATTGGCTTTGGATAGAAAACACCCTAAAGTTTCTAAAACTGTTTGAATGGTGTCTGTGAGTATAACAGAACTCAAATGGCAGGTCAAAACCTGAGAGATTCCTTTACAGAAAGTGGCCTGTCTGACCATTTCTTGAACTTCTTTGCCATCTTTTTCTATTACAAAGGATCTCTGCTCTAACGTGACACTTCCTACGTATTCCATAGGCTCTCAGAGCCCGGGAAAAACCTGAATGTCGTCATTCCAGCCCCAGGCTGAAACACATTATCGCCTTTCTCAAGTGGCCGATCAAGGGACTGTGGGCTTAGGCGCGTGCACTGGCCGCCCCCGTCTTTGTGATTTTTCCTCTGTTTGCCGAAAAGGAGATTCCCGGTCTGAATATTATCGCTTTTTTATGAGATAAATTGCATAAAAATTGATTTTAAACAGCGGTTGACATGCTTCGAAGTACGGTAATGGAATAGTTAGAATTTTTTTGTCACAAATTGCGCCATGCGCACGACCCTGATTTACCATTTCGGATAGTTTCTGGAACGCACGAACAAAACGTCGCTATTCGGATATAACGATGGATTATTTGGGACCAAACCAACATTTGTTATTGAAGTAGCAGTCCTGGGAGTGCATTCTGACGAAGACAACAAAGGTAATAACATTTTTGTTATAGTAAATCTGATTTTGGTGAAGGCTAAACTTGCCGGGTGTCTAAATGGCTAGCCCGTCATGGCTGGGCTATGTACTTAGAATATTGCAAAATGTGCTTTCACCAAAAAGCTATTTTAAAATCGGACATATCGAGTGCATAGAGGAGTTCTGTATCTATAATTCTTAAAATAATTGTTATGCTTTTTGTGAACGTTTATCGTGAGTAATTTAGTAAATTGTTAGTAAATTCCCCGGAAGTTTGCGGGGGATATGCTAGTTCTGAACGTCACATGCTAATGTAAAAAGCTGTTTTTTGATATAAATATGAACTTGATTGAACAAAACATGCATGTATTGTATAACATAATGTCCTAGGTGTGTCATCTGATGAAGATCATCAAAGGTTAGTGCTGCATTTATATACTTTCAGAATACACTGTATAGAGGTCACTCTCACTCGAACCATAACAAAGAACAAAAATAAGGAGGCAGATGCTAAAATGTACTTCATTTAATTCTCAGAAAGAAGAAGAAAAAGCTACAAAGTGGTAAACTGAAAAAAGAGCCTATAGACCAATGTTTTGCCTTCATCAGTGCTGTAGACATGTTTATATTTAACTAGGCAAGTCAGTTAAGAACAAATTCTTATTTACAATGACGGCCTACCCCGGCCAACGCTGGGACAATTGTGCGCCACCCTATGGGACTCCCAATCACGGCCGGATGGGATGCAGTCTGGATTCAAACCAGGTACTGCAGTGACGCCTCTTGTACTGAGATGCCTTAGACCACTGCGCCACTTGGGAGTGGAGACATGTATATACGTTACTGGTGAACGGGGAGTCATCACGGCATATATTACACACAGAGTGTGTCACATAATAATTGAAAATAAGACACAAGTGGTCTGGGCTAGATGGCGATATCATAAGCAATAAGTACTATTCTCAAATCCAATGCAAAAAGGCGGTCAGGGGAACTGCTGGTGCATCTATCCCCCTTTTATCCCCCTCTCTCTATCTCTTCTTCCCCCTGTCTCCTGTTGTTCCTCCCTCTCTTCTTCCCCCTCTCTTCCTTCTGTTCCTCTCTTTCCCAACCTCTTTCTCATTCCGCCTCTATTCGCTCTCCCTCTCTCTCTCTAGGGTGAGTAGGCCCAATGGTTCGTGTTATGATGTGTATAGGTTAAATTGCTCCTAGATCTGTGGCTGATGGATGCCGTAAAAGACGATGTATCTCTCTAGCAGTGCTGCCATCTACAGGACAGACTGAGTTACTGCAGCTGTAGCAGTGCTGCCATCTATAGGACAGACTAAGTTACTGCAGCTGTTGCAGTGCTGCAACCTATAGGACATACTGAGTTACTCTAGCTGTAGCAGTGCTGCCATATACAGGACAGACTGAGTTACTACAGCACAACCCTACAGTCAGAGAGTACAACACCACCAACAACTATAGTCATTTGATTGACATATTTATTTAACAGGGACAATGCACATCAATTAACATTTCTGTAAATATGCCAGATTGAGACAACTGGCTATCTGTAGTCCCTGGTGCAGATATTATTTTTCACTTGCGGCATGTGTATACAACAATATCATCTGCATATTATATATCAACACCGTGACACATGAAGCATGTCCTTTATATATAAACAAAAGTGTAAAGGCCCTAAAACGGATCCTTGTGGGACCCCATTGTGCAGTTGCCAGACAATTAGACTTTCAGGTTGATTCTAACACTGTATTCTGTCAGATAAACTAATCCATCCATTTTAAAGCGTTGGGTGAGAAATTTAACCTCTTGGGGCTAGGTGGGACGCTAGCGTGCCACCCGTGGTGCACTCCATCAACAGCAGGTGCATTTCAAGAGCGGCAAATTTGAATCCAAATAAATGTCAAAATTCAAATTTTTCAAAAATACAACTATTTTACACCATTTGAAAGATAAACATCTCCTTAATCTAACCACGTTTTACGATTTCAAAAAGGTTTTACGGCGAAAGCATAAATTTAGAGTATGTTAGGACAGTACATTTACAAGAGTTGTGTGTAATGTTTTGTCAAGTCAAAGACAGGGTCACCAAAACCATAAAACCAGCTAAAATGATGCACTAACCTTTTACAATCTCCATCAGATGACACTCCTAGGACATTATGTTAGACAATGCATGCATTTTTAGTTCTATCAAGTTCACATTTATATCCAAAAACAGCGTTTTACTATGGCATTGATGTTGAGGAAATCGTTTCCCTCCAATAACCGGCAGTCAAGTCAGCACCACAAATTAAATAATTAAAATTAGAAAACATTGGTAAAATATTATATTGTCATTTAAAGAATTATAGATTTACATCTCTTGAACTCAATCAACTTGCCAGATTTAAAAATAACCTTACTGGGAAATCACACTTTGCAATAATCTGAGCACTGCGCCCAGAAAAATACGCGTTGCGATACAGACTAGACGTCATGTTGGGGAGATCTAAAATCGAAAATACTATGTAAATAATCCATTACCTTTGATTCTCTTCATCAGATGTCACTTCCAGGTATCACAGGTCCATAACGAATGAAGTTTTGTTCAAAAAAGCTCATCATTTATGTCCAAAAATCTCCGTCTCGTTAGCACATGATGTAAGCCAGCCGGACTTCTCGTCATGAACGAGGGGAAAAAATATATTTCCGTTCGTTCAAACATGTCAAACGTTGTATAGCATAAATCATTAGGGCCTTTTTTAACCAGAACATGAATAATATTCAAGGTGGACGAATGCATACTCTTTTATAACGTATTGGAACGAGGGTACCCAACATGAACTCGCGCGCCAGGTGTCTAATGGGACATCATCGTTCCATGGCTCTTGTTCGGTCAGATCTCCCTCCAGAAGACTCAAAACACTTTGTAAAGGCTGGTGACATCTAGTGGAAGCAATAGGAAGTGCCAAAATATTCCTAAGGCCCTGTGTTTTTCAATGGGATAGGTTTAAAGTCAATACAACACATCAGGTATCCACTTCCTGTCAGAAAATGTCTCAGGGTTTTGCCTGCCAAATGAGTTCTGTTATACTCACAGACACCATTCAAACAGTTTTAGAAACTTTAGAGTGTTTTCTATCCATATATAATAAGTATATGCATATTCTAGTTACTGGGTAGGATTAGTAACCAGATTAAATCGGGTACATTTTTTTTATCCAGACGTGCAAATGCTGCCCCCTAGACCCAACAGGTTAACTTTGCTAGATTAGAGAGTAGTATTCTGTGATTTACAGTACCAAATGCTTTTAGCAAATATATAAAACACAGCTCCTACCACTTCCCCTTTGTCAAATTTTTAAATATATCAAGAACACTTTATCAAAACCATAGACATCTTTGGCTTTAGAGGTTTTAGAGTTTTTTTTATATAACACATACAGTATTTTAATTGTTTGACAGCCGCCGTTTAAATATAAGGTAACCTTTTATTTGTTTAGGTCACAGACAGGCTTTGGTGTGAATAATCATTATATAGTCAGCTAAATCCTATATACTCCCTGATTACACAGGACAGATAAAGACATGATTGATTGAAAGATTGAGGGGAGAAAGATGCACTGAGTACAACCTAGGGGATAACATATTCCAATGATTCCCCTTGTTTTCAACGTGGTTCCTGGTGAGCTGTACAGACAACAGTCCCACTGCCTGTAATGAATTTACTACAGTGCGTTGTGAGGGGTACATTATAAAGAGATGTAAAAGAACCATAGGTATAGGACTGCTGAACTCTGGACAGAAAAGGTAGAAAAGAGATGCACACTCTGACTGTAGAGTGGATTAGAGTGCACTGTGGGCGTGGAAGGTTTGTGTGTTGTGGCTTTGAAAGGTTTGTATTTTTCACACTTGTCCCCGGTCAGGTGAGGGTCACAGGTGAGGGTGTACAGGAAATAAAAGACCTCCCCACTGTTGTTACACCAGCGTTCGTGTTTCCCCTGCTCGAGGTCGAAGGTACAGTCACTCAGGTTGTCATCTTTATCCACAGGATCGTAATCCCAGACCACCACATTTAGACTCAGGTCTTTGTCAAAGGGACCCATGTCAAAGGTAGCATTCCAGACAGGATTATTGGATGGAATCACATCGGTCTGATGGGTCTTGGAACCGTAGGTGACCACAGCGTACCTGTAGCAGGTGGAGAAACAGGACGTTGGAAAGATTCAAATACTATGACATGCCACAAGAGGAGGATCAAACTCATTCCATGGAGGACCTAGTCTATACTGGTTTTAGTTTATGTTCCTTTCAATTAAGACTAAAGACAACCAGGTGAGGGGATTTCCTTACTAATTAGTGACCTTAATTCATCAATCAAGTACAAGGGAGGAGAGAAAACCCGTAGACACTCAGCCCTCCGTGGAATGAGAGAGGAGGGCCTACTCCAGTTGGCACATATTGCTTGGGTGCATCCCAAATTGATCCCTATTCCCTATTCCCTATTCCATAGAAATATTTTGAGTTCAATATAGAAGCCTTTACACAGAGGATTCTACATGAAACCAAAAAGGGTTCTACCTGGAACCAAAAAGGGTTCTCCTATGGGGTCAGCAGAGTAACCCTTTTGGAACCCTTTCTTCTAAGAGTGTAGTGCACTCTATAGAGAATAAAAGGCTTGTAACGGAAAATTATTACGCTTGTTTGAGCATCAAGATTAGTAAAGTTTGCTTTTTATCTTACATTTTCAGAGTGGTTAAACCCAAACCCAAATTCATATTTTTCGTTGTGCTCATTGGGAAGGGGTTCCAGATAGCTATCTGCACGTTCTGCTCAGTGCTCCAGCCTCCAGCACTTCTGTTGAAAAAAGTTAGCTCCACCCAACCTTTCAAAAGCCATTCAAATGAATTCCGCCCCTTGAGCAGATCTGCCTCGAAAACACTATTGAGAAAGCAAAACACAGATGTTCAGCCGGCTAATACTGCCGTGAACGCCTCACAAGGCAGAGTTGACAAACCAGACAGGGTTTGGGGTTTAGCAAGTCAATGGGAGAAGTGAAAAAAATCATTCTTAAGTTGTTCATTTTCTCGAACTCTAAAGGCAAAACCTAGATGTGAGACAATGTCTTAAAAATGCGCTTTCAATCTTTTGTATAATTTCAGCCGGTAGTTTTCAAAGTGGAGCTCACGAGCCAAAAGTGGTCTCAGTTTTTTCTGTACTAAGTCATCAAATGGTGTACTACGTCATCAAATTGTGTATTATGTCATCAAATTGTGTACTACGTCATCCATTTTGTATGATATGTTACGAATCCAGTTGTACTACATTTTGCAGATTTGTTGTGCTCAAGGTCCTGGAGTGCATATTTAAGTAGCTGAAACTGTCATTACTACAAACGTTACTTTCACCCAAAAACACGTTATATCAAAGGAGTAACTTTGCTTTGACGGCCTTTACATTTACATTTTGGAGCAACGTGACCGTTAGTACTGACGACGTATTTCTGAGCAACAATTATGGTAACTAACGTCGCCATGACATCGCCTGCAAGCATGGTCAGGGATGCAGGTTGATTGTTGGGATGATTCATGTCCTTGAGGTAGAACTGAGCAATTTCCACTACAATTTCCACCAAAATTGGCTATATTGTAAAAAAAAAAAAAAAATGTTAATTTAAGGTTAGGGCTAGGCGTTAGGTTTAGCAGTGTGGTTAAGGTTAGGTTTAAAATCAGATTTGATGACTTTGTGGCGGTGGCAGCTAGTGACCAGTCTGCAGGGCTGTCTCCAGAACAAGATGAATGAACAAAAATGATAACCTGCATCAGGGATTTATATTGAAAAAGCTGTTATAGGCCTCATTATTTAAATTATTTTTGTAAACGGCAATAAACTTTTTGCTCGACAGATGGGTAAAAAACTGTGTTTACCACTACACCTCTGCAGAGAACTGAACAGTTTACCTGTGTTAAGCCTCGACTACACCTCTGCAGAGAACTGAACAGTTTACCTGTGTCAAGCCTCGACTACACCTCTGCAGAGAACTGAACAGTTTACCTGTGTTAAGCCTCGACTACACCTCTGCAGAGAACTGAACAGTTTACCTGTGTTAAGCCTCGACTATACCTCTGCAGAGAACTGAACAGTTTACCTGTGTCAAGCCTCGACTACACCTCTGCAGAGAACTGAACAGTTTACCTGTGTTAAGCCTCGACTACACCTCTGCAGAGAACTGAACAGTTTACCTGTGTTAAGCCTCGACTACACCTCTGCAGAGAACTGAACAGTTTACCTGTGTTAAGCCTCGACTACACCTTTGCAGAGAACTGAACAGTTTACCTGTGTCAAGCCTCGACTACACCTCTGCAGAGAACTGAACAGTTTACCTGTGTCAAGCCTCGACTACACCTCTGCAGAGAACTGAACAGTTTACCTGTGTTAAGCCTCGACTACACCTTTGCAGAGAACTGAACAGTTTACCTGTGTTAAGCCTCGACTACACCTTTGCAGAGAACTGAAATTGTGCAGTAACATAACATACGCTTCAGTGTCTCCCGCTATCCATTGGTAGTCTCCCCACAGTCCCCAGGCTCTGACCACCGTCACCACCAGTCTTCCCTGTGAGACCTTCCTGAGGCAGCAGTTTGAGTCCCGTCTAGAGTAAGGATCCCCACAGGACAGTTCCCCGGTGAACTTCGGGAGGGCATTCTCCTTCAGGTAATCCTGGACAGCCTCCTTTGTATTTTGAACCAAATGTTAGCATATTAATTGATATATAACATATAACCTAAGATCCCGATTTTAGGTTTTATTTATGCATCCTGTGACAAGAATATTCAATAAACAAACCCACCTGAGGTAACAGAACTATATAACAAACAACGTTCATCAGGTTACGTCAAACTTCTGGGTTTTCTTCTCCAAAGTTCAAACTCTTTGGAATCTCTGGCCGATAACAATAGAAATTGATAGAATATTATAGCCTTGATATGTATCATGTATATGTACAAATCTTAACCTACCATGTTAGCTAGGTAGGTAAATTAGGCTAACCAGATATCATAAACCCTGTTTATACCTAGTTCTAACATGTGTGCTTTGTCCTGGTCTTGTCCACATTCAAGTGCCCACATATTTAGAAAGATGCGTTGTGATCTGATTGTGATCTTCCTGACCACCTCTGGAGGTAGTCAGACACTCATTGTGCATGGTAAGCTTACAAGTACAGACGAATCTGGACATCGAAATATGTACATAATTTGCATAAAAGGAAAGACCAGGAAATCTGGTCACAATTCTTGTCAAGTGCTTCATTCTATAGCTAGAGGACTCCTGATATCTCCAGGAGGGAGAAGTAGAATTCTTTCCCTTATTAATCTGTTGTTGACTGGTACTGTCTTTGTCCTAGCTAGGGCCATCTAGCTAGGGCCATGCCTGTCTTCCCAAGAGCCTACTTGGTGTGTGAACTGCTGACTGCTCATAACTTGCAGATAGTTGTTGAAACGTCAACCAGGATTAAGTGGGAGGGCAACTTGCGACTTGTTTTGGTAATCAGTGGCTGTATTGGAGGGGACTGGTTTCTCCTCTCCTTGGCATTCATCAATTAGTACTTCAGTCTCCCATGGTTTCTCAGCGGCAGCTGTAAGCGGTGAATGTGTCAGTGGTGGTCTCGTCGGTAAAACGAAGACTGTCGCCAAAATGAAGACGGTTCTGACAAATTGTTCTGCAGAGTTCTTCGAGGAAGGAAACAGAGGAAGGCTCTCTCACTTAAAATGGCACCGAAGGGGATGGCTGCCGTTTTACGGGCTCCTAACCAACTGTGCTATTTTGTTTGTTTTTTTGCATTGTTTGTAACTCATTTTGTATATAACATTGCATCTACCATCTCTTATGACCAAAAAGAGCTTCTGGACATCAGAACAGCGATTACTCACCCCGAACTGGACAACGATATTATATTTAATGAGTCCGACGCTAAGGATATATTGCTTTGTCAAGAACAGACCCAAATTCCAGTCATCCGCGTGAAGAAAAGACGGAGAAAAACGGGGAGGAGTGCGGGGTGCATTATGAGAATTCGCCGGGGTTTAGGTAAACCACCACTACCCTCCGTATTAAATAAACTAGATGGTCTACGATTAAGACTATCCTACCATTAAAAACTGCAATATCTTATGTTTCACCAAGTCGTGACTGAACGACGACATGGATAATATAAAGCTGGCTCAGTTTTTCGTGCATCAGCAGGACAGAGCAGCTACGTCTGGTAAGAGGAGGGGTGGGGGGTGTGTGTCTATTTGTCAATAACTGCTGGTGCTATATGTTTAATGTTAAAGAAGTCTGAGGTATTGCTCGCTTGAGGTAGAATACCTCATCTATATTATTCGTAGCCGTCTATTTACCATCACAAACCGATGCTGGCACTAAGACTGTACTCAATGAGCTGTATAAGGCCATAAGCAAACAAGAAAATGCTCATCCAAAAGCGGCGCTCCTAGTGTCCGGGGACTTTAATGCAGGGAAACTAAAATCTGTTTTATCTCATTTCTACCAGCATGTCACATGTGCAACCAGAGGAAAAAAAACTCTAGACCACCTTTACTCCACACACAAAGATGCATACAAAGCTCTCCCTCGCCCTCCATTTGGCAAATCTGACAATAATTCTATCCTCCTGATTCCTGCTTACAAGCAAAAACTAAAGCAGGAAGTACCAGTGACTCGCTCAATACGGAAGTGGTCAGATGACACAGACGCTACGCTACAGGATTGTTTTGCTAGCACAGACTGGAATATGTTCCATGATTCATCCAATGGCATTGAGGATTATACCACCTCAGTCACCGGTTTCATCAATGAGTGCATCGACGACGTCGTCCCCACAATGACCACGTATTTCAACCAGAATCCATGGATTACAGACAACATCCGCACCGAGATAAAGGCTAAAGCTGCGGCATTCAAGGCGCGGGACCCTGATCCGGACGCTTGTAAGAAATCCCGCTATGCCCTCAGACAAACCATCCAACAGGCAAAGTGTCAATACAGAACTAAGATTCAGTCCTACTACGCCGGCTCTGATGCTCGTCTGATGTGGCAGGGCTTGCAAACTATTACAGACTACAAATGGGAACCCAGCCACGAGCTGCCCAATGAACAAGCCTAACAGACACGCAAAATTCCTTTTATGCTTGCTTCGAGGGAAGCAACACTGAAGCATGCATGCTAGCACCAGCTGTTCGACTGTGTCATCACGCTGTGTGAACACACTCTCTCAACATTCACAAAGCCTCAGGGCCAGATGGATTACCAGGATGTGTACTCAAAGCATGCACAGACCAACTGGCACATGTCTTCATTGACATTTTCAACCTCACCCTGACTGAGACTGTAATTCCTACATGTTTCAAACACCATACGGCCAGGTCTCAGGCCTACCACTGTTGTGTTATCGGCAAACTTAATGACGGTGTTGGTGTCGTGCCTGGACGTGCAGTCATTAGTGAACAGGGAGTACAGGAGAGGACTGAACATGCACCCCTGAGGGGCCCTTCGTGTTGAGGTTCAATGTGGCGGATATGTTGTTAGCTACCCTTACCACCTGGAGCCGTTACGTCAGGAAGTCCAGGATCCAGTTGCAGAGGGAGGTGTTTAGTCCCAGGGTCCTTAGCTTATTGATGAGCTTTGAGGGCACAATAGTGCAATGATGAGCTGTAGTCAATGAATAGCATTCTCACATAGGTGTTCCTTTTGTTCAGGTGGGAATGGGCCGTGTTGAGTGCAATAGAGATTGCATCATCTGTGGATCTGTTAGGGCGGTATGCAAATTGGAGTTGGTCTAGGGTTTCTGGGACAGTGGTGTTGATGTGAGCCATGACCAGCCTTTCAAAGCACTTCATGGCTACATAAATGACTGCTACGGGTTGGTTGTCATTTAAGCAGGTTACCTTAGTGTTCTTGGGCACAAGGACTATGGTGGTCTGCTTAAAACATGTTGGTATTACAGACTCAGACAGGGAGAGGTTGAAAATGTCAGTGAAGACACTTGCCAGTTGGCAAGCGCACGCTCACAGTACACGTCCTGGTAATCCGTCTGGCCCTGCAGCCTTGTGAATGTTGACCTGTTTAAAGGTCTTACTCACATTGGCTGCGGAGAGTATGATCACACAGTCTTCCGGAACAGCTGTTGCTCTCATGCATGTTTCAGTGTTATTTGCCAAGAAGCGAGCATAGAAGTAGTTTAGCTCGTCTGGTAGGCTCGTGTCACTGGGCAGCTCTCAGCTGTGCTTCCCTTTGGAGTCTGTAATGGTTTGCAAGCCCTGCCACATCCGACTAGCGTCAGCACCGGTGTTGTACGATTATATCTTAGTCCTGTATTGATGCTTTGCCTGTTTGGTTTGTCGGATGGCACTGCGAGATTTGTTATAAGCTTCCGGGTTAGATTTCTGCTCCTTGAAAGCAACAGTTCTAGCCTTTAGCTCAGTGCGGATGTTGCCTGTAATCCATGGCTTCTGGTTGGGGTATGTACGTATGGTCACTGTGGGGACGACGTCATCGATGCACTTATTGATGAAGCCAGTGACTGATGTGGTGTACTCCTCAATACCATCGGATGAATCCCGGAACATATTCCAGTCTGTGCTTGCAAAACAGTCCTGTAGATTAGCACCTGCTTCATCTGACCACTTTTTTATTGATCGAGTCACTGGTGCTTACTGCTTTCATTTTTGCTTGTAAGCAGGAATCAGGAGGATAGAATTGTGGTCAGATTTGCCAAATGGAGGGCGTGGGAGAGCTTTGTATGTGCTTTCTCTGTTTGTGGAGTAAAGGTGGTCTAGAGTTTTTTTCCCCTCTGGTTGCATATTTAATATGCTGATATCAATTTGGTAAGACGGGTTGAAGTTTTCCTACATTAAAGTCCCCGGCTACTAGGAGCGCCTCCTCTGGGTTTGCTTATGGCGGAATACAGCTCATTCAGTGCGTCTTAATGACAGCATCAGTCTGTGGTGGTATATAGACAGCTACGAAAAATACAGATGAAAACTCTCTAGGTCGATAGTGTGGTCTACAGCTCATCATGAGATACTCTACCTCAGGCTAGCAAAACCTTGATACTTCCTTAGATATCGTGCACCAGCTGTTATTTACAAAAAACATAGCCCGCCGCCCCTTGTCTTACCAGACGCCGCTGTTCTATCATGTCGATACAGCGTATAGCCATCCAGCTGTATGTTGATAATTTAGTCATTCAGCCACAACTCCGTGAAGCATAAGATATTACAGTTCTGAATGTCCCGTTGGTAGTTTAATCTTCCGCGTAGGTTGTCTATTTTATGTTCCAAAGATTGTACGCTTGCTAGCAGAATGGAAGGAAATGGGGGGTTTATTCATCGCCTACGAATTCTCAGAAGGCAGCCTGCCCTCTGGCCCCTTTTACTCCGCCTTCTCTTCACACAAAAAACAGGGATCCGGGCCTGTTCCCGGGAGAGCAGTATATCATTCACATCGGGATCATTGGACTTGTTAAAGGAAAAAAAGGATTCTGCCAGTCCGTGGTGAGTAATCGCAGTTCTGATGCCAATAAGTTATTTTCGGTCATAAGAGACGGTAGAAGCAACATTATGTACAAAATAAGTTAAAGAATACGTTTCAAACATCGCAAAGAAACGCACAAAAAAACAAAATCGGTTAGGAATACGTAAATCGTCAGCCTTCTTCTCCAGCACCATCTTAGATCGGTGGGTATCGTTACTCATTGTGTATTTATGCCTCAACCACCAGGGGCCCCATTGATTTTGTTGAGTCACAGGTATGAGTTGAACACACATAAGACATGGCAAGATGCTTAGAATTGCAGGAAATTAGCTTGAAAAGTGCAAAATGTTCTCTCCACCAACAACAGGGGTGTGAGCAGTTTGGGGTTGCATGCCTGGGGGTTTGTTACTAAGCCGATAAATGACAATGTCCAGCCAGACCTTTGTCACCTAGAAAAATGTGTGTGTCTGGTACCTTATTATTTCACCCACCTGTGTCCCAGGTGTAAGTCAGGCCCTGATTTGAGGGCAAGAAAGAAAAAAGCTGTGGAACTGGCTTCAAGGTCCAGATATGAATTTGAGGGAAATATATCAACAACCAAAGCCTACCTTTACTCCCTGCTGGACAACTGTGTTGGGTATAAGCAGGTGCAGAGGCCTCAGAGAATAGTAGATGATGTCCGGGATGTTCTTCAAGGTTCTCATCCAACTATGGAACCCCACTGAGTCATTACGGTTGAGTGACAGCTTCCCCGGCCAACCGGAGCCTCCCACCACCTTGGTGTGGTGGCTGAGGAAGCTAGAGCTGTCGGAGGTCTTCGAGTCATGGTTGTCCAGAACTTTGGAGCAACTTTGGACGGTAGAGGAAACTGATAACCCAAGGCTCCCCTTAAAACCTGCGGACAAGCAGGATTCCACCTGAGAGAAGGGAAAGATGGTATACAGACACATATTCAGAGAGATTGGTCTTTAACGTTTCTTCCATAAAAGACTGTGATGCATTTACTACATGGGAAATATTAGTCAATGGAATTTTCTGAATGTAACTGAACGTCTAGAAATACATTTCTAATCTAGTGCACCTGATTCTAATAATTTGCTGTTTGATGAGCTGAATCAGGTTAGTTTCAACTGGGGTTGGAGCGAAAACCTACAGGAGGGTGCTCTCCAGTAACAGGGTTGGAGAGCCCTGGTCTAGATAGATGTAAACCTACAGGAGGGTGCTCTCCAGGAACAGGGTTGGAGAGCCCTGGTCTAGATAGATGTAAACTTACAGGATGTTAGCTCTCCAGGAACAGTGTTAAAGAGCCCTGCTCAAACATTATACGTCTCTGGTTCTACGTAATGATTACAGATTGCTGTTTGAATTCCTGTAATTTCCTTTCATGGAAAATGTCCTCTATTACAACAGGCATTGAGACTAAGTAAGTCACCTGGTTTGTAGAGAGACTCTTAAGTGAAGCCTGACAGGTGTGTATTGCTGTGGTCATCGTCAACCGGCCTCCCAGGTCAACCTGGCGGATGTAGTGAGTCCCATAGGTGTCTATGAGCCGGCGGTACTGGGCCTTGGAGGTCTCAGAGAATGAGCCCAGACGATCAATGTCCTTACGGAACTCTTCGCTGAGAACAGGGCTGTCTGACACGCGATAACTGGAACACAGGAATTTGCATATCAGATGTGAATTAAAATACGACACAGAGACAACCTTGATCTACAATTGCTTAACCCTTTCTCAGCCTATAGCATACAGAAGCAATGGTCCTTTAAACATTTTGGTGGGTGTCGCGGTAACACCAGGTCACATACAAAAAATCCACTTAAACTTGAATGTGTTACAAATCGGAACTCAAAAGATCAGATTCCATGTGTTTTTTTGTTGTTGTTACAGTTCACACAAGGGGAAAAAGGTCAGATATGTATCAGATATGCCAATACATCGGAACTGAAGTGACTGTGTGAACAAAGCCTTTATGAAATGAAGACCCTTATGGAAAATTCACATGATTTCACATGGGAAAATTCCACAATTTGCGCAACGTTTTTTTTTCAGATACAATTTCACATGTGAAACCGTGTGTTTTTGGAACACTTCAATGTGGATTTTTACACGTGATCACATAACCTTTCACATGTGGATTCACATTTTCATGCGATGCCCTGTTAGTCACTATGAAACACACATAGATCTTTTAACATAGTGTTTTCAACTTACATACAGTGTATTCGGAAAGTATTCAGACCCCTTGACTTTTCCACATTTTGTTACGTTACAACCTTATTCTAAAATTGATAAAATTGTTTTAAACACAATAGCCCATAATGACAAAGCAAAAACTGGTTTTTAGACATGTTTGCAAATGTAAACAAAAAACTAAAATATAACATTTGCATATATATTCAGACCCTTTACTCAGTACTTTGTTGAAACACCTTTGGCAGTGATTACAGCCTCGAGTCTTCTTGGGTATGACGCTACAAGCTTGGCACACCTGTATTTGGGGAGTTTCTCCCATTCTTCTCTGCAGATCTTCTCAAGCTCTGTCAGGTTGGATGGGGAGTGTCGCTGCACAGCTATATTCAGGTCTTGCCAAAGATGTTTGATCGGGTTCAAGTCTGGGCTCTGGCTGGGCCACTCAAGGGCATTTAGACACTTTTCCTGAAGCCACTCCTCAGTTGTCTTGGCTTTGTGCTTAGGGTCGTAGTCCTGTTGGAAGGTGAACCGTCGCCCCAGTCTGAGGTCCTGAGCGTGCTAGAGCAGATTTTCATCAAGGATCGCTCTGTACTTTGCTCCGTTCATCTTTCCCTCAATCCTGACCAGTCTCCAAGTCCCTGCCGCTGAAAAACATCCCCACAGCATGATGCTGCCAACACCATGCTTCACCGTAGGGATGGTGCCAGGTTTCCTCCAGACATGACACTTGTCATTCAGGCCAAAGAGTTCAATCTTGATTTCATCAGACCAGAGAATCTTGTTTCTCATGGTCTGAGAAACCTTAGGTTCCTTTTGTCAAACTCCAAACGGGCTGTCATGTGCCTTTTACTGTAGAGTGGCTTCGGTCTGGCCACTACCATAAAGGCCTGATTGGCGGAGTGCTGCAGAGATAGTTGTCCTTCTGGAAGTATCTTCCATCTCCGCAGAGGACCTCTGGAGCTCTGTCAGAGTGACCATCGGGTTCTTGATCACCTCCCTGACCAAGGCTCTTCTCCCTCGATTGATCAGTTTAGCCGGGTGGCCACCTATAGGAAGAGTCTCGATGGTTCCAAACTTCTTCCATTTAAGAATGATGGAGGCCACTGTGTTCTTGGGGACCTTCAATGCTGCAGGAATTTTTTTGTTCCCTCCCCCAGATCTACACCGCCTCGACACAATCCTGTCTCAGAGCTCTACGGACAATTCGTTCAACCTCATGGCTTAGTTTTTGCTCTGACATACACTGTCAACTGTGGGACCTTATATAGACAGGTGTGTGCCTTTACAAATCATGTCCAATCAATTGCATTTACCACAGGTGGACTCCAATCAAGTTGAAGAAACATCTCAAGGATGATCAATGGAAACAGGATGCACCTGAGCTCAATTTAGAGCATCATAGCAAAGGGTCTGAATACTTATGTAATTAAGGTCTTTATTTAAATGTTGATTTTATTTGCAAAAATATTCTAAAATCATGTTTTCACTTTGTCATTATGAGGTATTATGTTTAAATAATTGAATCCAATTTAGCATAAGGATGTAACGTAAAAAAATATGGAAAAAGTCAAGGGTTCTGAATACTTTCCGAATGCACTGTATTTGACACACTTTGACCTCATTGTGCATGTTTATTTATATAGTAATTCTTATTCAACATGTCCTCACCTGGGATTTGAACTCACAACCTCTTGGTTCACGGCATTATGATCTTCCTACTGATTTTACCAGAATTCCTACACTTCAAAGTACATCTCAGCTTTGTTAAAAATACACTCAAGAAAAACTATTATATTCAACAAATAAAATTCAAATAAAATAAAAAATGATTGGTCACATACACATGGTTAGCAGATGTTATTGCGAGTGTAGCGAAATGCTTGTGCATCTAGTTCCGACAGTGCAGCAACATCTAACAAGTAATGTCTAACAATCCCTAACAATTACCTAATACACACAAATCTAAGTAAAGGAATGGAATAAGAATATATAAATATGAATATATGGATGACCGGCATAGGCTAAGATGCAATAGATAGTATAGAATACAGTATATACATATGAGATGTGTAATGCAAGATATGTAAACACCATTAAAGTGGCATTATTAAAGTGACTAGTGATCCATTTATTAAAGTGACCAATGATTTCAAGTCTGTATGTAGGCAGCAGTCTCTCTGTGTTAGTGATGGCTGTTTAACAGTCTGATGGCCTTGAGATAGAATCAATATTTCAGTCTCTTGGTCCCAGCTTTGATGCACCTGTACTGACCTCGCATTCAGGATTGTAGCGTGGTGAACAGGCAGTGGCTTGTGTCCTTGATGATCTTTTTGGCCTTCCTGTGACATCGGGTGCTATAGATGTCCTGGAGGGCAGGTAGTTTAACCCCGGTGATGCGTTGTGCAGACCGCCCCACCCTCTGGAGTGCCCTGCGGTTGTGGGCGGTGCAGTTGCCGTACCAGGCGGTGATACAGCCCAACAGGATGCTCCCAATTGTGCATCTGTAAAAATTTGTGAGGGTTTTCGGTGACAAGCCAAATTTCTTGAGCCTCTTGAGTTTGAAGAGGTGCTGTTGCACCTTCTTCACCACACTGTCTGTGTGGGTGGACCATTTCAGTTTGTCAGTGATATGTACTCCGAGGAACTTAAAACTTTCTACCATCTCAACTGCTGTCCCTGTCGATGTAGATGGGGGGTGCTCTCTCTGCTGATTCCTGAATTCCACGATCATCTCCTTTGTTTTGTTGACGTTGAGTGAGAGGTTATTTTTCTGATACTACAGTCCAAGAGCCCTCACCTCCTCCCTGTAGGCTCGTCGTTGTTGGTAATCAAGTCTACTACTGATGTGTCGTCTGCAAACTTGATGATTGAGTTGGAGACGTGCATGGCCACGCAGTCATGGGTGAATAGGGAGTACAGGAGGGGGCTGAGCACGCATCCTTGTGGGGCCCCAGTGTTGACGATCAGCGAAGTGGAGATGTGTTCTACCTTCACTACCTGGGGGCGGCCTGTCAGGAAGTCCAGGACCCAATTTCACAGGGCGGGGTTGAGACCAGGGCCTCAAGCTTAGTGATGAGCTTGGAGGGTACTGTGAGTTTAAATGCTGAGCTATAATCAATGAACAGCATTCTTACATAGGTATTCCTCTTGTCCAGATGGGATAGGACAGTCTGATGGCGATTGCATCGTCTGTGGACCTATTGGGGCGGTATGCAAATTGAAGTTGGTCTATGGTGACAGGTAAAGTGGAGGTGATATGATCCTTGACTAGTCTCTCAAAGCACTTCATGATGACAGAAGTGAGTGCTAAGGGGCTATAGTCTTTTAGGTCAGTTACCTTTGCCTTCTTGGATACAGGAACAATGGTGGCCATCTTGAAGCATGTGGAGACAGCAGACTTGGATTGGGAGAGATTTAATATCTCCGTAAACACAACAGCCAGCAGGTCTGTACATGCTTTGAGGATGCGGCTAGGGATGCCATCTGGGCCAGCAGCCTTGTGAGGGTTAACACGTTTAAATGTCTTACTTACGTCGGCCACGGAGAAGGAGAGAACCCACAGACCTTGGTAGTGGGCCGCGTCGGTGGCACTGTAGTATCCTCAAAGTGGGCAAAGAAGGTGTTTCGTTTGTCTGGAAGCAAGACGTCGGTGTTCGCAACGTGGCTGGTTTTCCTTTTGTAGCCGGTGATTGTCTGTAGACCCTGCCACATACGTCTCATGTCTGAGCCGTTGAAATGCGACTCCACTTTGTCTCTATACTGACCTTTTGCTTGTTTGATTGCCTTACAGAGGAAATAACTACAATATTTGTATTCGGCCATATTCCCAGTCGCCTTGCCATGGTTTAATGTGGTGGTATGCGCTTTCAGTTTTGTGCAAATGCTGCCATCTATCCACGGTTTCTGGTTAGGGTAGGTATTATTAGTCACAGTGGGTACAACATCTCCTAAACACTCCTTATAAACTCACTCACCGAATCAGCATATACGTCGATATTATTCTCTGATGCTACCCGGAACATATTCCAGTCCGCTTGATCAAACAATCTTGAAGTGTGGATTCCGATTGGTCAGACCAGCGTTGAATTGTCCTTAGCATGGGTACTTCCTGTTTGAGTTTCTGCCTATAGGAAGGTAGGAGCAAAATGGAGTCGTGGTCAGATTTGCCAAAAGGAGGGCCAGGGAGGACTTTGTATGCATTGCGGAAGTTAGAGTAACAGTGGTCCAGTGTTTTTCCAGCGCAAGTGCTACAGTGGATATGCTGAAAGAATTTAGGTAGCATTGTTCTCAAATTTGATTTGTTAATATCCCCAGCTACAGTAAACGCAGCCTCAGGATATATGGTTCCCAGTTTGCATAAAGTCCAGTGAAGTTCCTTGAGGGTCGTCGTGGTATCGGCTTGAGGCGGGGAAATACACGTCTGAGACAATAACCGAAGATAATTCTCTTGGGAGATAATTTTGTGGACATTTGATTGTGAGGAATTCTTGGTCAGGTGAACAACAGGACTTGAGTTCCTGTATATTGTTACAATTACACCATGAGTCGTTAATCATGAAACATACACTGCCGCCCTTCTTCTTCCCGGAGAGATGTTTATTCCTGTCGGCGCGATGCACTGAAAATCCAGGTGGTTTTACCGACTCCGACAACATGTCCCGAGAGAGCCATGTTGTCGTGAAACAGAGTATGTTACAATCCCTGATGTCTCTTTGGAAAGCAACCCTTGACCTGATTTCGTCGACTTTGTTATCTAGGGACTGGACATTAGCGAATAATATACTCGGAAGCGGTGGGTAGTGTGCGCGCCCCCTGAAGTCTCAATAGAAGACCGCTCCTCCGGCGACTTTGTTTAGGGTTGACGTCTGAAATCAATTCAAATGGTTGTGCAGACAAAGGATCCGCTTCTGGAAAGTCGTGTTCCCGATCGTAATGCTGGTAAATGATTCAGGAGTAACATTAAAGTAACATTAAAGTAACATTAAAACAAATTATACAACTATACAGAAAACTCTCAAACTGCAAAATAAGTAAATTAAATCAACGATGACAGAGAGAATAGTCAGATTAACTGATAACTAGAATAGCAGTGCAGATCTTTTACTAAGTGCAGAGATGTATTATAGATACTGAATGTGTAGTTATCCTTTTCTGTAATACACATGATTTCCAGTATTCTGTGTTATGTATGAAACTCATACATGTGTATGACCTTTTTAAGTGCCAGTGTTGAATGTTATGGTTAAAGTTTGACAGCATTCTGTGCCGGGGACACACTGACAATGTATCTGTGACACTGTGGCTGCGTTTACACAGGCACACCAATTATGATCTTTTGCCCAATTTTTGAAAATCTGATCTGATTACTCAAAATACCAAAAAAGATTGCTGGTTTAAAAGTAGAGAATGTCATCCCTGCCCAGTCCTGCACAATTATTTTACTATCAGTTACAGAAAGATGCGATTCTTGCAGAAAGTGTATGGTTTTCAATAGATATATTCTTAATCTTTAAACAAGGTGATAAATGCAATTGACAGAAAAATCGGATTTAAAGCTTTAAATCAGAAATACTTTAGTTTTTCCAGCAAGCCAACCCTGGAATGAGCTCCCTACAACACAACAGTCCAAAGACTTCCTTCTGCGTGGAATGGAAAGAACTATTTGGATGAGCTCTAAGAGTTTAAATTGACCCACTTGCTGTGCTTTTTGATACTTTCTAGCTGGGTTATCACTGCACTTAGACCTGTATGGGCTAAGAGATATCAAGCCTGGGGTTAAGCAGCTATTAAAACATGCACAACTAAGCCCAGGGCTAGCTGGTCCTGTCCATAGGAGGATTAGCACTGCCTTATCAGAGCAAGCCAATCACCTCCTCCAACCTAAAACAATCGTTCCAGAATGTTCTGTAAAATTATGTTATATTCTCAGCACAGTAAAAAATTATCCGTTTTTTTTCCAGAGAAGCAAGGATGTTTTTGGGGATATTCTCAGAACGTTTTGTCATGGTACCCTGGAGGTTTTGTCTAGTTCCCGGTTTGTTCCATGGATGTCCCCGAATACGTTTTTATGACGTTCTTGGGATGCAGTTGAATGGTCCCCTGGAGGTTTTTGTCTAGCTAAAATGTTGTCATTTTTACATTTTGCATCCCCATGTTGTAAAAAAAATCACATGAGATTTTGTTTTCACATTTTGTTTCATTTTTTTTGTGTCACATGTTATCACATAAGATCAGATGTGAAATGTTGTATCTGTTAGGGAAGCGCTATAAAAATGTAACAAATCATCATTATTGTTATTATTACCTGTAGTGACGGCAGCGGAGATTCTGTGAGAAGAAAGAGTGGCGGTCCTCTTTGGTCTTGGTTGTGGCAAAGATGGCTACATCAGATTGGGACCCTCCCATCTCTATGCTAGCACCCACATCCTTCTGCACACTCACAATCCCCGGTCCCACAAGTACGCTACCAGACACCTTCGCCTCATTACTCAAACCCCCCTTCCATTTTGAAGAGATCTCATTGGTAGTGGACTGTGCCAGGTTACTGGAGGAGAGGAGAGCAGAGGAGAGGAGAGATGTTTACTGTCAAAAAAGAAAACTTCCATCAAGTAAACAGACAGAAACTATCCTACTCACCTGACAGAGGCATGAGAGTGGCTGGAGATATCCTCAATACAGTGGCTGTAGGGCCTCCAGTCTACAACAGACAGGGGTATTTTCTGCAGCTCGTTCCCCTGTAGGGGGTTACTACACAGTGTACAGGTTTTAATGGGGGACAGGTAGGTCTTCAGGTCGATCAGGTAGGCCCCTTTACGTTTCAGGGTCACCACATCGAAACCCTCCCCTGCCAGGTTGTGACCGGGGACAAAGGGTGCGGAGTCACACTGGGATTGGCTGGCAGTACGACAGGTGAGGGCGGAGTCCAGTTGAGAAAGGAGAAGGAGGAGAGGAAGGGAGAAGAGGGGAGGGGCTGGAACGGACATTACTGAACTAAAGGGAGGGTGGCGAGGCAGAAGAGAGAGAGAAAAAGGAGGAGAGCGATTATGAGAGGAGTGGGGAAGAAAATGGCAGAGACAGAAGGGATGAGAGAAAGTGAGAGGTGTGGGGGAGAGAGAAGGAGAGAGAGACTGTTTAAACTCCATGATGTGAAGGTCTTTGTTACTTGAAATGAAAGCGCTATATACAGTGCATTCGGAAAGTAATCAGACCCCTTGACTTTTTCCACATTTTGTTACGTTACAGCCTGAATCCAAAATTGATTAAATAAGAAAATGCTCGTCAATACCCTGTAATGACAAAGCAGCCCTTACTCCTACATCTCTGGCATCGGTGTACAAAGCAAATGGACGATGGAAATCCGGAGCAGCTAGCACCGGTTCAGAGACAAAAAGGGTTCCAGCATTATGTAACCCGAAAGGGAGATGAAGGATGTCCCAGAGGACAAGGTAGAGGTAGGAAATGTCATCAGGAGTGACAAATTCAGGCAATTATTTGGCACGCATGGAGAGACCTGCAAATATCCCTTCTGCATATTGAACTTGCTAGCGTACTTAGCAGCACCAACACAGTCAACACAATCATCGACCCTGGGCAAAGGGTACGAGTCCAACTTAGTAATGGTATTGAGTTTCCCAAAATCGAAACAAAACCAGAGACCCATCCTCCTTAGGTGCCAATATAACGCTAAGGTGCTGCAAAAGATTTGATTTCGTGTTCAAGGTACTAATATGCAGGGTGAACTCCACAGAATGTTGCCATGTTGTACAATTCTGTGCTCAAGCATGAACTCATCCTCACTGCAGAGTTTCTCTCTCTTTTCAGGATTCACTCAATAAGCATGTTGTTTGGTTTGGGCAGAGTCCCCAATGCCAATGTTTTAGTTGGCACATCTGAGAATGAACCCTGATATTCTAAAAGCAGTGCAACAATGTTGCCTTTTTCCTCTGAAGGTAGGTGTGCCAAAAATACATCAAGGTTTTCCAGAATCTCTGAGTTGCTCAGCTGTCCAACAGGTACAGGGTCTATTGGGCTTTCCTTATGCTCTGAATGAGTACTGGGCTTTTCTCGTGTTCTCAAGGAAGACTATAGTCAATGGTGACGGTAGTGGCCACAGGCAGAAGATCACTACCGGTTTCCACCGACTTCTCCGCAGTTAGTGAGGGAGATATAAGATTTTTGCAATTTGTTCCGGGTCATTGGCAGCAGAGAACTAGAAGGAAAGGCGGCCAAGGAGGTGTTGGCTTTACTCTGTTCAGAAATCAGCTCCTTCCTAGACATTGAAGTATCAACTGTTGGGACCCTCACTTCTTTCAGTGGTCCTACAAACTCACTCACCTTTGGTGTTTTGAAAGGAGAGGTCAACTCAGGGGGTTGACTGAAACAGGATCACACATAAATGTCTCAGACATTTAGAGATCGCTGACATCCTCCTCAACACTAGACTTTCTCCCTGCAAATTTCTTAGACATAGCATGTGTAACGGCACACGCTGGGAACACTCTAGGGTACATTTATGATAACCCATCAGTTTCCTCTACTCAGGATTCTATACAAATGACAGGATTTGTAATGACCTTCCCTCCAGCCAAATCATTTCCCAAAATGAATGACACCCCCTTCACTGGTAGGCTAGGGGTTGTGGATAACTACTGGGTTCTTTGTTTGAGAAGGTCGTTTTAGGTAGCAACCCCTTCATGAAGGCAATTCTTGAACTGCTCGAGTGTCTTTAAATCCTCAAGGTCTTTAATACCTCTCCACTAAAAAATACATGGTTGTTCCCTTATGAATTCAACATGGCTTTGCGATTGTCTTTTGTCATTTATGAAACTGTTGTCTGTATGCTTCTGGGACAAACTCGTAAGCCTGAAGGATATCAGCTTTACAGCTTTACTGTCATAATCTGAACTCTGGTCAAGAGATAAAGCGATGTACATTTTCTGAGCTTTTCCCACAAGAACACTTTGGAGGAGCAGTGACCAAATATCTCGTGGCCATTTTAGGGATGTGGCCATCCACTCAAACAGAGTAAAATATACGCCCACCTCCTTTTCGTTGAAAGGCGGTACAAGTCGGCTGTTCCAACCAAGATCAAACTCTGTTGAGGGTGCAGGATGGCCTGACTTGATTCGGAGTACTTCCAGATCTATCTCCTTTCGTCGCGCTTCCAGCTCCATCTCTTTTAATCAAATGACATGCACACATTCTTCTTGTTCTAGTCTGGTTGCACGTTCTCTTTCCCTTTCCTGGTGCTCAAGTCTGAATTTCTGTTGCTCCAATCTTTCTTCACGTTCTCTTTCCCTTTCCTGGTGCTCAAGTCTGAATTTCTGTTGCTCCAATCTCTCTTCACGTTCTCTTTCCCTTTCCTGGTGCTCAAGCTCTAATTTCAGTTTGTTCCCATTTTACCTTTAGTTCAACCTCAGTTGCATGTCTACGGGGTGTACTCTACCACCCGTTGGACCCTTTCCGTCATCCTCCCTCTCCGGAAGGATTTCCTCCTCAACCAAAGCAGTTGGACTACTGCTTTTGAATTGGCATGTGCAACTTTGATATCATTATGCTTTGCAATGACGAGCAGAATCGCCTTTGTACATTTATCTAGAATCTCCCATGTAGAGTTTTCCACAAATGCTTCTAATTCAAAGTCCATTATTTTATTTTATTATTAGCCTGTGTGTTTATGCAACTTCCAAATGATTCCTTTTATCTTATAACCCCTCTGGGCAGTTGGATGTCAGTGACAGAAACTCTACCAATTATTTTTTTGAACACTAAAATATCTGGGCACGGTAGAGCTTCAACTAGGTGATTAGAGGAAACAGTATCCCGGACGAGCCTCCATTTTGTTACGTTCCCCCGCAAGAAACCAAAACTTGTCGCTCAAACAGAAGGGGAAACTAACAAAGATTCACTAACAACAACCAAAACAAAACAGGTGGGGTTCTAGGAGGGGTTCTGAAAGACACTCATGGAGGTGTCCACTGAAAGTTGACTATCAACAACAACTGGGACCAAAAAGACACCCACTATGAGCACCCACAAAATTTGCCAAAGAAGAGGTAAACAAAATAAAAACCCACACTTAACTTAAAAGGGAAGCAAACCAAAAAGTGGAGCAAAACAAAAACAGGGAAGAAATAGGGAAAGCCAACTAAAGGTTAACCCTCCACATCTCTCAAGCCGCTCGTCAATATCACCTGTGCCAGCACAGTTGAAAAACCTTCTCACTAAGGAGATGACAGCCAGCACAGGTGTAACACATACTTAATAACAAGGTGACACCAATTGGTGCGCCCAGCGTGCCAACGTCCAACCTCTAAATATACATGGAAAACCGAAGCCTGTAAATGCTAGCAAGCTAGTTTCATCATATTACCTCAAGAACACAATACACTAATAACATGAAATCCTGACACCACAAAACATAATTTACACAGTATGTGACTAATATTTATACAAGTAAGGTACAAGGTTTTCAGAGGTTACAATCTCCTTTTAGTGAGTTTTATACATTTAATTGGGAACTTCACTCCACTTTTTTCATTAGCCCAATGTTGTAAAATTAGCCCACTGTTGTAAAATATAAGGACAACAACCACAGAGCCACTGCCTGTTCACCCCGCTATCATCCAGAAGGCGAGGTCAGTACTGGTGCATTAAACCTTGGACCGAGAGACTGAAAAACAGCTTCTATCTCAAGGCCATCAGACTGTTAAATAGCCATCAGTAGCACCTTAGAGGCGGCTGCTCTATATACATAGACTTGAAATCACAGGCCACTTTAATAATGGAACACTGGTTACTTTAATAATGTTTACATATCTCATATACTGTATTCTATTCTACTGTATCTTAGTTTGCCGCTCTGACATTGCTCTTCTTAATTCCATTCCTTTACTTGGGTTGTTGTGAAATTGTTAGATATTACTTGTTAGATATTACTGCACTGTTGGAGCTAGAAACACAAGCATTTCTCTACACCTGCAATAACATCTGTTAAACACGTATATTTGTGACCAATAACATTTGATTTGATCTGTCAGCTCCATTTGCACAGAATGCGTAGACCCCTTTATCTGACTCATGAGCTTCCACAGTAAACGCTGTAAGGATAATCTCTCAGTGAAAGCTCCCCGGTGCTGTACCCATCGAACAAAAATATTATTTTCTACAAAAATTATTTCCTACTTTACTTTTGGTCATTCATGTATTTTATAAATGTATTGTTTTGAGCTTACAGCGGTGGTCTCCCATCCAAGTACTAACCAGGCCCGACGCTGCTCAGCCATCGAGATCAGACGAGATCAAGCATGTACAGTGTGATATGGCCACAAGTGTATTTTCTACCCCATTTGCTCCCTGATTTACAACCTTGGCTCATCGCTGGGGGGGGGGGGTTCAGTGTTGTGTGAGTATTTAATCTCTCATTCATGTATTGAATCACTCATTCATGTATTGAATCACTCATTCACGTATTTAATCACTCAATCACTTGTTCATCAACCCTTCGGTGTTCTGTAAGTGTATATTATTTTGTGATAGGTGTGTGTCAGAGTGTGTGTATTTAGTATAAGGGCTTTCCAGAACCTATGTTTTCCCCTGAGATGCCGTTTGTCTGTCGACATACAACCATTGTACGTGCTTGTAAATGTGCATGTAATTCTATGTGTTTATATATACTGCGTGAGTGTGTGGCCATTAGCCTGTGTGGGTTGTACAAGCTGTGACCTTGAGTTTGTGTGTCCTTGTGGATTTCAACAGTCCCGCTAGAGTTCATTGGCAAGAAAATCTTACTTCCTTTCTCTTGGCAGAAGTCCAAAAAACAGACTTTCTGCTGGTTTTATAACTTCTCCACAGAAAGTCTCCGGAATTACAGAATAGCAATTAGATTATTATTATTATTACTTATTATTAAAATTACAGAATCTCATTATTATGAATTATCATTGGGATTACATAGTCTTCTCAACAACAAACACATACACCGGAGTTGTTGAACCAAAAGATAATGATTAGGTGAAATATTTAGCGTTTTACCATTATTCTGACAATTGCCAGTGCCAAACCTTTGTTTGGTTAATAGGCTAGTGACAATTTAAAAGTCACGCCACTAATGATTTTGGATTGAATTGAAATACACAACTATGATATGAAAAAACACAATTGAAATCTGTGAAATCGGAAATCTGACAAAGATTCCTCTGAATCTAAACCTTGTTATTAAAGGCTTTAAATCCACTCACCTGTTTGAATTGGTGTGAGTGGTTCTTCAGCTGAGTTCGTCCTCAGATCTGGAGTCAGTGACGAAGTGTGTCTCTCCCTCCTCTGTCTGTCTGTTTTTCTCTACAGCCAGGGATGGTCTTTTACACAGAACAGCTGACTTTCTGACTATGAGAAACCTTTCCAGAAAACTTTCCTAAAGCTCCTTAACCCTTTACACTATTGGAAATCGGCCTATATTGATAGAGCTATTGTGGGGAGCTACAGTGGGGGAAAATGTATTTGATCCCCTGCTGATTTTGTACGTTTGCCCACTTACAAAGAAAGGATCAGTCTATAATTTTTATGGTAGGTTTATTTGAACAGTGAGAGACAGAATAACAACAAAAAAATCCAGAAAAACACATGTCAAAAATGTTACAAAATGATTTGCATTGTAATGAGGGAAATAAGAATTTGACCCCTCTGCAAAACATGACTTAGTACTTGGTGGCAAAACCCTTGTTGGCAATCACAGAGGTCAAACGTTTATTGTAGTTGGCCACCAGGTTTGCACACATCTCAGGAGGGATTTTGTCCCACTCCTCTTTGCAGATCTTCTCCAAGTCATTAAGGTTTTGAGGCTGACGTTTGGCAACTCAAACCTTCAGCTCCCTCCACAGATTTTCTATGGGATTAAGGTCTGGAGACTGGCTAGGCCACTCCGGGACCTTAATGTGCTTCTTCTTGAGCCACTCCTTTGTTGCCTTGGCCGTGTATTTTGGGTCATTGTCATGCTGGAATAGCCATCCACGACACATTTTCAATGCTCTGGCTGAGGGAAGGAGGTTCTCACCCAAGATTTGATGGTACATGGCCCCGTCTATCGTCCCTTTGATGCGGTGAAGTTGTCCTGTCCCCATAGCAGAAAAACACCCCCAAAGATAATGTTTCCACCTCCATGTTTGACGGTGGAGATGGTGTTCTTGGGGTCATAGGCAGCATTCCTCCTCCTCCAAACACGGCGAGTTGAGTTGATGCCAAAGAGCTCCATTTTGGTCTCATCTGACCACAACACTTTCACCAGTTGTCCTCTGAATCATTCAGATGTTCATTGGCAAACATCAGACGGGCATGTATATGTGCTTTCTTGAGCAGGGGGACCTTGTGGGTGCTGCAGGATTTCAGTCCTTCACGGCGTAGTGTGTTACCAATTGATTTCTTGGTGACTATGGTCCCAGCTGCCTTGAGATCATTGACAAGATCCTCCCGTGTAGTTCTGGGCTGATTCCTCACCGTTCTCATGATCATTGCAACTCCATGAGGTGAGATCTTGCATGGAGCCCCAGGCTGAGGGATATTGACAGTTCTTTTGTGTTTCTTCCATTTGCGAATAATCTCACCAAATGTTGTCACCTTCTCACCAAGCTGCTTGGTGATGGTCTTGTAGCCCATTCCAGCCTTGTGTAGGTCTACAATCTTGTACCTGACATCCTTGGAGAGCTCTTTGGCCTTGGCCATGGTGGAGAGTTTGGAATCTGATTGATTGATTGCTTCTGTGGACAGGTGTCTTTTATACAGGTAACAAGCTGTGGTTAGGAGCACTCACTTTAAGAGTGTACTCCTAATCTCAGCTCGTTACCTGTATAAAATACACCTGGGAGCCAAAAATCTTTCTGATTGAGACGGGGTCAAATACTTATTTCCCTCATTAAAATACAAATCAATTTATAACATTTTCGACATGGGTTTTTCTGGATATTTTTGTTGTTATTCTGTCTCTCACTGTTCAAATAAACCTACCATAAAAATTATAGACTGATCATTTTTTTTGTAAGTGGGCAAACAAACAAAATCAGCAAGGGATCAAATACTTTTTTCCCCCACTGTACATTTAAATGTTTTTACAGAATAATAATGAATGTATATGCATAACCATGGTAGCAATCAAAAGGGAACAGTTGGAGATGAAGGGAAAATGATTAGACTAAAGGTGAGGACAAAACAGTTAAGACTGAATCCAAACATACTGTTGATTTTATGTGCATTTTACATTTACATTTACTTTTCACCACATTTTTTGATAACTAAATATGAAAATACTCTGGATACATTCAGTAACATGATAAGAATTTTAATGGAAAACATCATCAATTATTTGAAAGCGTGTTCTATGACAACATGGCTAGCTAAGTTACAAAATACGATCTTACAGTGTTAGTTTTTCACAAGGAAATTCAGAGAAGCTGATCGTAATTTCTGTGTACATACAGTATGAAAAAAGGTGCTATCTAGAACCTAAAAGGGTTCTTTGGCTGTCCCCATTGGAGAACCCTTTGAAGAACCTTTTTTTAGTTCCAGGTAGAACCCTATCGGGTTCCATATATAACTCTTTCCCCAGAGGGTTCTACATGGAACCCAAGAGAGTTCAAATCAAAATCAAATCAAATTGTATTGGTCACATACACATGTTATTGCGGGTGTAGCGAAATGCTTGTGTTCCTAGCTCCAACAGTGCAGTAGGAACTAACAATTCACAACAATACACACAAATCTTAAAGTAAAATAATGGAATTAAGAAATATATCAATATTAGATTGAGCAATGTCGGAGTGGCATTGGCTAAAATATCGTAGAATAGAATACAGTTTATACATATGAGACGAGAAAAGCAGTATGTAAACATTATTAAAGTGAATAGTGTTCCATTATTAAAGTGACCAGTGATTCCATCTAGGTAAATGGGGCAGCAGCCTCTAAGGTGCAGGGTTGAGTAACCGGGTGGTTGCCGGCTAGTGATGGCTATTTAACATTCTGATGGCCTTGAGATAGAAGATGTTTTTAGGTCTCTCGGTCTCAGCTTTGATGCACCTGTACTGACCTCGCCTTTTGGATGGTAGCGGGGTGAACAGGCCGTGGCTCGGGTGGTTGATGTCCTTGATGATACTTTTGGCCTTCCTGTGACATCGGGTGCTATAGATGTCCTGGAGAGCAGATAGTGTGCCCCCGGTGATGCGTTGGGCAGACCGTACTACACTCTGGAGAGCCCTGGGGTTGCGGGCGGTGCAGTTGCCGCACCAGGTGGTGATACAGCCTGACAGGATGCTCTCAATTGTGCATCTGTAAAAGTGTGAGGGTTTTAGGGGCCAGGCCAAATTTATTCAGCCTCCTGAGGTTGAAGAGGCACCCGTGCGCCTTCTTCACCACACTGTCTGTTTGGGTAGTGGGTAGTTTTCACATTCTCCACTGTGGTCCATCGATGTGGATAGGGGTGTGCTCCCTCTACTGTTTCCTGAAGTCCACGATCAGCTCCTTTGTTTTGTTGACATTGAGTGCGAGGTGTTTTCCTGGCACCACTCTCCCTGATGAACTCAGTCACCGTATCTAAGAGTGTAGAATACAGTGTAGAATACAGTGTAGAGTAGAGTGTGGAATGGAGTGTGGAATAGAGTGTGGAATAGAGTGTGGATTAGAGTGTGGAATACAGTGTGGAATAGAGTGTGGTGAATGGAGTGTGCGAAATGGAGTGTGGAATGGAGTGTGGAATAGAGTGTAGGATAGAGTATAGGATAGAGTATAGGATAGAGTGCGGAATAGTGTGTGGAATAGAGTGTAGAATGGAGTGTGGAATAGAGTGTGGAATAGAGTGTAGGACAGAGTGTGGAATAGTGTGTGGAATGGAGTGTGGAATAGAGTGTGGAATGGAGTGTGGAATAGTGTGTAGAATGGAGTGTGGAATGGAGTGGGGAATAGAGTCACGAATGCATTCAGATGCGTGATCACCACCAGATTTCTTCACAAGAGGACATACATAGGCTCATTCTGTTCAGAACAACCCAGGGTATGATGTCATGTCATCTTGTAACTGTACATCAGACAAAGTGATCCTGAACGTTGACACTGACTGTATATGACATTAGTTTTATCACATGAAATGTGAAGTGCACATTTGGACTAACGGATGTTTGGCTTGCTTGTATGACATCAAGTCAGTATATAATATAATCCTCAACATCCTCTTCATTATCAGCTCCTTTGTTTTGTTGACATTGAGTGAGAGGTTATTTTCCTGGCACCACTCTCCCTGATGAACTCAGTTTTTCTCAAAAGCTACCCGGAACTGGATTATGTTCCGTGAAACATTTATAAGAAATAGAAACAGAAACTGTTAGTAGCTTAGAAGAAACAGCAGACACTTAAAAGAAACAGTAGACACTTAGAAGAAACAGTAGACACTTAGAAGAAACAGTAGACACTTAGAAGAAACAGTAGACACTTAGAAGAAACAGTAGACACTTAGAAGAAACAGCAGACACTTAAAAGAAACAGTAGACACTTAGAAGAAACAGTAGACACTTAAAAGAAACAGTAGACACTTAAAAGAAACAGCAGACACTTAGAAGAAACAGTAGACACTTAGAAGAAACAGCAGACACTTAGAAGAAACAGTAGACACTTAGAAGAAACAGTAGACACTTAACCTGTTGGGGGTAGGGGGCAGTATTTACACGGCCGGATAAAAAACGTACCCTATTTAATCTGGTTATTACTACTGCCCAGAAACTAGAATATGCATATAATTATTGGCTTTGGATAGAAAACACCCTAAAGTTTCTAAAACTGTTTGAATGGTGTCTGTGAGTATAACAGAACTCAAATGGCAGGTCAAAACCTGAGAGATTCCTTTACAGAAAGTGGCCTGTCTGACCATTTCTTGAACTTCTTTGCCATCTTTTTCTATTACAAAGGATCTCTGCTCTAACGTGACACTTCCTACGTATTCCATAGGCTCTCAGAGCCCGGGAAAAACCTGAATGTCGTCATTCCAGCCCCAGGCTGAAACACATTATCGCCTTTCTCAAGTGGCCGATCAAGGGACTGTGGGCTTAGGCGCGTGCACTGGCCGCCCCCGTCTTTGTGATTTTTCCTCTGTTTGCCGAAAAGGAGATTCCCGGTCTGAATATTATCGCTTTTTTATGAGATAAATTGCATAAAAATTGATTTTAAACAGCGGTTGACATGCTTCGAAGTACGGTAATGGAATAGTTAGAATTTTTTTGTCACAAATTGCGCCATGCGCACGACCCTGATTTACCATTTCGGATAGTTTCTGGAACGCACGAACAAAACGTCGCTATTCGGATATAACGATGGATTATTTGGGACCAAACCAACATTTGTTATTGAAGTAGCAGTCCTGGGAGTGCATTCTGACGAAGACAACAAAGGTAATAACATTTTTGTTATAGTAAATCTGATTTTGGTGAAGGCTAAACTTGCCGGGTGTCTAAATGGCTAGCCCGTCATGGCTGGGCTATGTACTTAGAATATTGCAAAATGTGCTTTCACCAAAAAGCTATTTTAAAATCGGACATATCGAGTGCATAGAGGAGTTCTGTATCTATAATTCTTAAAATAATTGTTATGCTTTTTGTGAACGTTTATCGTGAGTAATTTAGTAAATTGTTAGTAAATTCCCCGGAAGTTTGCGGGGGATATGCTAGTTCTGAACGTCACATGCTAATGTAAAAAGCTGTTTTTTGATATAAATATGAACTTGATTGAACAAAACATGCATGTATTGTATAACATAATGTCCTAGGTGTGTCATCTGATGAAGATCATCAAAGGTTAGTGCTGCATTTATATACTTTCAGAATACACTGTATAGAGGTCACTCTCACTCGAACCATAACAAAGAACAAAAATAAGGAGGCAGATGCTAAAATGTACTTCATTTAATTCTCAGAAAGAAGAAGAAAAAGCTACAAAGTGGTAAACCGAAAAAAGAGCCTATAGACCAATGTTTTGCCTTCATCAGTGCTGTAGACATGTTTATATTTAACTAGGCAAGTCAGTTAAGAACAAATTCTTATTTACAATGACGGCCTACCCCGGCCAACGCTGGGACAATTGTGCGCCACCCTATGGGACTCCCAATCACGGCCGGATGGGATGCAGTCTGGATTCAAACCAGGTACTGCAGTGACGCCTCTTGTACTGAGATGCCTTAGACCACTGCGCCACTTGGGAGTGGAGACATGTATATACGTTACTGGTGAACGGGGAGTCATCACGGCATATATTACACACAGAATGAGAGAAGAAGAAAATCAAAAAATGGACTGCTGGTGCATCTATCCCCCTTTTATCCCCCTCTCTCTATCTCTTCTTCCCCCTGTCTCCTGTTGTTCCTCCCTCTCTTCTTCCCCCTCTCTTCCTTCTGTTCCTCTCTTTCCCAACCTCTTTCTCATTCCGCCTCTATTCGCTCTCCCTCTCTCTCTCTAGGGTGAGTAGGCCCAATGGTTCGTGTTATGATGTGTATAGGTTAAATTGCTCCTAGATCTGTGGCTGATGGATGCCGTAAAAGACGATGTATCTCTCTAGCAGTGCTGCCATCTACAGGACAGACTGAGTTACTGCAGCTGTAGCAGTGCTGCCATCTATAGGACAGACTAAGTTACTGCAGCTGTTGCAGTGCTGCAACCTATAGGACATACTGAGTTACTCTAGCTGTAGCAGTGCTGCCATATACAGGACAGACTGAGTTACTACAGCACAACCCTACAGTCAGAGAGTACAACACCACCAACAACTATAGTCATTTGATTGACATATTTATTTAACAGGGACAATGCACATCAATTAACATTTCTGTAAATATGCCAGATTGAGACAACTGGCTATCTGTAGTCCCTGGTGCAGATATTATTTTTCACTTGCGGCATGTGTATACAACAATATCATCTGCATATTATATATCAACACCGTGACACATGAAGCATGTCCTTTATATATAAACAAAAGTGTAAAGGCCCTAAAACGGATCCTTGTGGGACCCCATTGTGCAGTTGCCAGACAATTAGACTTTCAGGTTGATTCTAACACTGTATTCTGTCAGATAAACTAATCCATCCATTTTAAAGCGTTGGGTGAGAAATTTAACCTCTTGGGGCTAGGTGGGACGCTAGCGTGCCACCCGTGGTGCACTCCATCAACAGCAGGTGCATTTCAAGAGCGGCAAATTTGAATCCAAATAAATGTCAAAATTCAAATTTTTCAAAAATACAACTATTTTACACCATTTGAAAGATAAACATCTCCTTAATCTAACCACGTTTTACGATTTCAAAAAGGTTTTACGGCGAAAGCATAAATTTAGAGTATGTTAGGACAGTACATTTACAAGAGTTGTGTGTAATGTTTTGTCAAGTCAAAGACAGGGTCACCAAAACCATAAAACCAGCTAAAATGATGCACTAACCTTTTACAATCTCCATCAGATGACACTCCTAGGACATTATGTTAGACAATGCATGCATTTTTAGTTCTATCAAGTTCACATTTATATCCAAAAACAGCGTTTTACTATGGCATTGATGTTGAGGAAATCGTTTCCCTCCAATAACCGGCAGTCAAGTCAGCACCACAAATTAAATAATTAAAATTAGAAAACATTGGTAAAATATTATATTGTCATTTAAAGAATTATAGATTTACATCTCTTGAACTCAATCAACTTGCCAGATTTAAAAATAACCTTACTGGGAAATCACACTTTGCAATAATCTGAGCACTGCGCCCAGAAAAATACGCGTTGCGATACAGACTAGACGTCATGTTGGGGAGATCTAAAATCGAAAATACTATGTAAATAATCCATTACCTTTGATTCTCTTCATCAGATGTCACTTCCAGGTATCACAGGTCCATAACGAATGAAGTTTTGTTCAAAAAAGCTCATCATTTATGTCCAAAAATCTCCGTCTCGTTAGCACATGATGTAAGCCAGCCGGACTTCTCGTCATGAACGAGGGGAAAAAATATATTTCCGTTCATTCAAACATGTCAAACGTTGTATAGCATAAATCATTAGGGCCTTTTTTAACCAGAACATGAATAATATTCAAGGTGGACGAATGCATACTCTTTTATAACGTATTGGAACGAGGGTACCCAACATGAACTCGCGCGCCAGGTGTCTAATGGGACATCATCGTTCCATGGCTCTTGTTCGGTCAGATCTCCCTCCAGAAGACTCAAAACACTTTGTAAAGGCTGGTGACATCTAGTGGAAGCAATAGGAAGTGCCAAAATATTCCTAAGCCCCTGTGTTTTTCAATGGGATAGGTTTAAAGTCAATACAACACATCAGGTATCCACTTCCTGTCAGAAAATGTCTCAGGGTTTTGCCTGCCAAATGAGTTCTGTTATACTCACAGACACCATTCAAACAGTTTTAGAAACTTTAGAGTGTTTTCTATCCATATATAATAAGTATATGCATATTCTAGTTACTGGGTAGGATTAGTAACCAGATTAAATCGGGTACATTTTTTTTATCCAGACGTGCAAATGCTGCCCCCTAGACCCAACAGGTTAACTTTGCTAGATTAGAGAGTAGTATTCTGTGATTTACAGTACCAAATGCTTTTAGCAAATATATAAAACACAGCTCCTACCACTTCCCCTTTGTCAAATTTTTAAATATATCAAGAACACTTTATCAAAACCATAGACATCTTTGGCTTTAGAGGTTTTAGAGTTTTTTTTATATAACACATACAGTATTTTAATTGTTTGACAGCCGCCGTTTAAATATAAGGTAACCTTTTATTTGTTTAGGTCACAGACAGGCTTTGGTGTGAATAATCATTATATAGTCAGCTAAATCCTATATACTCCCTGATTACACAGGACAGATAAAGACATGATTGATTGAAAGATTGAGGGGAGAAAGATGCACTGAGTACAACCTAGGGGATAACATATTCCAATGATTCCCCTTGTTTTCAACGTGGTTCCTGGTGAGCTGTACAGACAACAGTCCCACTGCCTGTAATGAATTTACTACAGTGCGTTGTGAGGGGTACATTATAAAGAGATGTAAAAGAACCATAGGTATAGGACTGCTGAACTCTGGACAGAAAAGGTAGAAAAGAGATGCACACTCTGACTGTAGAGTGGATTAGAGTGCACTGTGGGCGTGGAAGGTTTGTGTGTTGTGGCTTTGAAAGGTTTGTATTTTTCACACTTGTCCCCGGTCAGGTGAGGGTCACAGGTGAGGGTGTACAGGAAATAAAAGACCTCCCCACTGTTGTTACACCAGCGTTCGTGTTTCCCCTGCTCGAGGTCGAAGGTACAGTCACTCAGGTTGTCATCTTTATCCACAGGATCGTAATCCCAGACCACCACATTTAGACTCAGGTCTTTGTCAAAGGGACCCATGTCAAAGGTAGCATTCCAGACAGGATTATTGGATGGAATCACATCGGTCTGATGGGTCTTGGAACCGTAGGTGACCACAGCGTACCTGTAGCAGGTGGAGAAACAGGACGTTGGAAAGATTCAAATACTATGACATGCCACAAGAGGAGGATCAAACTCATTCCATGGAGGACCTAGTCTATACTGGTTTTAGTTTATGTTCCTTTCAATTAAGACTAAAGACAACCAGGTGAGGGGATTTCCTTACTAATTAGTGACCTTAATTCATCAATCAAGTACAAGGGAGGAGAGAAAACCCGTAGACACTCAGCCCTCCGTGGAATGAGAGAGGAGGGCCTACTCCAGTTGGCACATATTGCTTGGGTGCATCCCAAATTGATCCCTATTCCCTATTCCCTATTCCATAGAAATATTTTGAGTTCAATATAGAAGCCTTTACACAGAGGATTCTACATGAAACCAAAAAGGGTTCTACCTGGAACCAAAAAGGGTTCTCCTATGGGGTCAGCAGAGTAACCCTTTTGGAACCCTTTCTTCTAAGAGTGTAGTGCACTCTATAGAGAATAAAAGGCTTGTAACGGAAAATTATTACGCTTGTTTGAGCATCAAGATTAGTAAAGTTTGCTTTTTATCTTACATTTTCAGAGTGGTTAAACCCAAACCCAAATTCATATTTTTCGTTGTGCTCATTGGGAAGGGGTTCCAGATAGCTATCTGCACGTTCTGCTCAGTGCTCCAGCCTCCAGCACTTCTGTTGAAAAAAGTTAGCTCCACCCAACCTTTCAAAAGCCATTCAAATGAATTCCGCCCCTTGAGCAGATCTGCCTCGAAAACACTATTGAGAAAGCAAAACACAGATGTTCAGCCGGCTAATACTGCCGTGAACGCCTCACAAGGCAGAGTTGACAAACCAGACAGGGTTTGGGGTTTAGCAAGTCAATGGGAGAAGTGAAAAAAATCATTCTTAAGTTGTTCATTTTCTCGAACTCTAAAGGCAAAACCTAGATGTGAGACAATGTCTTAAAAATGCGCTTTCAATCTTTTGTATAATTTCAGCCGGTAGTTTTCAAAGTGGAGCTCACGAGCCAAAAGTGGTCTCAGTTTTTTCTGTACTAAGTCATCAAATGGTGTACTACGTCATCAAATTGTGTATTATGTCATCAAATTGTGTACTACGTCATCCATTTTGTATGATATGTTACGAATCCAGTTGTACTACATTTTGCAGATTTGTTGTGCTCAAGGTCCTGGAGTGCATATTTAAGTAGCTGAAACTGTCATTACTACAAACGTTACTTTCACCCAAAAACACGTTATATCAAAGGAGTAACTTTGCTTTGACGGCCTTTACATTTACATTTTGGAGCAACGTGACCGTTAGTACTGACGACGTATTTCTGAGCAACAATTATGGTAACTAACGTCGCCATGACATCGCCTGCAAGCATGGTCAGGGATGCAGGTTGATTGTTGGGATGATTCATGTCCTTGAGGTAGAACTGAGCAATTTCCACTACAATTTCCACCAAAATTGGCTATATTGTAAAAAAAAAAAAAAAAGGTTAATTTAAGGTTAGGGCTAGGCGTTAGGTTTAGCAGTGTGGTTAAGGTTAGGTTTAAAATCAGATTTGATGACTTTGTGGCGGTGGCAGCTAGTGACCAGTCTGCAGGGCTGTCTCCAGAACAAGATGAATGAACAAAAATGATAACCTGCATCAGGGATTTATATTGAAAAAGCTGTTATAGGCCTCATTATTTAAATTATTTTTGTAAACGGCAATAAACTTTTTGCTCGACAGATGGGTAAAAAACTGTGTTTACCACTACACCTCTGCAGAGAACTGAACAGTTTACCTGTGTTAAGCCTCGACTACACCTCTGCAGAGAACTGAACAGTTTACCTGTGTCAAGCCTCGACTACACCTCTGCAGAGAACTGAACAGTTTACCTGTGTTAAGCCTCGACTACACCTCTGCAGAGAACTGAACAGTTTACCTGTGTTAAGCCTCGACTATACCTCTGCAGAGAACTGAACAGTTTACCTGTGTCAAGCCTCGACTACACCTCTGCAGAGAACTGAACAGTTTACCTGTGTTAAGCCTCGACTACACCTCTGCAGAGAACTGAACAGTTTACCTGTGTTAAGCCTCGACTACACCTCTGCAGAGAACTGAACAGTTTACCTGTGTTAAGCCTCGACTACACCTTTGCAGAGAACTGAACAGTTTACCTGTGTCAAGCCTCGACTACACCTCTGCAGAGAACTGAACAGTTTACCTGTGTCAAGCCTCGACTACACCTCTGCAGAGAACTGAACAGTTTACCTGTGTTAAGCCTCGACTACACCTTTGCAGAGAACTGAACAGTTTACCTGTGTTAAGCCTCGACTACACCTTTGCAGAGAACTGAAATTGTGCAGTAACATAACATACGCTTCAGTGTCTCCCGCTATCCATTGGTAGTCTCCCCACAGTCCCCAGGCTCTGACCACCGTCACCACCAGTCTTCCCTGTGAGACCTTCCTGAGGCAGCAGTTTGAGTCCCGTCTAGAGTAAGGATCCCCACAGGACAGTTCCCCGGTGAACTTCGGGAGGGCATTCTCCTTCAGGTAATCCTGGACAGCCTCCTTTGTATTTTGAACCAAATGTTAGCATATTAATTGATATATAACATATAACCTAAGATCCCGATTTTAGGTTTTATTTATGCATCCTGTGACAAGAATATTCAATAAACAAACCCACCTGAGGTAACAGAACTATATAACAAACAACGTTCATCAGGTTACGTCAAACTTCTGGGTTTTCTTCTCCAAAGTTCAAACTCTTTGGAATCTCTGGCCGATAACAATAGAAATTGATAGAATATTATAGCCTTGATATGTATCATGTATATGTACAAATCTTAACCTACCATGTTAGCTAGGTAGGTAAATTAGGCTAACCAGATATCATAAACCCTGTTTATACCTAGTTCTAACATGTGTGCTTTGTCCTGGTCTTGTCCACATTCAAGTGCCCACATATTTAGAAAGATGCGTTGTGATCTGATTGTGATCTTCCTGACCACCTCTGGAGGTAGTCAGACACTCATTGTGCATGGTAAGCTTACAAGTACAGACGAATCTGGACATCGAAATATGTACATAATTTGCATAAAAGGAAAGACCAGGAAATCTGGTCACAATTCTTGTCAAGTGCTTCATTCTATAGCTAGAGGACTCCTGATATCTCCAGGAGGGAGAAGTAGAATTCTTTCCCTTATTAATCTGTTGTTGACTGGTACTGTCTTTGTCCTAGCTAGGGCCATCTAGCTAGGGCCATGCCTGTCTTCCCAAGAGCCTACTTGGTGTGTGAACTGCTGACTGCTCATAACTTGCAGATAGTTGTTGAAACGTCAACCAGGATTAAGTGGGAGGGCAACTTGCGACTTGTTTTGGTAATCAGTGGCTGTATTGGAGGGGACTGGTTTCTCCTCTCCTTGGCATTCATCAATTAGTACTTCAGTCTCCCATGGTTTCTCAGCGGCAGCTGTAAGCGGTGAATGTGTCAGTGGTGGTCTCGTCGGTAAAACGAAGACTGTCGCCAAAATGAAGACGGTTCTGACAAATTGTTCTGCAGAGTTCTTCGAGGAAGGAAACAGAGGAAGGCTCTCTCACTTAAAATGGCACCGAAGGGGATGGCTGCCGTTTTACGGGCTCCTAACCAACTGTGCTATTTTGTTTGTTTTTTTGCATTGTTTGTAACTCATTTTGTATATAACATTGCATCTACCATCTCTTATGACCAAAAAGAGCTTCTGGACATCAGAACAGCGATTACTCACCCCGAACTGGACAACGATATTATATTTAATGAGTCCGACGCTAAGGATATATTGCTTTGTCAAGAACAGACCCAAATTCCAGTCATCCGCGTGAAGAAAAGACGGAGAAAAACGGGGAGGAGTGCGGGGTGCATTATGAGAATTCGCCGGGGTTTAGGTAAACCACCACTACCCTCCGTATTAAATAAACTAGATGGTCTACGATTAAGACTATCCTACCATTAAAAACTGCAATATCTTATGTTTCACCAAGTCGTGACTGAACGACGACATGGATAATATAAAGCTGGCTCAGTTTTTCGTGCATCAGCAGGACAGAGCAGCTACGTCTGGTAAGAGGAGGGGTGGGGGGTGTGTGTCTATTTGTCAATAACTGCTGGTGCTATATGTTTAATGTTAAAGAAGTCTGAGGTATTGCTCGCTTGAGGTAGAATACCTCATCTATATTATTCGTAGCCGTCTATTTACCATCACAAACCGATGCTGGCACTAAGACTGTACTCAATGAGCTGTATAAGGCCATAAGCAAACAAGAAAATGCTCATCCAAAAGCGGCGCTCCTAGTGTCCGGGGACTTTAATGCAGGGAAACTAAAATCTGTTTTATCTCATTTCTACCAGCATGTCACATGTGCAACCAGAGGAAAAAAAACTCTAGACCACCTTTACTCCACACACAAAGATGCATACAAAGCTCTCCCTCGCCCTCCATTTGGCAAATCTGACAATAATTCTATCCTCCTGATTCCTGCTTACAAGCAAAAACTAAAGCAGGAAGTACCAGTGACTCGCTCAATACGGAAGTGGTCAGATGACACAGACGCTACGCTACAGGATTGTTTTGCTAGCACAGACTGGAATATGTTCCATGATTCATCCAATGGCATTGAGGATTATACCACCTCAGTCACCGGTTTCATCAATGAGTGCATCGACGACGTCGTCCCCACAATGACCACGTATTTCAACCAGAATCCATGGATTACAGACAACATCCGCACCGAGATAAAGGCTAAAGCTGCGGCATTCAAGGCGCGGGACCCTGATCCGGACGCTTGTAAGAAATCCCGCTATGCCCTCAGACAAACCATCCAACAGGCAAAGTGTCAATACAGAACTAAGATTCAGTCCTACTACGCCGGCTCTGATGCTCGTCTGATGTGGCAGGGCTTGCAAACTATTACAGACTACAAATGGGAACCCAGCCACGAGCTGCCCAATGAACAAGCCTAACAGACACGCAAAATTCCTTTTATGCTTGCTTCGAGGGAAGCAACACTGAAGCATGCATGCTAGCACCAGCTGTTCGACTGTGTCATCACGCTGTGTGAACACACTCTCTCAACATTCACAAAGCCTCAGGGCCAGATGGATTACCAGGATGTGTACTCAAAGCATGCACAGACCAACTGGCACATGTCTTCATTGACATTTTCAACCTCACCCTGACTGAGACTGTAATTCCTACATGTTTCAAACACCATACGGCCAGGTCTCAGGCCTACCACTGTTGTGTTATCGGCAAACTTAATGACGGTGTTGGTGTCGTGCCTGGACGTGCAGTCATTAGTGAACAGGGAGTACAGGAGAGGACTGAACATGCACCCCTGAGGGGCCCTTCGTGTTGAGGTTCAATGTGGCGGATATGTTGTTAGCTACCCTTACGACCTGGAGCCGTTACGTCAGGAAGTCCAGGATCCAGTTGCAGAGGGAGGTGTTTAGTCCCAGGGTCCTTAGCTTATTGATGAGCTTTGAGGGCACAATAGTGCAATGATGAGCTGTAGTCAATGAATAGCATTCTCACATAGGTGTTCCTTTTGTTCAGGTGGGAATGGGCCGTGTTGAGTGCAATAGAGATTGCATCATCTGTGGATCTGTTAGGGCGGTATGCAAATTGGAGTTGGTCTAGGGTTTCTGGGACAGTGGTGTTGATGTGAGCCATGACCAGCCTTTCAAAGCACTTCATGGCTACATAAATGACTGCTACGGGTTGGTTGTCATTTAAGCAGGTTACCTTAGTGTTCTTGGGCACAAGGACTATGGTGGTCTGCTTAAAACATGTTGGTATTACAGACTCAGACAGGGAGAGGTTGAAAATGTCAGTGAAGACACTTGCCAGTTGGCAAGCGCACGCTCACAGTACACGTCCTGGTAATCCGTCTGGCCCTGCAGCCTTGTGAATGTTGACCTGTTTAAAGGTCTTACTCACATTGGCTGCGGAGAGTATGATCACACAGTCTTCCGGAACAGCTGTTGCTCTCATGCATGTTTCAGTGTTATTTGCCAAGAAGCGAGCATAGAAGTAGTTTAGCTCGTCTGGTAGGCTCGTGTCACTGGGCAGCTCTCAGCTGTGCTTCCCTTTGGAGTCTGTAATGGTTTGCAAGCCCTGCCACATCCGACTAGCGTCAGCACCGGTGTTGTACGATTATATCTTAGTCCTGTATTGATGCTTTGCCTGTTTGGTTTGTCGGATGGCACTGCGAGATTTGTTATAAGCTTCCGGGTTAGATTTCTGCTCCTTGAAAGCAACAGTTCTAGCCTTTAGCTCAGTGCGGATGTTGCCTGTAATCCATGGCTTCTGGTTGGGGTATGTACGTATGGTCACTGTGGGGACGACGTCATCGATGCACTTATTGATGAAGCCAGTGACTGATGTGGTGTACTCCTCAATACCATCGGATGAATCCCGGAACATATTCCAGTCTGTGCTTGCAAAACAGTCCTGTAGATTAGCACCTGCTTCATCTGACCACTTTTTTATTGATCGAGTCACTGGTGCTTACTGCTTTCATTTTTGCTTGTAAGCAGGAATCAGGAGGATAGAATTGTGGTCAGATTTGCCAAATGGAGGGCGTGGGAGAGCTTTGTATGTGCTTTCTCTGTTTGTGGAGTAAAGGTGGTCTAGAGTTTTTTTCCCCTCTGGTTGCATATTTAATATGCTGATATCAATTTGGTAAAACGGGTTGAAGTTTTCCTACATTAAAGTCCCCGGCTACTAGGAGCGCCTCCTCTGGGTTTGCTTATGGCGGAATACAGCTCATTCAGTGCGTCTTAATGACAGCATCAGTCTGTGGTGGTATATAGACAGCTACGAAAAATACAGATGAAAACTCTCTAGGTCGATAGTGTGGTCTACAGCTCATCATGAGATACTCTACCTCAGGCTAGCAAAACCTTGATACTTCCTTAGATATCGTGCACCAGCTGTTATTTACAAAAAACATAGCCCGCCGCCCCTTGTCTTACCAGACGCCGCTGTTCTATCATGTCGATACAGCGTATAGCCATCCAGCTGTATGTTGATAATTTAGTCATTCAGCCACAACTCCGTGAAGCATAAGATATTACAGTTCTGAATGTCCCGTTGGTAGTTTAATCTTCCGCGTAGGTTGTCTATTTTATGTTCCAAAGATTGTACGCTTGCTAGCAGAATGGAAGGAAATGGGGGGTTTATTCATCGCCTACGAATTCTCAGAAGGCAGCCTGCCCTCTGGCCCCTTTTACTCCGCCTTCTCTTCACACAAAAAACAGGGATCCGGGCCTGTTCCCGGGAGAGCAGTATATCATTCACATCGGGATCATTGGACTTGTTAAAGGAAAAAAAGGATTCTGCCAGTCCGTGGTGAGTAATCGCAGTTCTGATGCCAATAAGTTATTTTCGGTCATAAGAGACGGTAGAAGCAACATTATGTACAAAATAAGTTAAAGAATACGTTTCAAACATCGCAAAGAAACGCACAAAAAAACAAAATCGGTTAGGAATACGTAAATCGTCAGCCTTCTTCTCCAGCACCATCTTAGATCGGTGGGTATCGTTACTCATTGTGTATTTATGCCTCAACCACCAGGGGCCCCATTGATTTTGTTGAGTCACAGGTATGAGTTGAACACACATAAGACATGGCAAGATGCTTAGAATTGCAGGAAATTAGCTTGAAAAGTGCAAAATGTTCTCTCCACCAACAACAGGGGTGTGAGCAGTTTGGGGTTGCATGCCTGGGGGTTTGTTACTAAGCCGATAAATGACAATGTCCAGCCAGACCTTTGTCACCTAGAAAAATGTGTGTGTCTGGTACCTTATTATTTCACCCACCTGTGTCCCAGGTGTAAGTCAGGCCCTGATTTGAGGGCAAGAAAGAAAAAAGCTGTGGAACTGGCTTCAAGGTCCAGATATGAATTTGAGGGAAATATATCAACAACCAAAGCCTACCTTTACTCCCTGCTGGACAACTGTGTTGGGTATAAGCAGGTGCAGAGGCCTCAGAGAATAGTAGATGATGTCCGGGATGTTCTTCAAGGTTCTCATCCAACTATGGAACCCCACTGAGTCATTACGGTTGAGTGACAGCTTCCCCGGCCAACCGGAGCCTCCCACCACCTTGGTGTGGTGGCTGAGGAAGCTAGAGCTGTCGGAGGTCTTCGAGTCATGGTTGTCCAGAACTTTGGAGCAACTTTGGACGGTAGAGGAAACTGATAACCCAAGGCTCCCCTTAAAACCTGCGGACAAGCAGGATTCCACCTGAGAGAAGGGAAAGATGGTATACAGACACATATTCAGAGAGATTGGTCTTTAACGTTTCTTCCATAAAAGACTGTGATGCATTTACTACATGGGAAATATTAGTCAATGGAATTTTCTGAATGTAACTGAACGTCTAGAAATACATTTCTAATCTAGTGCACCTGATTCTAATAATTTGCTGTTTGATGAGCTGAATCAGGTTAGTTTCAACTGGGGTTGGAGCGAAAACCTACAGGAGGGTGCTCTCCAGTAACAGGGTTGGAGAGCCCTGGTCTAGATAGATGTAAACCTACAGGAGGGTGCTCTCCAGGAACAGGGTTGGAGAGCCCTGGTCTAGATAGATGTAAACTTACAGGATGTTAGCTCTCCAGGAACAGTGTTAAAGAGCCCTGCTCAAACATTATACGTCTCTGGTTCTACGTAATGATTACAGATTGCTGTTTGAATTCCTGTAATTTCCTTTCATGGAAAATGTCCTCTATTACAACAGGCATTGAGACTAAGTAAGTCACCTGGTTTGTAGAGAGACTCTTAAGTGAAGCCTGACAGGTGTGTATTGCTGTGGTCATCGTCAACCGGCCTCCCAGGTCAACCTGGCGGATGTAGTGAGTCCCATAGGTGTCTATGAGCCGGCGGTACTGGGCCTTGGAGGTCTCAGAGAATGAGCCCAGACGATCAATGTCCTTACGGAACTCTTCGCTGAGAACAGGGCTGTCTGACACGCGATAACTGGAACACAGGAATTTGCATATCAGATGTGAATTAAAATACGACACAGAGACAACCTTGATCTACAATTGCTTAACCCTTTCTCAGCCTATAGCATACAGAAGCAATGGTCCTTTAAACATTTTGGTGGGTGTCGCGGTAACACCAGGTCACATACAAAAAATCCACTTAAACTTGAATGTGTTACAAATCGGAACTCAAAAGATCAGATTCCATGTGTTTTTTTGTTGTTGTTACAGTTCACACAAGGGGAAAAAGGTCAGATATGTATCAGATATGCCAATACATCGGAACTGAAGTGACTGTGTGAACAAAGCCTTTATGAAATGAAGACCCTTATGGAAAATTCACATGATTTCACATGGGAAAATTCCACAATTTGCGCAACGTTTTTTTTTCAGATACAATTTCACATGTGAAACCGTGTGTTTTTGGAACACTTCAATGTGGATTTTTACACGTGATCACATAACCTTTCACATGTGGATTCACATTTTCATGCGATGCCCTGTTAGTCACTATGAAACACACATAGATCTTTTAACATAGTGTTTTCAACTTACATACAGTGTATTCGGAAAGTATTCAGACCCCTTGACTTTTCCACATTTTGTTACGTTACAACCTTATTCTAAAATTGATAAAATTGTTTTAAACACAATAGCCCATAATGACAAAGCAAAAACTGGTTTTTAGACATGTTTGCAAATGTAAACAAAAAACTAAAATATAACATTTGCATATATATTCAGACCCTTTACTCAGTACTTTGTTGAAACACCTTTGGCAGTGATTACAGCCTCGAGTCTTCTTGGGTATGACGCTACAAGCTTGGCACACCTGTATTTGGGGAGTTTCTCCCATTCTTCTCTGCAGATCTTCTCAAGCTCTGTCAGGTTGGATGGGGAGTGTCGCTGCACAGCTATATTCAGGTCTTGCCAAAGATGTTTGATCGGGTTCAAGTCTGGGCTCTGGCTGGGCCACTCAAGGGCATTTAGACACTTTTCCTGAAGCCACTCCTCAGTTGTCTTGGCTTTGTGCTTAGGGTCGTAGTCCTGTTGGAAGGTGAACCGTCGCCCCAGTCTGAGGTCCTGAGCGTGCTAGAGCAGATTTTCATCAAGGATCGCTCTGTACTTTGCTCCGTTCATCTTTCCCTCAATCCTGACCAGTCTCCAAGTCCCTGCCGCTGAAAAACATCCCCACAGCATGATGCTGCCAACACCATGCTTCACCGTAGGGATGGTGCCAGGTTTCCTCCAGACATGACACTTGTCATTCAGGCCAAAGAGTTCAATCTTGATTTCATCAGACCAGAGAATCTTGTTTCTCATGGTCTGAGAAACCTTAGGTTCCTTTTGTCAAACTCCAAACGGGCTGTCATGTGCCTTTTACTGTAGAGTGGCTTCGGTCTGGCCACTACCATAAAGGCCTGATTGGCGGAGTGCTGCAGAGATGGTTGTCCTTCTGGAAGTATCTTCCATCTCCGCAGAGGACCTCTGGAGCTCTGTCAGAGTGACCATCGGGTTCTTGATCACCTCCCTGACCAAGGCTCTTCTCCCTCGATTGATCAGTTTAGCCGGGTGGCCACCTATAGGAAGAGTCTCGATGGTTCCAAACTTCTTCCATTTAAGAATGATGGAGGCCACTGTGTTCTTGGGGACCTTCAATGCTGCAGGAATTTTTTTGTTCCCTCCCCCAGATCTACACCGCCTCGACACAATCCTGTCTCAGAGCTCTACGGACAATTCGTTCAACCTCATGGCTTAGTTTTTGCTCTGACATACACTGTCAACTGTGGGACCTTATATAGACAGGTGTGTGCCTTTACAAATCATGTCCAATCAATTGCATTTACCACAGGTGGACTCCAATCAAGTTGAAGAAACATCTCAAGGATGATCAATGGAAACAGGATGCACCTGAGCTCAATTTAGAGCATCATAGCAAAGGGTCTGAATACTTATGTAATTAAGGTCTTTATTTAAATGTTGATTTTATTTGCAAAAATATTCTAAAATCATGTTTTCACTTTGTCATTATGAGGTATTATGTTTAAATAATTGAATCCAATTTAGCATAAGGATGTAACGTAAAAAAATATGGAAAAAGTCAAGGGTTCTGAATACTTTCCGAATGCACTGTATTTGACACACTTTGACCTCATTGTGCATGTTTATTTATATAGTAATTCTTATTCAACATGTCCTCACCTGGGATTTGAACTCACAACCTCTTGGTTCACGGCATTATGATCTTCCTACTGATTTTACCAGAATTCCTACACTTCAAAGTACATCTCAGCTTTGTTAAAAATACACTCAAGAAAAACTATTATATTCAACAAATAAAATTCAAATAAAATAAAAAATGATTGGTCACATACACATGGTTAGCAGATGTTATTGCGAGTGTAGCGAAATGCTTGTGCATCTAGTTCCGACAGTGCAGCAACATCTAACAAGTAATGTCTAACAATCCCTAACAATTACCTAATACACACAAATCTAAGTAAAGGAATGGAATAAGAATATATAAATATGAATATATGGATGACCGGCATAGGCTAAGATGCAATAGATAGTATAGAATACAGTATATACATATGAGATGTGTAATGCAAGATATGTAAACACCATTAAAGTGGCATTATTAAAGTGACTAGTGATCCATTTATTAAAGTGACCAATGATTTCAAGTCTGTATGTAGGCAGCAGTCTCTCTGTGTTAGTGATGGCTGTTTAACAGTCTGATGGCCTTGAGATAGAATCAATATTTCAGTCTCTTGGTCCCAGCTTTGATGCACCTGTACTGACCTCGCATTCAGGATTGTAGCGTGGTGAACAGGCAGTGGCTTGTGTCCTTGATGATCTTTTTGGCCTTCCTGTGACATCGGGTGCTATAGATGTCCTGGAGGGCAGGTAGTTTAACCCCGGTGATGCGTTGTGCAGACCGCCCCACCCTCTGGAGTGCCCTGCGGTTGTGGGCGGTGCAGTTGCCGTACCAGGCGGTGATACAGCCCAACAGGATGCTCCCAATTGTGCATCTGTAAAAATTTGTGAGGGTTTTCGGTGACAAGCCAAATTTCTTGAGCCTCTTGAGTTTGAAGAGGTGCTGTTGCACCTTCTTCACCACACTGTCTGTGTGGGTGGACCATTTCAGTTTGTCAGTGATATGTACTCCGAGGAACTTAAAACTTTCTACCATCTCAACTGCTGTCCCTGTCGATGTAGATGGGGGGTGCTCTCTCTGCTGATTCCTGAATTCCACGATCATCTCCTTTGTTTTGTTGACGTTGAGTGAGAGGTTATTTTTCTGATACTACAGTCCAAGAGCCCTCACCTCCTCCCTGTAGGCTCGTCGTTGTTGGTAATCAAGTCTACTACTGATGTGTCGTCTGCAAACTTGATGATTGAGTTGGAGACGTGCATGGCCACGCAGTCATGGGTGAATAGGGAGTACAGGAGGGGGCTGAGCACGCATCCTTGTGGGGCCCCAGTGTTGACGATCAGCGAAGTGGAGATGTGTTCTACCTTCACTACCTGGGGGCGGCCTGTCAGGAAGTCCAGGACCCAATTTCACAGGGCGGGGTTGAGACCAGGGCCTCAAGCTTAGTGATGAGCTTGGAGGGTACTGTGAGTTTAAATGCTGAGCTATAATCAATGAACAGCATTCTTACATAGGTATTCCTCTTGTCCAGATGGGATAGGACAGTCTGATGGCGATTGCATCGTCTGTGGACCTATTGGGGCGGTATGCAAATTGAAGTTGGTCTATGGTGACAGGTAAAGTGGAGGTGATATGATCCTTGACTAGTCTCTCAAAGCACTTCATGATGACAGAAGTGAGTGCTAAGGGGCTATAGTCTTTTAGGTCAGTTACCTTTGCCTTCTTGGATACAGGAACAATGGTGGCCATCTTGAAGCATGTGGAGACAGCAGACTTGGATTGGGAGAGATTTAATATCTCCGTAAACACAACAGCCAGCAGGTCTGTACATGCTTTGAGGATGCGGCTAGGGATGCCATCTGGGCCAGCAGCCTTGTGAGGGTTAACACGTTTAAATGTCTTACTTACGTCGGCCACGGAGAAGGAGAGAACCCACAGACCTTGGTAGTGGGCCGCGTCGGTGGCACTGTAGTATCCTCAAAGTGGGCAAAGAAGGTGTTTCGTTTGTCTGGAAGCAAGACGTCGGTGTTCGCAACGTGGCTGGTTTTCCTTTTGTAGCCGGTGATTGTCTGTAGACCCTGCCACATACGTCTCATGTCTGAGCCGTTGAAATGCGACTCCACTTTGTCTCTATACTGACCTTTTGCTTGTTTGATTGCCTTACAGAGGAAATAACTACAATATTTGTATTCGGCCATATTCCCAGTCGCCTTGCCATGGTTTAATGTGGTGGTATGCGCTTTCAGTTTTGTGCAAATGCTGCCATCTATCCACGGTTTCTGGTTAGGGTAGGTATTATTAGTCACAGTGGGTACAACATCTCCTAAACACTTCCTTATAAACTCACTCACCGAATCAGCGTATACGTCGATATTATTCTCTGATGCTACCCGGAACATATTCCAGTCCGCTTGATCAAACAATCTTGAAGTGTGGATTCCGATTGGTCAGACCAGCGTTGAATTGTCCTTAGCATGGGTACTTCCTGTTTGAGTTTCTGCCTATAGGAAGGTAGGAGCAAAATGGAGTCGTGGTCAGATTTGCCAAAAGGAGGGCCAGGGAGGACTTTGTATGCATTGCGGAAGTTAGAGTAACAGTGGTCCAGTGTTTTTCCAGCGCAAGTGCTACAGTGGATATGCTGAAAGAATTTAGGTAGCATTGTTCTCAAATTTGATTTGTTAATATCCCCAGCTACAGTAAACGCAGCCTCAGGATATATGGTTCCCAGTTTGCATAAAGTCCAGTGAAGTTCCTTGAGGGTCGTCGTGGTATCGGCTTGAGGCGGGGAAATACACGTCTGAGACAATAACCGAAGATAATTCTCTTGGGAGATAATTTTGTGGACATTTGATTGTGAGGAATTCTTGGTCAGGTGAACAACAGGACTTGAGTTCCTGTATATTGTTACAATTACACCATGAGTCGTTAATCATGAAACATACACTGCCGCCCTTCTTCTTCCCGGAGAGATGTTTATTCCTGTCGGCGCGATGCACTGAAAATCCAGGTGGTTTTACCGACTCCGACAACATGTCCCGAGAGAGCCATGTTGTCGTGAAACAGAGTATGTTACAATCCCTGATGTCTCTTTGGAAAGCAACCCTTGACCTGATTTCGTCGACTTTGTTATCTAGGGACTGGACATTAGCGAATAATATACTCGGAAGCGGTGGGTAGTGTGCGCGCCCCCTGAAGTCTCAATAGAAGACTTCGGCGACTTTGTTTAGGGTTGACGTCTGAAATCAATTCAAATGGTTGTGCAGACAAAGGATCCGCTTCTGGAAAGTCGTGTTCCCGATCGTAATGCTGGTAAATGATTCAGGAGTAACATTAAAGTAACATTAAAGTAACATTAAAACAAATTATACAACTATACAGAAAACTCTCAAACTGCAAAATAAGTAAATTAAATCAACGATGACAGAGAGAATAGTCAGATTAACTGATAACTAGAATAGCAGTGCAGATCTTTTACTAAGTGCAGAGATGTATTATAGATACTGAATGTGTAGTTATCCTTTTCTGTAATACACATGATTTCCAGTATTCTGTGTTATGTATGAAACTCATACATGTGTATGACCTTTTTAAGTGCCAGTGTTGAATGTTATGGTTAAAGTTTGACAGCATTCTGTGCCGGGGACACACTGACAATGTATCTGTGACACTGTGGCTGCGTTTACACAGGCACACCAATTATGATCTTTTGCCCAATTTTTGAAAATCTGATCTGATTACTCAAAATACCAAAAAAGATTGCTGGTTTAAAAGTAGAGAATGTCATCCCTGCCCAGTCCTGCACAATTATTTTACTATCAGTTACAGAAAGATGCGATTCTTGCAGAAAGTGTATGGTTTTCAATAGATATATTCTTAATCTTTAAACAAGGTGATAAATGCAATTGACAGAAAAATCGGATTTAAAGCTTTAAATCAGAAATACTTTAGTTTTTCCAGCAAGCCAACCCTGGAATGAGCTCCCTACAACACAACAGTCCAAAGACTTCCTTCTGCGTGGAATGGAAAGAACTATTTGGATGAGCTCTAAGAGTTTAAATTGACCCACTTGCTGTGCTTTTTGATACTTTCTAGCTGGGTTATCACTGCACTTAGACCTGTATGGGCTAAGAGATATCAAGCCTGGGGTTAAGCAGCTATTAAAACATGCACAACTAAGCCCAGGGCTAGCTGGTCCTGTCCATAGGAGGATTAGCACTGCCTTATCAGAGCAAGCCAATCACCTCCTCCAACCTAAAACAATCGTTCCAGAATGTTCTGTAAAATTATGTTATATTCTCAGCACAGTAAAAAATTATCCGTTTTTTTTCCAGAGAAGCAAGGATGTTTTTGGGGATATTCTCAGAACGTTTTGTCATGGTACCCTGGAGGTTTTGTCTAGTTCCCGGTTTGTTCCATGGATGTCCCCGAATACGTTTTTATGACGTTCTTGGGATGCAGTTGAATGGTCCCCTGGAGGTTTTTGTCTAGCTAAAATGTTGTCATTTTTACATTTTGCATCCCCATGTTGTAAAAAAAATCACATGAGATTTTGTTGTTTTCACATTTTGTTTCATTTTTTTTGTGTCACATGTTATCACATAAGATCAGATGTGAAATGTTGTATCTGTTAGGGAAGCGCTATAAAAATGTAACAAATCATCATTATTGTTATTATTACCTGTAGTGACGGCAGCGGAGATTCTGTGAGAAGAAAGAGTGGCGGTCCTCTTTGGTCTTGGTTGTGGCAAAGATGGCTACATCAGATTGGGACCCTCCCATCTCTATGCTAGCACCCACATCCTTCTGCACACTCACAATCCCCGGTCCCACAAGTACGCTACCAGACACCTTCGCCTCATTACTCAAACCCCCCTTCCATTTTGAAGAGATCTCATTGGTAGTGGACTGTGCCAGGTTACTGGAGGAGAGGAGAGCAGAGGAGAGGAGAGATGTTTACTGTCAAAAAAGAAAACTTCCATCAAGTAAACAGACAGAAACTATCCTACTCACCTGACAGAGGCATGAGAGTGGCTGGAGATATCCTCAATACAGTGGCTGTAGGGCCTCCAGTCTACAACAGACAGGGGTATTTTCTGCAGCTCGTTCCCCTGTAGGGGGTTACTACACAGTGTACAGGTTTTAATGGGGGACAGGTAGGTCTTCAGGTCGATCAGGTAGGCCCCTTTACGTTTCAGGGTCACCACATCGAAACCCTCCCCTGCCAGGTTGTGACCGGGGACAAAGGGTGCGGAGTCACACTGGGATTGGCTGGCAGTACGACAGGTGAGGGCGGAGTCCAGTTGAGAAAGGAGAAGGAGGAGAGGAAGGGAGAAGAGGGGAGGGGCTGGAACGGACATTACTGAACTAAAGGGAGGGTGGCGAGGCAGAAGAGAGAGAGAAAAAGGAGGAGAGCGATTATGAGAGGAGTGGGGAAGAAAATGGCAGAGACAGAAGGGATGAGAGAAAGTGAGAGGTGTGGGGGAGAGAGAAGGAGAGAGAGACTGTTTAAACTCCATGATGTGAAGGTCTTTGTTACTTGAAATGAAAGCGCTATATACAGTGCATTCGGAAAGTAATCAGACCCCTTGACTTTTTCCACATTTTGTTACGTTACAGCCTGAATCCAAAATTGATTAAATAAGAAAATGCTCGTCAATACCCTGTAATGACAAAGCAGCCCTTACTCCTACATCTCTGGCATCGGTGTACAAAGCAAATGGACGATGGAAATCCGGAGCAGCTAGCACCGGTTCAGAGACAAAAAGGGTTCCAGCATTATGTAACCCGAAAGGGAGATGAAGGATGTCCCAGAGGACAAGGTAGAGGTAGGAAATGTCATCAGGAGTGACAAATTCAGGCAATTATTTGGCACGCATGGAGAGACCTGCAAATATCCCTTCTGCATATTGAACTTGCTAGCGTACTTAGCAGCACCAACACAGTCAACACAATCATCGACCCTGGGCAAAGGGTACGAGTCCAACTTAGTAATGGTATTGAGTTTCCCAAAATCGAAACAAAACCAGAGACCCATCCTCCTTAGGTGCCAATATAACGCTAAGGTGCTGCAAAAGATTTGATTTCGTGTTCAAGGTACTAATATGCAGGGTGAACTCCACAGAATGTTGCCATGTTGTACAATTCTGTGCTCAAGCATGAACTCATCCTCACTGCAGAGTTTCTCTCTCTTTTCAGGATTCACTCAATAAGCATGTTGTTTGGTTTGGGCAGAGTCCCCAATGCCAATGTTTTAGTTGGCACATCTGAGAATGAACCCTGATATTCTAAAAGCAGTGCAACAATGTTGCCTTTTTCCTCTGAAGGTAGGTGTGCCAAAAATACATCAAGGTTTTCCAGAATCTCTGAGTTGCTCAGCTGTCCAACAGGTACAGGGTCTATTGGGCTTTCCTTATGCTCTGAATGAGTACTGGGCTTTTCTCGTGTTCTCAAGGAAGACTATAGTCAATGGTGACGGTAGTGGCCACAGGCAGAAGATCACTACCGGTTTCCACCGACTTCTCCGCAGTTAGTGAGGGAGATATAAGATTTTTGCAATTTGTTCCGGGTCATTGGCAGCAGAGAACTAGAAGGAAAGGCGGCCAAGGAGGTGTTGGCTTTACTCTGTTCAGAAATCAGCTCCTTCCTAGACATTGAAGTATCAACTGTTGGGACCCTCACTTCTTTCAGTGGTCCTACAAACTCACTCACCTTTGGTGTTTTGAAAGGAGAGGTCAACTCAGGGGGTTGACTGAAACAGGATCACACATAAATGTCTCAGACATTTAGAGATCGCTGACATCCTCCTCAACACTAGACTTTCTCCCTGCAAATTTCTTAGACATAGCATGTGTAACGGCACACGCTGGGAACACTCTAGGGTACATTTATGATAACCCATCAGTTTCCTCTACTCAGGATTCTATACAAATGACAGGATTTGTAATGACCTTCCCTCCAGCCAAATCATTTCCCAAAATGAATGACACCCCCTTCACTGGTAGGCTAGGGGTTGTGGATAACTACTGGGTTCTTTGTTTGAGAAGGTCGTTTTAGGTAGCAACCCCTTCATGAAGGCAATTCTTGAACTGCTTGAGTGTCTTTAAATCCTCAAGGTCTTTAATACCTCTCCACTAAAAAATACATGGTTGTTCCCTTATGAATTCAACATGGCTTTGCGATTGTCTTTTGTCATTTATGAAACTGTTGTCTGTATGCTTCTGGGACAAACTCGTAAGCCTGAAGGATATCAGCTTTACAGCTTTACTGTCATAATCTGAACTCTGGTCAAGAGATAAAGCGATGTACATTTTCTGAGCTTTTCCCACAAGAACACTTTGGAGGAGCAGTGACCAAATATCTCGTGGCCATTTTAGGGATGTGGCCATCCACTCAAACAGAGTAAAATATACGCCCACCTCCTTTTCGTTGAAAGGCGGTACAAGTCGGCTGTTCCAACCAAGATCAAACTCTGTTGAGGGTGCAGGATGGCCTGACTTGATTCGGAGTACTTCCAGATCTATCTCCTTTCGTCGCGCTTCCAGCTCCATCTCTTTTAATCAAATGACATGCACACATTCTTCTTGTTCTAGTCTGGTTGCACGTTCTCTTTCCCTTTCCTGGTGCTCAAGTCTGAATTTCTGTTGCTCCAATCTCTCTTCACGTTCTCTTTCCCTTTCCTGGTGCTCAAGCTCTAATTTCAGTTTGTTCCCATTTTACCTTTAGTTCAACCTCAGTTGCATGTCTACGGGGTGTACTCTACCACCCGTTGGACCCTTTCCGTCATCCTCCCTCTCCGGAAGGATTTCCTCCTCAACCAAAGCAGTTGGACTACTGCTTTTGAATTGGCATGTGCAACTTTGATATCATTATGCTTTGCAATGACGAGCAGAATCGCCTTTGTACATTTATCTAGAATCTCCCATGTAGAGTTTTCCACAAATGCTTCTAATTCAAAGTCCATTATTTTATTTTATTATTAGCCTGTGTGTTTATGCAACTTCCAAATGATTCCTTTTATCTTATAACCCCTCTGGGCAGTTGGATGTCAGTGACAGAAACTCTACCAATTATTTTTTTGAACACTAAAATATCTGGGCACGGTAGAGCTTCAACTAGGTGATTAGAGGAAACAGTATCCCGGACGAGCCTCCATTTTGTTACGTTCCCCCGCAAGAAACCAAAACTTGTCGCTCAAACAGAAGGGGAAACTAACAAAGATTCACTAACAACAACCAAAACAAAACAGGTGGGGTTCTAGGAGGGGTTCTGAAAGACACTCATGGAGGTGTCCACTGAAAGTTGACTATCAACAACAACTGGGACCAAAAAGACACCCACTATGAGCACCCACAAAATTTGCCAAAGAAGAGGTAAACAAAATAAAAACCCACACTTAACTTAAAAGGGAAGCAAACCAAAAAGTGGAGCAAAACAAAAACAGGGAAGAAATAGGGAAAGCCAACTAAAGGTTAACCCTCCACATCTCTCAAGCCGCTCGTCAATATCACCTGTGCCAGCACAGTTGAAAAACCTTCTCACTAAGGAGATGACAGCCAGCACAGGTGTAACACATACTTAATAACAAGGTGACACCAATTGGTGCGCCCAGCGTGCCAACGTCCAACCTCTAAATATACATGGAAAACCGAAGCCTGTAAATGCTAGTAAGCTAGTTTCATCATATTACCTCAAGAACACAATACACTAATAACATGAAATCCTGACACCACAAAACATAATTTACACAGTATGTGACTAATATTTATACAAGTAAGGTACAAGGTTTTCAGAGGTTACAATCTCCTTTTAGTGAGTTTTATACATTTAATTGGGAACTTCACTCCACTTTTTTCATTAGCCCAATGTTGTAAAATTAGCCCACTGTTGTAAAATATAAGGACAACAACCACAGAGCCACTGCCTGTTCACCCCGCTATCATCCAGAAGGCGAGGTCAGTACTGGTGCATTAAACCTTGGACCGAGAGACTGAAAAACAGCTTCTATCTCAAGGCCATCAGACTGTTAAATAGCCATCAGTAGCACCTTAGAGGCGGCTGCTCTATATACATAGACTTGAAATCACAGGCCACTTTAATAATTGAACACTGGTTACTTTAATAATGTTTACATATCTCATATACTGTATTCTATTCTACTGTATCTTAGTTTGCCGCTCTGACATTGCTCTTCTTAATTCCATTCCTTTACTTGGGTTGTTGTGAAATTGTTAGATATTACTTGTTAGATATTACTGCACTGTTGGAGCTAGAAACACAAGCATTTCTCTACACCTGCAATAACATCTGTTAAACACGTATATTTGTGACCAATAACATTTGATTTGATCTGTCAGCTCCATTTGCACAGAATGCGTAGACCCCTTTATCTGACTCATGAGCTTCCACAGTAAACGCTGTAAGGATAATCTCTCAGTGAAAGCTCCCCGGTGCTGTACCCATCGAACAAAAATATTATTTTCTACAAAAATTATTTCCTACTTTACTTTTGGTCATTCATGTATTTTATAAATGTATTGTTTTGAGCTTACAGCGGTGGTCTCCCATCCAAGTACTAACCAGGCCCGACGCTGCTCAGCCATCGAGATCAGACGAGATCAAGCATGTACAGTGTGATATGGCCACAAGTGTATTTTCTACCCCATTTGCTCCCTGATTTACAACCTTGGCTCATCGCTGGGGGGGGGGGTTCAGTGTTGTGTGAGTATTTAATCTCTCATTCATGTATTGAATCACTCATTCATGTATTGAATCACTCATTCACGTATTTAATCACTCAATCACTTGTTCATCAACCCTTCGGTGTTCTGTAAGTGTATATTATTTTGTGATAGGTGTGTGTCAGAGTGTGTGTATTTAGTATAAGGGCTTTCCAGAACCTATGTTTTCCCCTGAGATGCCGTTTGTCTGTCGACATACAACCATTGTACGTGCTTGTAAATGTGCATGTAATTCTATGTGTTTATATATACTGCGTGAGTGTGTGGCCATTAGCCTGTGTGGGTTGTACAAGCTGTGACCTTGAGTTTGTGTGTCCTTGTGGATTTCAACAGTCCCGCTAGAGTTCATTGGCAAGAAAATCTTACTTCCTTTCTCTTGGCAGAAGTCCAAAAAACAGACTTTCTGCTGGTTTTATAACTTCTCCACAGAAAGTCTCCGGAATTACAGAATAGCAATTAGATTATTATTATTATTACTTATTATTAAAATTACAGAATCTCATTATTATGAATTATCATTGGGATTACATAGTCTTCTCAACAACAAACACATACACCGGAGTTGTTGAACCAAAAGATAATGATTAGGTGAAATATTTAGCGTTTTACCATTATTCTGACAATTGCCAGTGCCAAACCTTTGTTTGGTTAATAGGCTAGTGACAATTTAAAAGTCACGCCACTAATGATTTTGGATTGAATTGAAATACACAACTATGATATGAAAAAACACAATTGAAATCTGTGAAATCGGAAATCTGACAAAGATTCCTCTGAATCTAAACCTTGTTATTAAAGGCTTTAAATCCACTCACCTGTTTGAATTGGTGTGAGTGGTTCTTCAGCTGAGTTCGTCCTCAGATCTGGAGTCAGTGACGAAGTGTGTCTCTCCCTCCTCTGTCTGTCTGTTTTTCTCTACAGCCAGGGATGGTCTTTTACACAGAACAGCTGACTTTCTGACTATGAGAAACCTTTCCAGAAAACTTTCCTAAAGCTCCTTAACCCTTTACACTATTGGAAATCGGCCTATATTGATAGAGCTATTGTGGGGAGCTACAGTGGGGGAAAATGTATTTGATCCCCTGCTGATTTTGTACGTTTGCCCACTTACAAAGAAAGGATCAGTCTATAATTTTTATGGTAGGTTTATTTGAACAGTGAGAGACAGAATAACAACAAAAAAATCCAGAAAAACACATGTCAAAAATGTTACAAAATGATTTGCATTGTAATGAGGGAAATAAGAATTTGACCCCTCTGCAAAACATGACTTAGTACTTGGTGGCAAAACCCTTGTTGGCAATCACAGAGGTCAAACGTTTATTGTAGTTGGCCACCAGGTTTGCACACATCTCAGGAGGGATTTTGTCCCACTCCTCTTTGCAGATCTTCTCCAAGTCATTAAGGTTTTGAGGCTGACGTTTGGCAACTCAAACCTTCAGCTCCCTCCACAGATTTTCTATGGGATTAAGGTCTGGAGACTGGCTAGGCCACTCCGGGACCTTAATGTGCTTCTTCTTGAGCCACTCCTTTGTTGCCTTGGCCGTGTATTTTGGGTCATTGTCATGCTGGAATAGCCATCCACGACACATTTTCAATGCTCTGGCTGAGGGAAGGAGGTTCTCACCCAAGATTTGATGGTACATGGCCCCGTCTATCGTCCCTTTGATGCGGTGAAGTTGTCCTGTCCCCATAGCAGAAAAACACCCCCAAAGATAATGTTTCCACCTCCATGTTTGACGGTGGAGATGGTGTTCTTGGGGTCATAGGCAGCATTCCTCCTCCTCCAAACACGGCGAGTTGAGTTGATGCCAAAGAGCTCCATTTTGGTCTCATCTGACCACAACACTTTCACCAGTTGTCCTCTGAATCATTCAGATGTTCATTGGCAAACATCAGACGGGCATGTATATGTGCTTTCTTGAGCAGGGGGACCTTGTGGGTGCTGCAGGATTTCAGTCCTTCACGGCGTAGTGTGTTACCAATTGATTTCTTGGTGACTATGGTCCCAGCTGCCTTGAGATCATTGACAAGATCCTCCCGTGTAGTTCTGGGCTGATTCCTCAACGTTCTCATGATCATTGCAACTCCATGAGGTGAGATCTTGCATGGAGCCCCAGGCTGAGGGATATTGACAGTTCTTTTGTGTTTCTTCCATTTGCGAATAATCTCACCAAATGTTGTCACCTTCTCACCAAGCTGCTTGGTGATGGTCTTGTAGCCCATTCCAGCCTTGTGTAGGTCTACAATCTTGTACCTGACATCCTTGGAGAGCTCTTTGGCCTTGGCCATGGTGGAGAGTTTGGAATCTGATTGATTGATTGCTTCTGTGGACAGGTGTCTTTTATACAGGTAACAAGCTGTGGTTAGGAGCACTCACTTTAAGAGTGTACTCCTAATCTCAGCTCGTTACCTGTATAAAATACACCTGGGAGCCAAAAATCTTTCTGATTGAGACGGGGTCAAATACTTATTTCCCTCATTAAAATACAAATCAATTTATAACATTTTCGACATGGGTTTTTCTGGATATTTTTGTTGTTATTCTGTCTCTCACTGTTCAAATAAACCTACCATAAAAATTATAGACTGATCATTTTTTTTGTAAGTGGGCAAACAAACAAAATCAGCAAGGGATCAAATACTTTTTTCCCCCACTGTACATTTAAATGTTTTTACAGAATAATAATGAATGTATATGCATAACCATGGTAGCAATCAAAAGGGAACAGTTGGAGATGAAGGGAAAATGATTAGACTAAAGGTGAGGACAAAACAGTTACAACTGAATCCAAACATACTGTTGATTTTATGTGCATTTTACATTTACATTTACTTTTCACCACATTTTTTGATAACTAAATCTGAAAATACTCTGGATACATTCAGTAACATGATAAGAATATTAATGGAAAACGTCATCAATTATTTGAAAGCGTGTTCTATGACAACATGGCTAGCTAAGTTACAAAATACAATCTTACAGTGTTAGTATTTGACAAGGAAATTCAGAGAAGCTGATCGTAATTTCTGTGTACATACAGTCTTAGAAAAAAAGGTGCTATCTAGAACCTAAAAGGGTTCTTTGGCTGTCCCCATTGGAGAACCCTTTGAAGAACCTTTTTTTAGTTCCAGGTAGAACCCTATCGGGTTCCATGTAGAACTCTTTCCCCAGAGGGTTCTACATGGAATCCAAGAGAGTTCAAATCAAAATCAAATCAAATTGTATTGGTCACATACACATGTTATTGCTTGTGTTCCTTGCTCCAACAGTGCAGTAGGAACTAACAATTCACAACAATACACACAAATCTTAAAGTAAAATAATGGAATTAAGAAATATATCAATATTAGATTGAGCAATGTCGGAGTGGCATTGACTAAAATACCGTAGAATAGAATACAGTTTATACATATGAGACGAGAAAAGCAGTATGTAAACATTATTAAAGTGACTAGTGTTCCATTATTAAAGTGACCAGTGATTCCATCTAGGTAAATGGGGCAGCAGCCTCTAAGGTGCAGGGTTGAGTAACCGGGTGGTTGCCGGCTAGTGATGGCTATTTAACATTCTGATGGCCTTGAGATAGAAGGTGTTTTTCAGTCTCTCGGTCCCAGCTTTGATACACCTGTACCGACCTCGCCTTCTGGATGGTAGCGGGGTGAACAGGCCGTGGCTCGGGTGGTTGATGTCCTTGATGATACTTTTGGCCTTCCTGTGACATCGGGTGCTATAGGTGTCCTGGAGAGCAGTTAGTGTGCCCTCGGTGATGCGTTGGGCAGACCGTACCACCCTCTGGAGAGCCCTGGGGTTGCGGGCGGTGCAGTTGCCGTACCAGGTGGTGATACAGCCTGACAGGATGCTCTCAATTGTGCATCTGTAAAAGTGTGAGGGTTTTAGGGGCCAGGCCAAATTTATTCAGCCTCCTGAGGTTGAAGAGGCACTGTTGCGCCTTCTTCACCACACTGTCTGTTTGGGTAGTGGGTAGTTTTCACATTCTCCACTGTGGTCCATCGATGTGGATAGGGGCGTGCTCCCTCTACTGTTTCCTGAAGTCCACGATCAGCTCCTTTGTTTTGTTGACATTGAGTGCGAGGTGTTTTCCTGGCACCACTCTCCCTGATGAACTCAGTCACCGTATCTAAGAGTGTAGAATACAGTGAAGAATACAGTGTAGAGTAGAGTGTGGAATAGAGTGTAGATTAGAGTGTGGAATACAGTGTGGAATAGAGTGTGGTGAATGGAGTGTGGGAAATGGAGTGTGGAATGGAGTGTGGAATAGAGTGTAGGACAGAGTATAGGATAGAGTGTAGGATAGAGTGCGGAATAGAGTGTAGGACAGAGTATAGGATAGAGTGTAGGATAGAGTGCGGAATAGTGTGGGGAATAGAGTGTAGAATGGAGTGTGGAATAGTGTGGGGAATAGAGTGTAGAATGGAGTGTGGAATAGAGTGTGGAATTAAGTGTAGGACAGAGTGTGGAATAGTGTAGCGGGGTGAACAGCTGATTGGCTGTTTTTTAGGCAATTGAGAAATAAATGTACTGCAGCTGTCAAAAAGGCAAAATCAAATTACTTCCTTAATGCTATAACAGATTCTGCAGGAGATCCTGCAAAATTCTGGAAAAACGTTAATTCACTGAAACGGGGGAATTCTGCTGTTTCTCTTCCTAAGCAAATTACCTCAGATTCCTGTATCCTAAGAAAAAAATGATATTTGTGATGCTTTTAATAAGCATTTCATCTCTGCTGGTTTTTTATTTGAAAGGAAAAATGGCCATTGTGGTACTGGCCAGTTAGTTGATTTTTTGTCTTGCTTTTTAACCGTTACTCTGAAAAATGGTAACCCTGTTTTTAGTTTCCAGAAAATAACCGAAGCAGAGGTTCTAGCTGCCCTGCGTGCCATTGATACTAAGAAATCCTTAGGCGCTGACAATTTAGACCCGTTCTTACTTAAGTGTGCTGCACCTATCATTGCTGGTTCAGTGACACACATTTTTTATCTAACATTAAGCACAGGAAATATCCCTAAGGTGTGGAAAGCAGCTTTTGTTCTGCCATTACATAAGGGAGGTGACGGTAGTGATTTGGATAACTATCGACCCATCTCTAGGCTCCCTTGTCTGGCAAAGATCCTAGAATCTATAGTCAACAAACAGTTACAGTCTTTTCTTTCTGCTAACAGTATTCTTAGCACCAATCAATCTGGTTTTAGATCTAAACACAGTACCACATCGGCCACTATGCTTGTTGTAAATGATATTGCAAATGCCTTAGATGATAGAAAGCACTGTGCTGCGTTGTTTGTAGATTTGTCAAAAGCTTTTGACACTGTAGACCATGCTATCCTTTTGAGTAAGCTGTCATCTATAGGAGTGGGCACTGATGCCTGCCGATGGTTTTATGACTATCTTAAAGATAGAACTCAGGCCGTTATGGTCGACGGGGTCAAGTCTGACCCCTTACAGTTACTTAAAGGGGTCCCTCAGGGTTCAATAATTGGCCCACTATTGTTCTCACTTTATATAAACAACATTGGTGATGATGTCAGATATTGTAAATTCAATTTATATGCAGATGACACAGTGATGTACTCTATTGCTCCAACAGCGGACCAAGCTTTAATGCAGTTGGAGTCTGATTTTAGGATACTACAGGGGTCTCTTTTACAGCTTAAACTTGTTTTAAACGCTAAGAAAACAAATGTCATGTTTTTTTCTAGGTCTAAACTCTCAGTTAGAAACACTTTTGTAATCACTAGCTTGGATGGTACTCAAATCAAACAGGTCTCTGCATATAAATATTTAGGGGTATGGTTAGATGATAGGCTTTCTTTTAAAAAACATGTTACTGAATTGGGAAAAAAGCTCAAATTCAAGATAGGGTTCCTTTACAGAAACAGGGCTTGTCTGTCCTCCGTAAATAGAAAACAAATTGTGGAGGCTACTTTTATGTCAGTTTTAGATTATGGTGATATTATCTATATGCATGCATCGGCAAACACATTAAAACCACTGGATGCTATTTACCATTGTGCACTCAGGTTTATCACGGGTGATAGTTACAAAACTCATCACTGTATCCTATATCAACATGTGGGTTGGGCCTCTCTATCTGTGAGGCGAGAGCAACATGCTCTCTTGTTTATTTATAAAGCACTTTTTTTTTAAACTACCTCCATATATATCATCATTAATTTCCACTAGATATACAAATTTTAAAACCAGATCACAGATGTGGATTACATTAGAGACTCCTGAAGTCTCCACAGAGTTGGGTAGGACTGCCTTTAGTTCCTTTGCACCTTATTTATGGAACAAACTGCAGATCCAACTTAAGTTAGACACTCTGGTGTCCCTTGCCCATTTCAAAATGTTATGGAGGATCAATATGATGTTGTCTGTGATTGTTTCTGTTGAATTGTGTCTTTGTTTTGTATGTTTGAAATGTTCTTGTCTGTATGCCTAAAACTGTCAACATGTTTACACAGGGCACAGCCGTAAAAGAGATCCAGGTCTCCATCTGTTTTCCCTGTTAAAATAAAGATTAAAAAAAACAAACAAAAAAAAAGTTTGTGGAATGGAGTGTGGAATGGAGTGTGGAAAGGAGTGTGGAATGGAGTGTGGAATGGAGTGTGGAAAGGAGTGTGGAATGGAGTGTGGAATGGAGTGTGGAAAGGAGTGTGGAATGGAGTGTGGAAAGGAGTGTGGAATGGAGTGTGGAAAGGAGTGTGGAATGGAGTGTAGAATGGATTGTGGAATGGAGTGCAGAATAGATTCACTCATTCTGTTCAGAACAACCCAGGGTATGATGTCATGTCATCTTGTAACTGTACATCAGACAAAGTGATCCTGAACGTTGACACTGACTGTATATGACATTAGTTTTATCACATGAAATGTGAAGTGCACATTTGGACTAACGGATGTTTGGCTTGCTTGTATGACATCAAGTCAGTATATAATATAATCCTCAACATCCTCTTCATTATCAGCTCCTTTGTTTTGTTGACATTGAGTGGGAGGTTATTTTCCTGGCACCACTCTCCCTGATGAACTCAGTTTTTCTCAAAAGCTACCCGGAACTGGATTATGTTCCGTGAAACATTTATAAGAAATAGAAACAGAAACTGTTAGTAGCTTAGAAGAAACAGTAGACACTTAGAAGAAACAGAAACTGTTAGTAGCTTAGAAGAAACAGTAGACACTTAGAAGAAACAGAAACTGTTAGTAGCTTAGAAGAAACAGTAGACACTTAGAAGAAACAGAAACTGTCTACCATTACCTCTGTTCTGTGAGTGTGCTTGAGTGAGTGGTGGGTTGTGTGTGTGTGAGTGAGTGAGGGGGTGTGTCTGTGTGTGTGAGTGAGTGGAGGGTTGTGTGTGTGTGAGTGAGGGGGGTTGTGTGTGTGTGAGTGAGGGGGGTTGTGTGTGTGTGAGTGAGAGGGTGTTGTGTATGTGAGTGAGGGGGGTTGAGTGAGTGAGTGAGTGAGTGAGTGAGTGAGTGAGTGAGTGAGTGAGTGAGTGTGTGAGTGTGTGAGTGAGTGAGTGAGTGAGTGAGTGAGTGAGTGAGTGAGTGAGTGAGTGAGTGAGTGAGTGAGTGAGTGAGTGAGTGAGTGAGTGAGTGAGTGAGTGAGTGAGTGAGTGAGTGAGTGAGTGAGTGAGTGAGTGGAGTGAGTGAGTGGAAGGGGTTGTATGAGTGAGAGGGGGGTTGAGTTGTGTGAGTGAGGGGAGGTTGTGTTTGTGAGGGGGGGTTGTGTGTGTTTGTGAGGGGGGGTTGTTTGTCTGTTGCCAGTTTGTCTTGTCTTGTCAAGCCTACAAGCGTGTTTTTTCCTGTACTCCTGTATTCTTTTTCCCCTGTTTCTCAGGTTTTGACCACTCTGCCTACCCTGAGCCTGCCGTTCTGTACCTTTCTGACTCTGCCCTGGATCACCGACCTCTACCTGCCCTTGACCTGTCGTCTGCCTACCCCCTGTTTTGTTAATAAACAGAGACAGAAGAGGAAGCAAGACACCCCCAAGCTGTTTTTTGCTGTTGGTTCAATTAAAGTCAATGAAATAAGTAGACCACACCCAGCTGCTATTGTATTGGTGTCTATGGGAGAGCCACCCAGTTTTTTTTTTTTTATTACATTTTCACCTAAAATGACATACCCAAATCTAATTGCCTGTAGCTCAGGACCTGAAGCAAGGATATGCATATTCTTGATATCATTTGAAAGTAAATACTTTGAAGTTTGTGAAAAATGCATGTATTGTATAACATAATGTCCTAAGATTGTCATCTGATGAAGATCATCAAAGGTTAGTGCTGCATTTAGCTGTGGTTTGGGTTTATGTGACATTATATGCTAGCTTGAAAAATGGGTGTCTGATTATTTCTGGCTGGGTACTCTGCTGACATAATCTAATGTTTTGCTTTCGTTGTAAAGCCTTTTTGAAATCGGACAGTGTGGTTAGATTAACGAGAGTCTTGTCTTTAAAATGGTGTAAAATAGTCATATGTTTGAGAAATTGAAGTAATAGCATTTCTAAGGTATTTGAATAACGCGCCACGGGATTCCACTGGCTGTTACGTAGGTGGGATGAAATCGTCCCACTGGCCCTAGAGAAGTTAATGTCTGTTTTTAAACTGTAGCGCTTTGTGTATAATGTGTTAATGTCTGTGTTTAAACTGTAGCGCTTTGTGTATAATGTGTTGGAAATGTTTGAAACTTTGTGTGCTTCTAGTTTGGCTGTGTCGCTGTTGTACAATATATGTTGTATCTCAATGAGACTAACCTGGTCAAATAAAGGTACAATATATCTTTTTTAAATAGGGCTGGGGGAACAAAGCGCTGGGGGAACAAAGCGCTGGGGGAACATAGGGCTGGGGGAACATAGGGCTGAGGGAACATAGGGCTGAGGGAACACAGGACTGGGGGAACAAAGCGCTGGGGGAACATAGGGCTGAGGGAACATAGGGCTGAGGGAACACAGGGCTGGGAGAACACAGGGCTGAGGGAACATAGGGCTGAGGGAACATAGGGCTGAGGGAACACAGGGCTTGGGGAACACAGGGCTGAGGGAACATAGGGCTGAGGGAACACAGGGCTGGGGGAACACAGAGCTGAGGGAACATAGGGCTGAGGGAACACAGGGCTGGGGTAACAAAGGGCTGGGGGACCATAGAGCTGAGGGAACATAGGGCTGGGGAACATAGGGCTGGGGGACCATAGGGCTGAGGGAACATAGGGCAGGGGGAACACAGGGCTGGGGGAAACATAAACATGGTCCCCTTTGAACATACAGGATATTTACATTTTAAATTTATATTATCCTGTGGAAATAGCAGACTACTCAGGATCGAGGGAAAGATGAACGGAGCAAAGTACAAAGAGATCCTTGATGAAAACCTGCTCCAGAGTGCTCAGGACCTCAGACCGGGGTGAAGGTTCACCTTACAACAGGACAACGACCCTAAGCTCACAGCCAAGACAATGCAGGAGTGGCTTCGGGACAAGTCTCTGAATGTCCTTGAGTGGCCCAGCCAGATCCCAGACTTGAACCCAATCAAACATCTTTGGAGAGACCTGAAATGACCTGTGCAGTGACGCTCCCCATCCAACCTGACAGAGCTTGAGAGGATCTGCAGAGAAGAATGGAAGAAACTCCCCAAATACAGGTGTGCCAAGCTTGTAGCGTCCTACCCAAGAACACTCAAAGTTGTAATCACTGCCAAAGGTGCTTCACCAACGTACTGAGTAAATGGTCTGAATACTTATGTAAATGTCATATGTTTTTAAAGGCTGTAATCACTGCCAAAGGTGCTTCAACAAAGTGCTGACTAAACGGTGTGAATATATGCAGTTGAAGTCGGAAGTTTACATACACCTTAGCCAAATACATTTAAACTCAGTTTTTCACAATTCCTGACATTTAATCCTAGTAAAAATTCCTTGTCTTAGGTCAGTTTGGATCACCACTTCATTTTAAGAATGTTAAATGTCTGAATAATAGTAGAGAGAATGATTTATTTCAGCTTTTATTTCTTTCATCACATTCCCAGTGGGTCAGAAGTTTACGTACACTCAATTAGTATTTGATAGCGTTTAAATTGTTTAACTTGGGTCAAACATTTCGGGTAACTTTCCACAAGCTTCCCACAATAAGTTGGGTGAATTTTGGCCCATTCCTCCTGACAAAGCTGGTGTAACTGAGTCAGGTTTGTAGGCTTCCTTGCTCACACACACTTTTTTAGTTCTGCCCACAAATGTTCTATATGGTTGAGGTCAGGGCTTTGTGATGGCCACTCCAATACCTTGACTTTGATGCCCTTAAACCATTTTGCCACAACTTTGGAAGTATGCTTGGGGTCATTGTCCATTTGGAAGACCCATTTGCGACCAAGCTTTAACTTCCTGACTGATGTCTTGAGATGTTGTTTCAATATATTCACATAATTTTCCTTTCTCATGATGTCATCTATTTTGTGAAGTGCACCAGTCCCTCCTGCAACAAAGCACCCCCACAACATGATGCTGCCACCCCCGTGCTTCACGGTTGGGATGGTGTTCTTCGGCTTGCAAGCCTCCTCCTTTTTCCTCCAAACATAACGATGGTGATTATGGCCAAACAGTTCTATTTTTGTTTCATCAGACCAGAGGTCATTTCTCCAAAAACTACGATCTTTGTCCCCATGTGCAGTTGCAAACCATAGTCTGGCTTTTTTATGGTGGTTTTGGAGCAGTGGCTTCTTCCTTGCTGAGAGGCCATTCATGTTATGTCGATATAGGACTCATTTGACTGTGGATATAGATACTTTTGTACCTGTTTCCTCCAGCATCTTCACAAGGTCCTTTGCTGTTGTTCTGGGATTGATTTGCAGTTTTCACACCAAAGTATGTTCATCTCTAGGAGGCAAAAAGCGTCTCCTTCCTGAGCGGTATGACGGCTGCGTGGTCCCATGGTGTTTATACTTGCGTACTATTGTTCATACAGGTGAACGTGGTACCTTCTGGCACTTGGAAATTGCTCCCAAGGATGAACCAGACTTGTGGAGGTCTTCAATTTTTCTTCTGAGGTCTTGGCTGATTTCTTTTGATTTTACCATGATGTCAAGCAAAGAGGCACTGAGTTCGAAAGTAGGCCTTGAAATACATCCACAGATACACCGCCAATTGACTCAAATGATGTCAATTAACCTATCAGAAGCTTCTAAAGCCATGACATAATTTTCTGGAATTTTCCAAGCTGTTTAAAGGCACAGTCAACTTAGTGTATGTAAACTTCTGACACACTGGAATTGTGATACAGTGAATTATAAGTGAAATAATCTGTCTGTAAACAATTGCTGGAAAAATTACTTGTGTCATGCACACAATAGATGTCCTAACCGACTTGCCAAAACTATAGTTTGTTCACAATAAATTTGTTTTAATGACTCCAACCTAAGTGTATGTAAACTTCCGACTTCAACTATATGTAAATGTGATTTCTCAGTTCTATTTCTTTTATACATTTGCTAAAATATCAAAATACCTTTTTCTTTGTCGTTATGGGCTGTTGTGTCTAGATTGATGAGGGGTAAAAAAAAAGATTTTATCAATTTTAGAATAAGGCTGTAACATAACAAAGTGTGGAAATACTTTCAGAATACACTGTATAGAGGTCACTCTCACTCAAACCATAACAAAGAACAAAAATAAGGAGGCAGATGCTAAAATGTACTTCATTTAATTCTCAGAAAGAAGAAGAAAAAGCTACAAAGTGGTAAACCGAAAAAAGAGCCTATAGACCAATGTTTTGCCTTCATCAGTGCTGTAGACATGTTTATATTTAACTAGGCAAGTCAGTTAAGAACAAATTCTTATTCACAATGACGGCCTACCCCGGCCAACGCTGGGCCAATTGTGCGCCACCCTATGGGACTCCCAATCACGGCCGGATGGGATGCAGTCTGGATTCAAACCAGGTACTGCAGTGACGCCTCTTGTACTGAGATGCCTTAGACCGCTGCGCAACTTGGGAGTGGAGACATGTATATACGTTACTGGTGAACGGGGAGTCATCACGGCATATATTACACACAGAATGAGAGAAGAAGAAAATCAAAAAATGGACAAGTGTCACATAATAATTGAAAATAAGACACAAGTGGTCTGGGCTAGATGGCGATATCATAAGCAATAAGTACTATTCTCAAATCCAATGCAAAAAGGCGGTCAGGGGAACTGCTGGTGCATCTATCCCCCTTTTATCCCCCTCTCTCTATCTCTTCTTCTCCCTGTCTCCTGTTGTTCCTCCCTCTCTTCTTCCCCCTCTCTTCCTTCTGTTCCTCTCTTTCCCAACCGCTTTCTCCTCTGTTGTGGAAAATTGTCTTAAGAACATAATACTCTTACAAGAACTTGTGAATTCAATATAGACTTTAATACAGAGTAGCAAAGCCGACTCCTTCCATGGAAGGACCCTACCACACACTCAACAGAGCCAAGCCCTTCCATGAAAAATACTAAATTCTCATATTACAGAGTCCTTCTTTTATATGATTCTGTCTTTGCATAACGTATAGAGTCCCCTCCCTCTATATGAAAATAGCTTCCCTTGACCGTTCTTTACCATTATCTCTCCATATCAGTTGTTGCTTGTTAACGCCCACATCTGACAGCTGTATAGGTTATAATGCTAGCAGGGCCTCCTCATGTGGTACAAAAAGAATGCCTGCAGTGTATGCTCATCCTCTCCTCTGTACTTTTTTGTCTGGCTATCTTGAGTATTTGGGGCCCTTTCTGCATAACTCAAGTCTGGTTGTCAGGTCGCTATGCCTCCCACTGTGTCCTGTTGCTCTATCAGAACCAGATGTCTTCTTCTCCTCCTATAGCCAAAATATTTATGTTCTTTCCCCTTCAGCACAGCTGCTTATCTCCCACACCTCCTGCCTCTATTCTCTCTCCCTCTCTCTCTCTAGGGTGAGTAGGCCCAATGGTTCGTGTTATGATGTGTATAGGTTAAATTGCTCCTAGATCTGTGGCTGATGGATGCCGTAAAAGATGATGAATCTCTCTAGCAGTGCTGCCATCTACAGGACAGACGGAGTTACTGCAGCTGTAGCAGTGCTGCCATCTATAGGACAGACTGAGTTACTGCAGCTGTAGCAGTGCTTCTATCTACAGGACAGACTGAGTTACTGCAGCACAACCCTACAGTCAGAGAGTACAACACCACCAACAACTATAGTCATTTGATTGATATATTTATTTAACAGGGACAATGCACATCAATTAACATTTCTGTAAATATGCCAGATTGAGACAACTGGCTATCTGTAGTCCCTGGTGCAGATATTATTTTTCACTTGCGGCATGTGTATACAACAATATCATCTGCATATTATATATCAACACCGTGACACATGAAGCATGTCCTTTATATATAAACAAAAGTGTAAAGGCCCTAAAACGGATCCTTGTGGGACCCCATTGTGCAGTTGCCAGACAATTACACTTTCTGGTTGATTCTAACACTGTATTCTGTCTCCCTGATTACACAGGACAGATAAAGACATGATTGATTGAAAGATTGAGGGGAGAAAGATGCACTGAGTACAACCTAGGGGATAACATATTCTAATGATTCCCCTTGTTTTCAATGTGGTTCCTGGTGAGCTGTACAGGCAACAGTCCCACTGCCTGTAATGAATTCACTCCAGTGCGTTGAGAGGGGTACATTATACAGAGATGTAAAAGAACCACAGGTATAGGACTGCTGAACTCTGGACAGAAAATGTAGAAAAGAGATGCACACTCTTACTGTAGAGTGGATTAGAGTGTACTGTGGGCGTGGAAGGTTTGTGTGTTGTGGCTTTGAAAGGTTTGTATTTTTCACACTTGTCCCCGGTCAGGTAAGGGTCACAGGTGAGGTTGTACAGGAAATTAAAGCCCCCCCCGCTGTTGTTACACCGGTGTTCGTGTGTCCCCTGCTCGAGGTCGAAGGTACAGTCACTCAGGTTGTCATCTTTAGCCACAGGATCGTAATCCCAGACGGCCACATTTAGACTCAGGTCTTTGTCAAAGGGACCCATGTCAAAGGTAGCATTCCAGACAGGATTATTGGATAGAATCACATCGGTCTGATGGGACTTGGAACCGTAGGTGACCACAGCGTACCTGTAGCAGGTGGAGAAACAGGAAGTTGGAAACAAACTGGAAAGATTCAAATACTATGACATGCCACAAGAGGAGGATCAAACTCCATGGAGTGCCTAGTCTATACTGGTTTTAGTTTATGTTCCTTTCAATTAAGACTAAAGACAACCAGGTGAGGGGATTTCCTTACTAATTAGTGACCTTAATTCATCAATCAAGTACAAGGGAGGAGAGAAAACCCATAGACACTCAGCCCTCCGTGGAATGAGAGAGGAGGGCCTACTCCAGTTGGCACATATTGCTTGGGTGCATCCCAAATTGATCCCTATTCCCTACATAGTGTAGAAATCTTTTGAGTTCAATATAGAAGCCTTTACACAGAGGATTCTACATGAAACCAAAAAGGGTTCTACCTGGAACCAAAAAGGGTTCTCCTATGGGGTCAGCAGAGTAACCCTTTTGGAACCCTTTCTTCTAAGAGTGTAGTGCACTCTATAGAGAATAAAAGGCTTGTAACGGAAAATTATTACGCTTGTTTGAGCATCAAGATTAGTAAAGTTTGCTTTTTATCTTACATTTTCAGAGTGGTTAAACCCAAACCTTTGAGCAAAATATGTTGAAAATACATATTTTTTGTTCAAAATTCATATTTTTGGTTGTGCTCATTGGGAAGGGGTTCCAGATAGCTAACTGCACGTTCTGCTCGGTGCTCCAGCCTCCAGCACTTCTGTTGAAAAAAGTTAGCTCCACCCAACCTTTCAAAAGCCATTCAAATGAATTCCGCCCAATGAGCAGATCTGCCTCGAAAACACTATTGAGAAAGCAAAACCCAGATGTTCAACCGGCTAATACTGCCGTGAACGCCTCACAAGGCAGAGTTGACAAACCAGACAGGGTTTCGGGTTTAGCAAGTCAATGGGAGAAGTGAAAAAAAATCATCCTTAAGTTGTTCATTTTCTCGAACTCTAAAGGCAAAACCTAGATGTGAGACAATGTCTTAAAAATGCGCTTTCAATCTTTTGTATAATTTCAGCCGGTAGTTTTCAAAGTGGAGCTCACGAGCCAAAAGTGGTCTCAGTTTTTTCTGTACTAAGTCATCAAATTGTGTACTACATCATCAAGTTGTGTATTATGACATCCATTTTGTATGATATGTTACGAATCCAATTGTACTACATTTTGCACATTTGTTGTACTTAAGGTCCTGGAGTGCATCTTTAAGTAGCTGAAACTGTCATTACTACAAACGTTACTTTCACCCAAAAACACGTTATATCAAAGGAGTAACTTTGATTTGACGGCCTGCACATTTACATTTTGGCGCAACGTGACTGTTAGAACTGATGACGTATTTCTAAGCAACAACTATGGTAGCTAACGTCGCCATGACATCACCTGCAAGCATGGTCAGGGATGCGGGTTGATTATTGGGATGATTCATGTCATTGAGGCAGAACTGAGCAATTTCCACGAGATAAGCCAAAATTGGCTATATTGTAAAAAAAAAAAAATATGTTAATTTAAGGTTAGGGCTAGGCGTTAGGTTTAGCAGTGTGGTTAAGGTTAGGTTTAAAATCAGATTTGATGACTTTGTGGCGGTGGCAGCTAGTGACCAATCTGCAGGGCTGTCTCCAGAACAAGATGAATGAACAAAAATGATAACCTGCATCAGGGATTTATATTGAAAAAGCTGTTATAGGACTCATTATTTAAATGATTTTTGTAAACGGCAATAAACTTTTTGCTCGATAGATGGGTAAAAAACGGTGTTTACCACTACACCTCTGCAGAGAACTGAACAGTTTACCTGTGTTAAGCCTCGACTACACCTCTGCAGAGAACTGAACAGTTTACCTGTGTTAAGCCTCGACTACACCTCTGCAGAGAACTGAACAGTTTACCTGTGTTAAGCCTCGACTACACCTTTGCAGAGAACTGAACAGTTTACCTGTGTTAAGCCTCGACTACACCTCTGCAGAGAACTGAACAGTTTACCTGTGTCAAGCCTCGACTACACCTTTGCAGAGAACTGAACAGTTTACCTGTGTCAAGCCTCGACTACACCTTTGCAGAGAACTGAACAGTTTACCTGTGTTAAGCCTCGACTACACCTTTGCAGAGAACTGAAATTGTGCAGTAACATAACATACGCTTCAGTGTCTCCCGCTATCCATTGGTAGTCTCCCCACAGTCCCCAGGCTCTGACCACCGTCACCACCAGTCTTCCCTGTGAGACCTTCCTGAGGCAGCAGTTTGAGTCCCGTCTAGAGTAAGGATCCCCACAGGACAGTTCCCCGGTGCTCTTCGGGAGGGCATTCTCCTTCAGGTAATCCTGGACAGCCTCCTTTTATTTTGAAACACATGTTAGCAAATTAATTGATATATAACATATAACCTAAGATCCCGATTTTAGGTTTTATTTATGCATCCTGTGACAAGAATATTCAATAAACAAACCCACCTGAGGTAACAGAACTATATAACAAACAACGTTCATCAGGTTACGTCAAACTTCTGGGTTTTCTTCTCCAAAGTTCAAACTCTTTGGAATCTCTGGCCGATAACAATAGAAATTGATAGAATATTATAGAATATTATAGCCTTGATATGTATCATGTATATGTACAAATCTTAACCTACCATGTTAGCTAGGTAGGTAAATTAGGCTAACCAGATATCATAAACCCTGTTTATACCTGGTTCTAACATGTGTGCTTTGTCCTGGTCTTGTCCTTATTCAAGTGCCCACATATTTAGAAAGATGCGTTGTGATCTGATTGTGATCTTCCTGACCACCTCTGGAGGTAGTCAGACACTCATTGTGCATGGTAAGTTTACAAGTACAGACGAATCTGGATATCGACACCATTTAAATAATCCTTATCCCGCACTCTAAATTACTGACAGGTGTCACTACTGATTTAAGGCATCAATGTGTCTTAAAATATGTACATAATTTGCATAAAAGGAAAGACCAGGAAATCTGGTCACAATTCTTGACAAGTGCTTCATTCTATAGCTAGAGGACTCCTGATATCTCCAGGAGGGAGAAGTAGAATTCTTTCCCTTATTAATCTGTTGTTGACTGGTACTGTCTTTTTCCTAGCAAGGGCCATCTAGCTAGGGCCATGCCTGTCTTCCCAATAGCCTACTTGGTGTGTGAACTGCTGACTGCTCATAACTTGCAGATAGTTGTTGACACATCAACCAGGATTAAGTGGGAGGGCAACTTGTTACGACTTGTTTTGGTAATCAGTGGCTGTATTGGAGGGGACTGGTTTCTCCTCTCCTTGGCATTCACCAATTAGTACTTCAGTCTCCCATGGTTTCTCAGCGGCAGCTGTAAGCGGTGGTTGTGTCAGTGGTGGTCTCGTCGGTAAAACGAAGACTGTCGCCAAAATGAAGACGGTTCTGACAAATTGTTCTGCAGAGTTCTTCGAGGAAGGAAACAGAGGAAGGCTCTCTCACTTAAAATGGCGCCGAAGGGGATGGCTGCCGTTTTACGGGCTCCTAACTAACTGTGCTATTTTGTTTGTTTTTTTGCATTGTTTGTAACTCATTTTCTATATAACATTGCATCTACCATCTCTTATGACCGAAAAGAGCTTCTGGATATCAGAACAGCGATTACTCACCCCGAACTGGACAAAGATATTATATTTAATGAGTCCGACGCTAAGGATATATTGCTTTGTCAAGAACAGACCCAAATTTCAGTCATCCGCGTGAAGAAAAAACGGAGAAAAACTGGGAGGAGTGCGGGGTGCATTATGAGAATTCGCCGGTGAGTAGGTAAACCACCACTTCCCTCCGTATTGTTGGCCATCGTGCAAACATTGGAAAATAAACTAGATGGTCTACGATTAAGACTATCCTACCATTAAAAACGGCAAAATCTTATGTTTCACCAAGACGTGACTGAAAGACGACATGGATAATATAAAGCCGGCTCAGTTTTTCGTGCATCAGCAGGACAGAGCAGCCACGTCTGGTAAGAGGAGGGGTGGGGTTGTGTGTCTATTTGTCAATAACTGCTGGTGCTATATGTTTAATGTTAAAGAAGTCCGAGGTATTGCTCGCTTGAGGTAGAATACCTCATGATAAGCTGTAGACCAAACTATCTACCAAAAGAGTTCTCATTTATATTATTCGTAGCCGTCTATTTATCATCACAAACCGATGCTGGCACTAAGACTGCACTCAATGAGCTGTATAAGGCCAAAAGCAAACAAGAAAATGCTCATCCAGAAGCGGCGCTCCTAATGGAGCCTTCCTCTGACCACTTTAATGTTGGCAAACTAAAATCTGTTTTACCTCATTTCTACCAGCATATCACATGTGCAACCAGAGGAAAAAAAATCTCTAGACCACCTTTACTCCACACACAGAGATGCATACAAAGCTCTCCCACGCCCTCCATTTGGCAAATCTGACAATAATTCTATCCTCCTGATTCCTGCTTACAAGCAAAAACTAAAGCAGGAAGTACCAGTGACTCGCTCAACACGGAAGTGGTCAGATGACACAGACGCTACGCTACAGGATTGTTTTGCTAGCACAGACTGGAATATGTTCCATGATTCATCCAATGGCATTGAGGATTATACCACCTCTGTCACCGGTTTCATCAATAAGTGCATCGACGACGTCGTCCCCACAATGACCACGTATTTCAACCAGACAACATCTGCACCGAGATAAAGGCTAAAGCTGCCGCATTCAAGGTGCGGGACCCTGATCCGGACGCTTGTAAGAAATCCCGCTATGCCCTCAGACAAACCATCCAACAGTCAAAGTGTCAATACAGAACTAAGATTCAGTCTTACTACATTGGCTCTGATGCTCGTCTGATGTGGCAGGGCTTGCAAACTATTACAGACTACAAATGGGAACCCAGCCACGAGCTGCCCAATGAAGCGAGCCTAACAGACACGCAAAATTCCTTTTATGCTTGCTTCAAAGGAAGCAACACTGAAGCATGCATGCTAGCACCAGCTGTTCGACTGTGTCATCACGCTGTGTGAACACATTCTCTCAACATTCACAAAGCCTCAGGGCCAGATGGATTACCAGGATGTGTACTCAAAGCATGCACAGACCAACTGGCACATGTCAGACCAACTGGCACATGACATTTTCAACCTCACCCTGACCGAGACTGTAATACCTACATGTTTCAAACACCATACGGCCAGGTCTCAGGCCTACCACTGTTGTGTTATCGGCAAACTTAATGACGGTGTTGGTGTCGTGCCTGAACGTGCAGACATGAGTGAACAGGGAGTACAGGAGGGGACTGAACACGCACCCCTGAGGGGCCCCCGTGTTGAGGTTCAATGTGGCGGATGTGTTGTTAGCTATCCTTACCACCTGGAGCCATTATGTCAGGAAGTCCAGGATCCAGTTGCAGAGGGAGGGGTTTAGTCCCAGGGTGCTTATTGATGAGCTTTGAGGGCACAATGGTGCAATGATGAGCTGTAGTCAATGAATAGCATTCTCACATAGGTGTTCCATTTGTTCAGGTGGGAAAGGGCAGTGTTGAGTGCAATAGAGATTGCATCATCTGTGGATCTGTTAGGGCGGTATGCAAATTGGAGTTGGTCTAGGGTTTCTGGGACAGTGGTGTTGATGTGAGCCATGACCAGCCTTTCAAAGCACTTCATGGCTACATACATGACTGCTACGGGTTGGTTGTCATTTAGGCAGGTTACCTTAGTGTTCTTGGGCACAAGGACTATGGTGGTCTGCTTAAAACATGTTGGTATTACAGACTCAGACAGGGAGAGGTTGAAAATGTCAATGAAGACACTTGCCAGTTGGAAAGCGCACGCTCACTGTACACGTCCTGGTAATCCGTCTGGCCCTGCGGCCTTGTGAATGTTGACCTGTTTAAAGTTCTTACTCACATTGGCTGCGGAGAGCGTGATCACACAGTCTTCCGGAACAGCTGTTGCTCTAATGCATGTTTCAGTGTTATTTGCCAAGAAGCGAGCATAGAAGTAGTTTAGCTCGTCTGGTAGGCTCGTGTCACTGGGCCGCTCTCAGCTGTGCTTCCCTTTGTAGTCTGTAATGGTTTGCAAGCCCTGCCACATCCGACTAGCGTCAGCGCCGGTGTTGTACGATTATACCTTAGTCCTGTATTGATGCTTTGCCTGTTTGATGGTTTGTCGGATGGCACTGCGGGATTTGTTATAAGCTTCCGGGTTAGAGTTCTGCTCCTTGAAAGCAACAGCTCTAGTCTTTAGCTCAGTGCGGATGTTACCTGTAATCCATGGCTTCTGGTTGGGGTATGTACGTATGGTCACTGTTGGGACGACGTCATCGATGCACTTATTGATGAAGCCAGTGACTGATGTGGTGTACTCCTCAATACCATTGGATGAATCCCAGAACATATTCCAGTCTGTGCTAGCAAAACAGTCCTGTAGCTTAGCACCTGATTCATCTGACCACTTTTTTAATGATCGAGTCACTGGTGCTTCCTGCTTTCATTTTTGCTTGTAAGCAGGAATCAGGAGGATAGAATTGTGGTCAGATTTGCCAAATGGAGGGCGTGGGAGAGCTTTGTATGCATCTCTGTGTGTGGAGTAAAGGTGGTCTAGAGTTTTTTTCCCTCTGGTTGCATATTTAATATGCTGATATAAATTCGGTAAGACGGAATGAAGTTTTCCTCCATTAAAGTCCACGGCTACTAGGAGCGCCTTCTCTGGGTTTGCTTATGGCGGAATACAGCTCATTCAGTGGGTCTTAACTGTTAGGGACAGACGTTCCGCTAGCGGAACGCCTCACCAATATCCAATGGTATAGAGTGGAGCGAATTACAAATACCTCAAAAATACAAAAACTTCCATTTTTAAATAATATGAATATTTTACACCATTTTAAAGACAAGACTCTCCTTTATCTAACCACATTGTCCGATTTCAAAAAGGCTTTACAACGAAAGCAAAACATTAGATTATGTCAGGAGAGTACCCAGCCAGAAATAATCACACCCATTTTTCAAGGTAGCATATATGTCACATAAACCAAAACCACAGCTAAATGCAGCACTAACCTTTGATGATCTTCATCAGATGACACTCCTAGGACATTATGTTATACAATAGATGCATGTTTTGTTCAATCAAGTTCATATTTATATCAAAAAACAGCTTTTTACATTAGCATGTTTTGTTCAGAACTAGCATTCCCACCGAACACTTCCGGTGAATTTACTAAATTACTCACGATAAACGTTGACAAAAAACATAACAATTATTTTAAGAATTATAGATACAGAACTCCTTTATGCAATCGTGGTGTCCGATTTTAAAATAGCTTTTGGGTGAAAGATTTTGCAATATTCTGAGTAGATAGCCCGGCCATCACGGCTAGCAATTTTGACACCCACCAAGTTTGACACTCACCAAAGTCAGATTTACTTTAAGAAAAATTGGATTACCTTTGCTGTTCTTCGTCAGAATGCACTCCCAGGACTTCTACTTCAACACCCAATGTTGTTTTGGTTCCAAATAATCCATAGTTATATCCAAATAGCTCCGTTTTGTTCATGCGTTCAAGTCACTATCCGAAGGGTGCGTTTCATGACAAGAAATGTCAAAATATTCCATTACCGTACTTCAAAGCATGTCAAACGCTGTTTAGAATAAATTTTTATGCGATTTTTCTCGTAAAAAAGCGATAATATTCTGACCGGGAGTCGTTTTCGTTCAAAGACGAAAGAATAAAAACATGGGGTCGCCTCGTGCACGCGCTTCCAGTCTCAGTTCTCTGATCGACCACTATCAAAATGCGCTAATGTTTTTCAGCCAGGGCCTGCAAAGCCACCATTCAGCTTTTTGCCGCCTTCTGAGAGCCTATGGGAGCCGTAGGAAGTGTCACATAACAGCAGAGATCCCCTGTTTTGGATAGAGATGATCAAGAAGGCCAAGAAATGGTCAGACAGGGTACTTCCTGTACAGAATCTTCTCAGGTTTTGGCCTGCCAAATGAGTTCTGTTATACTCACAGACACCATTCAAACAGTTTTAGAAACGTTGGAGTGTTTTCTATCCAAAGCTAATAATTATATGCATATTCTAGTTTCTGGGCAGGAGTAATAATCAGATTAAATCGGGTACGTTTTTTATCCGGCCGTGAAAATACTGCCCCCTATCCATAACAGGTTATATCCCAAAAACTCACTAGTTCAAAGGCGGTCACAACATGCAGCCGAATTCATCCTAATAGTACCGGTAAAGTTTGTTGAAACATGTCAAACAATGTTTATAATTAATCCTCAGGTTGTCTATATTCTATATAATCGATAATATTTCAACCGGACAATAGCATATTCAATAGAAAGGAAAAACAACGAAGGGCGCGCAATCAGTCACGCGCACAAAACAGCTCTGGTTCATTCTATAGTCCACTTAGAAAATGGTCTCATTCTTCCTCATTTTTCAGAATACAAGCCTGAAACAATGTCTAAAGAAGAAAGAAGAAAATGGAGTCGTCACATGCATGCGCGCGCCAGTGCCATTGTTCTCAGAAGTACCACTCTCCAAAACCCCTACTGTTTTTCGCCCAGATACTGTAGAGTTATCATTCAACGTTCTGGCGCCTTCTGAGAGCCAATGAAAGCCTTAGAAAATGTCACATTACAGCAGAGATCCTGTATTTTCGATAAAGAGGCTACAGAAGGCCAAGAAATGGTCAGACAGGGCACTTCCCATATAGAATCTTCTCTGGTTTCTACCTGCCACATGAGTTCTGGGAGAGCTTTTTTTTTATCCGGCCGTGAAAATACTGCCCCCTATCCCAAACAGGTTAACCTGTTATGGCTAGGGGGCAGTATTTTCACGGCCAGATAAAAAACGTACCCGATTTAATCTGATTATTACTCCTGCCCAGAAACTAGAATATGCATATAATTATTAGCTTTGGATCGAAAACACCCTAAAGTTTCTAAAACTGTTTGAATGGTGTCTGTGAGTATAACAGAACTCATTTGGCAGGCCAAAACCTGAGAAGATTCCATGCAGGAAGTGCCCTGTCTGACAATTTCTTGGCCTTCTTGATTATCTCTATCCATTACAGAGGATCTCTGCTGTTACGTGACACTTCCTACGGCTCCCATGTGCTCTCAGAAGGCGGCAAAAAGCTGAATCGTGGCTTTGCAGGCTCTGGCAGAAAAAAAGTAGCGCGTTTGGGTAGTGGCTGGTTACAGTACTGTGAGACTCAGGCGCGTGCCCGAGGGGACTCCATGTTTTATCTTTGAACGAAAACCACCGCTCCCGGTCAGAATATTATCGCTTTTTTACGAGAAAAATGGCATAAAAATAGATTTTAAACAGCGGTTGACATGCTTCGAAGTACGGTAATGGAATATTTAGAAATCTTTTGTCACGAAATGCGTCATGCGCGTGACCCTTATTTACACTTCGGATAGTGTCTTGAACGCACGAACAAAACGCCGCTATTTGGATATAACTATGGATTATTTTGAACCAAACCAAATTTTTTTATTGAAGTAGCAGTCCTGGGAGTGCATTCTGACGAAGAACACCAAAGGTAATCAAACTTTTCTAATAGTAAATCTGACTTTGGTGAAGGCTAAACTTGCTGGGTGTCTAAATAGCTAGCCCGTGATGCCGGGCTATGTACTCAGAATATTGCAAAATGTGCTTTCACCGAAAAGCTATATTAAAATCGGACACCTCGATTGCACAAAGGAGTTCTGTATCTATAATTCTTAAAATAATTGTTATGTTCTTTGTGAACGTTTATCGTGAGTAATTTAGTAAATTCACCAGAAGTGTTCGGTGGGAATGCTAGTTCTGAACGTCACATGCTAATGTAAAAAAAGCTGGTTTTTGATATAAATATGAACTTGATTGAACAAAACATGCATGTATTGTATAACATAATGTCCTAGGGTTGTCATCTGATGAAGATCATCAAAGGTTAGTGCTGCATTTAGCTGTGGTTTTGTTTTTTGTGACATTATATGCTAGCTTGAAAAATGGGTGTCTGATTATTTCTGGCTGGGTACTCTGCTGACATAATCTAATGTTTTGCTTTCGCTGTAAAGCCTTTTTGAAATCGGACAGTGTGGTTAGATAAAGGAGAGTCTTGTCTTTAAAATGCTGTAAAATAGTCACATGTTTGAAAAATTGAAGTTTTTGTATTTTTGAGGAATTTGTAATTCGCGGCACGCCTATCATTGGATATTGGAGCAGGTGTTCCGCTAGCGGAACGTCTAGATGTAAGAGGTTAATGACAGCATCAGTCTGTGGTGGTATGTAGACAGCTATGAAAAATACAGATGAAAACTCTCTAGGTCGATAGTGTGGTGTACAGCTTATCATGAGATACTCTACCTCAGGCTAGCAAAACCTTGATACTTCTTTAGATATCATGCACCAGCTGTCATTTACAAAAAACGTAGCCCGCCGCCACTTGTCTTACCAGACGACACTGTTCTATCCTGTCGATACAGCGTATAGCCTTCCAGCTGTATGTTGATAATGTAGTCATTCAGCCACGACTCCGTGAAGCATAAGATATTACAGTTCTGAATGTCCCATTGGTAGTTTAATCTTCCGCGTAGGTTGTCTATTTTATTTTCCAATGCTTGCACGCTTGCTAGCAGAATGGAAGGAAATGGGGGGTTTATTCGTCGCCTACGAATTCTCAGAAGGCAGCCTGCCCTCTGGCCCCTTTTCCTCCGCCTTCTCTTCACACAAAAAACAGGGATCTGGGCCTGTTCCCGGGAGAGCAGTATGTCATTCACGTCGGGATCATTGGACTCGTTAAAGGGAAAAAAAGGATTCTGTCAGTCCGTGGTGAGTAATCGCAGTTCTGATGCCAAGAAGTTATTTTCGGTCATAAGAGACGGTAGCAGCAACATTATGTACAAAATAAGTTAAAGAATAAGTTACAAACATCGCAAAGAAACGAACAAAAGCACACAATTGGTTAGGAATACGTAAATCGTCAGCCTTCTTCTCCGGTGCCATCTTAGATCGGTGGGTATTGTGTATTTTTGCCTCAACCACCAGGGGCCCCATTGATTTTGTTGAGTCACAGGTATGAGTTGAACACACATAATACATGGCAAGATGCTTAGAGTTGCAGGAAATTAGCTTGAAAAGTGCAAAATGTTCTCTCCACCAACAACAGGGGTGTGAGCAGTTTGGGGTTGCATGCCTGGGGGTTTGTTACTAAGCCGATAAATGACAATGTCCAGCCAGACCTTTGCCACCTAGAAAAATGTGTGTGTCTGGTACCTTATTATTTCACCCACCTGTGTCCCAGGTGTAAGTCAGGCCCTGATTTGAGGCCAAGAAATAAAAAAAGCTGTGGAACTGGCTTCAAGGTCCAGATATGAATTTGAGGGAAATATATCAACAACCAAAGCCTACCTTTACTCCCTGCTGGACAACTGTGTTGGGTATAAGCAGGTGCAGAGGCCTCAGAGAATAGTAGATGATGTCCGGGATGTTCTTCAAGGTTCTCATCCAACTATGGAACCCCACTGAGTCATTACGGTTGAGTGACAGCTTCCCCGGCCAACCGGAGCCTCCCACCACCTTGGTGTGGTGGCTGAGGAAGCTAGAGCTGTCGGAGGTCTTCGAGTCATGGTTGTCCAGAACTTTGGAGCAACTTTGGACGGTAGAGGAAACTGATAACCCAAGGCTCCCCTTAAAACCTGCGGACAAGCAGGATTCCACCTGAGAGAAGGGAAAGATGGTATACAGACACATATTCAGAGAGTTTGGTCTTTAACGTTTCTTCCATAAAAGACTGTGATGCATTTACTACATGGGAAATATTAGTTAATAGAATTTTCTGAATGTAACTGAACGTCTAGAAATACATTTCTAATCTAGTGCACCTGATTCTAATAATTTGCTGGTTGATGAGCTGAATCAGGTTAGTTTCAACTGGGGTTGGAGCGAAAACCTACAGGAGGACAGTTCTCCAGGAACAGGGTTGGAGAACCCTGGACTAGATAGATGTAAACCTACAGGAGGACAGTTCTCCAGGAACAGGTTTGGAAAACCCTGGACTAGATAGATGTAAACCTACAGGAGGGTGCTCTCCAGGAACAGGGTTGGAGAGCCCTGGTCTAGATAGATGTAAACTTACAGGATGTTAGCTCTCCAGGAACAGTGTTAAAGAGCCCTGCTCATACATTATACGTCTCTGGTTCTACGTAATGATTACAGATTGCTGTTTGAATACCTGTAATTTCCTTTAATGGAAAATGTTCTCTATTACAACAGGCATTGAGACTAAGTAAGTCACCTGGTTTGTAGAGAGACTCTTAAGTGAAGCCTGACAGGTGTGTATTGCTGTGGTCATCGTCAGCCGGCCTCCCAGGTCAACCTGGCGGATGTAGTGAGTCCCATAGGTGTCTATGAGCCGGCGGTACTGGGCCTTGGAGGTCTCAGAGAATGAGCCCAGACGATCAATGTCCTTACGGAACTCTTCGCTGAGAACAGGGCTGTCTGACACGCGATAACTGGAACACAGGAATTTGCATATCAGATGTGAATTAAAATACGACACAGAGACGACCTTAATCTACAATTGGTTGACCCTTTCTCAGCCTATAGCATACAGAAGCAATGGTCCTTTAAACATTTTGGTGGGTGTCGCGGTAACAGCAGGTCACATGCAAAGAATCCATTTAGACTTGAATGTGTTACAAATCGGAACACAAAAGATCAGATTCAATGTGTGTTTTTTTTTTGTTGCTGTTCACACATTGGGGAAAAGATCAGATATGCCAATACATCGGAACTGTGGTGACTGTGTGAACAAAGCCTTTATGAAATGAAAACCCTTATGGAAGAAAAATGATTTCACACGTGGAATTGTATTTCATATACAAAACAGTGAGTTTTTGGAACACTTCACATGTGATGATATTTCATCTGAAATCATGTGAAACTATGCATTTTTGAAATCGAAATGATGCCCTGTTAGTCATTATGAAAGACACACAGTGCTTTTAACTTACATATTTGACATACTTTGACAACATTGTGTATGTTAATTTATAATTTTATTATACATTATTATTCACCATGTCCTCACCTGGGATTTGAACTCACAATCTCTTGGTTCACAGCATTCTGATCCTCCTTCTACACCACCATGTCTGTGTCAGTAACTGATTTCACCTGTATTCCTACACTTTGGACTTCAAAGTTCATTTCAGCTTTGTTAAAAATACATTCAAGAAAAACTATTATATTTATCATAGTGATTTAGGAGTAGCATTAAAACAGAATAGTTTAACCCACCAAAATTATACAACTATACACTGAAATCTTACAACTATACACCAAAATTATACAACTTTACACCAAAACTATACAACTATACACAAAATTATACAACTATACAGAAAATGCTCAAATTGCTGAATTAAATCAACGATGACAGAGAAAATAGTCAGATTAACTGATAACTAGAATAGCAGTGCAGATCTTTTACTAAGTGCAGAGATGTATTATAGATACTGAATGTGTAGTTATCCTTTTCTGTAATACACATGATTTCCAGTATTCTGTGTTATGTATGAAACTCATACATGTGTATGACCTTTTTAAGTGCCAGTGTTGAATATTATGGTTAAAGTTTGACAGCATTCTGGACCGGGGACACACTGACAATGTATCTGTGACACTGTGGCTGCGTTTAAACAGGCACACAAATTCTGATCTTTTGCCCAATTATTGAAAAGCTGATCTGATTAGTCAAAATACCAATTAGTGGTAAAAATAAATGTTGATTTAAAAGTAGAGAAAGTCATCCCTGCCCAGTCCCTCCTAATTATTTTAGTATCAGTTACAGACAGATGAGATTCTTGCAGAAAGGAAATGGTTTTCAATATATATATTCTTATTTTTTACATAAAAAAACTGATTTAAAGCCAATACTGGAATGAGCTCCCTACAACACAACAGTCCAAAGACTTCCTTCTGCGTGGAATGGAAAGAAGTATTTGGATGAGCTCTCAGAGTTTAAATGGACCCACTTGCTGTCCTTTTTGATACTTTCTAGCTGTGTTATCACTGTACTTAGACCTGTATGGGCTAAGAGAGATTCAAGCCTGGGGTTAAGCATCTATTAAAACATGCACAACTAAGCCCAGGGCTAGCTGGTCCTGTCCATAGGAGGGTTAGCACTGCCTTTTCAGAGCAAGCCAATCACTTCCTCCAACCTAAAACAATCGTTCCAGAACATTCTGGAAAATTATCTTATATTCTCAGGACAGTAAAAAATTTCTATGAGATTATTTAAATGTGACAATATAGCTATCGAACAGGCAAACCATTTCGTATACCTTGTTTATTGGTGTCATAAAGGTGTCATACAGGTAGTTGCCAAAATAAAAGGAAACACCAACATAAGGTGTCTTTATAGGGTGTTGGGCCACCACGTCAGAACAGCTTCAAAAACTCTATTGGAAGGATACGACACCATTCTTCCACCAAAAATTCCATCACTTCATGTTTTGTTGAATGGTGGTGGAAAAAGCTGTCTCAGGTGCCGTACCCGAATGTCCCATAAGTGTTCAATTGGGTTGAGATCTGGTGACTGAGATGGATATTGGCATATGGTTTACATCATGTTCATGCTCATCAAACCATTCAGTGACGACTCTGTGGATGGGGGCATTATCATCCTGCCCAGCAATTTAATACATGACCCGCATGATATGATTTTAATTGCTCAGGAACCACACCTGTGTTGGAGCCCCTGCATTTTAATGTACTTTATATCCCTTGTTTACTCATGTGGTTCCTTAATTTTAGCAGTTACCTGTATTTTGCCCTCTAAAGCACCAACAGGAGTCATTTTTTACCCCAAATTGGAAATGATGGCAAAATGACACTTTCTGTCAAGCAATAACAATCTTTCTTTTATGAACCTTTTGTAAGACAAGTAAGTGGTTTAAATTCCCCAAAATAAGCAAATATTGGAATCTTCTCACACATGTATAGTCAAGTTTGATGTTTAAAAATATGTTTTTGTATGTTTTTCATGTTTTGAACTGTTATTTTTTTTTATCAATTTCATCCGTAGCATCTTGTCATGGAAATGTCTCTGTTATTCATTCAAACTGTTGTGTTGCTGTGATACTCAGAGGCTGAGAAATTGAGCTAATCTGACATACGGGGTAGGTGATGTGGGAAACTGTGCCATCAGACTTTTAAGTCTAGATTTGGAACGCTATGGGCTATCAACTCAGTTCCAATTGGATCTGAAAGATGACACTCTCAACTTGGTATGGAGACATTAACTGGAATCTAAATATGTATTTAAATGTTATTTTTTTTGTTATTGTGACTGTCACGCCTCCCAGGGGCCAAATCTGGGGTGACTCCGTAGCTGTATCTTTCAGAGTATTTACAGTACCAGTAAACCGTTTGGACACATCTACTCATTCAAGGGTTTTCCTTTATGACACCCCCAGGCTGTGTAAGGGCTATTTGACCAAGAAGGAGAGTGATGGAGTGCTGCATCAGATGACCTGGCCTCCACAATCACCTGACCTCAACCCAATTGATATGGTTTGGGATGAGTTGGACTGCAGAGTTGAGGAAAAGCAGCAAACAAGTGCTCAGCATATGTGGGAACTCCTTCAAGACTGTTGGACAAGCATTCCAGGTGACTACCTCATGAAGCTGGTTGAAAGAATACCAAGATTGTGCAAGCTGTCATCAAGGCAAAGGGTGGCTACTTTGAAAAATCTCAAATCTCAAATATATTTTGATTTGTTTAACACTTTTTTGGTAACTACATGATTCCATACAGTGGTTCCTCCTTTATAAGTTGCGTCATACTGCGGCACACCCTGCATGCTGCTGCAGCATTCTGTGGCACGTCTTTAATTCTCAGCCATTTCTTCTCTTACTGCTAGTTTGACCACCAGAGTGCATCTTTGAGAAGCATTTGATAGTATTCCGTATCGGCATTAGCCGAGAATTTAAAACCTTTTTTGTAATAACATAGTATATGCGATTGATTTTAATAAATTTGGCTTAATTAATTAGATTAATATTATGGTGTTTCCATTCATCGAGAAATTGTCAGTTTGTAAATTCAGACCGTTTCGCTCTCGGAGCTCACACTGGACGTTCGGGCTGAGGACTGGGTTTATTTGAGCGTTCTGGCCTTACAAGCACCCAAGCTAACATTGGCTAGCTACTTCCAGACACAAATGAGATCACTCTGACCATTTTACTTTCCCTAGCAGAGCTGGTTAGGCAGTTTTCGTGTTAATCAGAGCGTTGGTGATTGTAACTGTGCTGCTGGAAACAATTTAATTACACTTTTTTGCCCACGTTTACTGACACCGGCCATATTCAACAGGTGTTGAGCGCTCGTAAAGTAATTCTGCGCTCTGGTACACTCAGATGAGAGTGCTCTAAAATCCTTGTAGATAGTAGGCTGGACACATTCCATTTTTAACAACGTTCTTTTCTGATAGAAACTAGTTCATTGCATCTGCGGTGGAGCCCAGTTTCATAATATGATCATATTTCCCAGCTGCTTGCCGTTGTTTTGAAGTAATCACGAAAAAACAGGCCTTGTTTTAGGGCGTTTTTTCCCCCTGCCAGCACCTACTGGTACTATTGAGCACTGTGGCACCAACTCGCCTTCTGAACGTTCTATTCCTAGCTTATTGTTCTACATCATAATGCCTGCTTCGCTATTGTTGGCAATGAGACCTGCTCACATTGTTTTATAGTTCAAATGTAAACAACAAAAATAATTTTGGAACTCTGCGGTCTTCCCATTGTTTCCTATGGGGGAAATATAGCCATGTCTGTATGTTTCACCAAATATCTCGCAATGTGTATATTTAGATTTTTTGTCAAGTTGGGTGTAACTGGTGTGAAACAGCTAGCTAGTGCGCACTAATAGCATTTCAATCGGCGACGTCACTCGCTCTGAGACCTTGAAGTAGTTCCCCTTGCTCTGCAAGAGCCATGGCTTTTGTGGAGCGATGGGTAACGATGCTTCGAGGGTGGCTGTTGTCTGTGTGCAGAGGGTCCCTGGTTCGAGCACAGGTAGGGGTGAGGAGAGGGACGGAAGCAAAACTGTTACACGGGCACCATTTTAATCAGGAGAATCTCCTCTTTGTAATTATGTAAGTCTGGGCAGCGAGCTCGTTTGTCATTGATCGCTAGACCAGAAATAGTCAGAAGTTTTTATTTTTTCCCTACTTTTTCATTATGCAGACATAAGCACAGTTGACACAATCGAGGTGCGGATGTTTACTTTCTTCACAAGTTGTTTTTTCCAGTTTCATCCGACAAACAGATTGTAGTGGTAAAATAAAAAGAGATACATTTTTAATGGAATTCTAAGCGTCACTCCAGTTAAAACAGGCTCTGCGAACATTCGATTCCATTAATTTGCTATGGGCTCGCGCTAGTGTTCCAGTTTAGCAAACGTTCTTAACTTTTTTAGGATAGGGGGCAGAATTCGGAAGTTTGGATGACTGAGGTGCCCAAAGTAAACTGCTCAGGCCCAGAAGCTAGGATATGCATATAATTGGTAGATTTGGATTGAAAACACTCTAAAGTTTCCAAAACTGTTAAAATAATGTCTGTGAGTATAACATAACTGATATGGCAGGTGAAAACCTGAGCAAAATCCATCCAGGAAGTGGGATATTTTTGATGTTTGTAGTTTTCAACTGCCTGCCTATACAGTATGTTATGGGTTAGGACCCATATTGCAGTTCCTATGGCTTCCACTAGATGTCAACAGTCTTTAGACATTGTTTCAGGCTTGTATTCTGAAAAATGAGGAAGAATGAGACCATTTTCTAAGTGGACTATAGAATGAACCAGAGCTGTTTTGTGCGCGTGACTGATTGCGCGCCCTTCGTTGTTTTTCCTTTCTATTTAATATGCTATTGTCCGGTTGAAATATTATCGATTATATAGAATATAGACAACCTGAGGATTAATTATAAACATTGTTTGACATGTTTCAACAAACTTTACCGGTACTATTAGGATGTATTCGTCTGCATGTTGTGACCGCCTTTGAACTAGTGAGTTTTTGGGATATAACCTGTTATGGATAGGGGGCAGTATTTTCACGGCCGGATAAAAAACGTACCCGATTTAATCTGATTATTACTCCTGCCCAGAAACTAGAATATGCATATAATTATTAGCTTTGGATAGAAAACACTCCAACGTTTCTAAAACTGTTTGAATGGTGTCTGTGAGTATAACAGAACTCATTTGGCAGGCCAAAACCTGAGAAGATTCTGTACAGGAAGTACCCTGTCTGACCATTTCTTGGCCTTCTTGATCATCTCTATCCAAAACAGGGGATCTCTGCTGTTATGTGACACTTCCTACGGCTCCCATAGGCTCTCAGAAGGCGGCAAAAAGCTGAATGGTGGCTTTGCAGGCCCTGGCTGAAAAACATTAGCGCATTTTGATAGTGGTCGATCAGAGAACTGAGACTGGAAGCGCGTGCACGAGGCGACCCCATGTTTTTATTCTTTCGTCTTTGAACGAAAACGACTCCCGGTCAGAATATTATCGCTTTTTTATGAGAAAAATAGCATAAAAAATGATTTTAAACAGCGGTTGACATGCTTCGAAGTACGGTAATGGAATATTTAGAATTTTTTTGTCACGAAACGCATCGGGCGCGTAACCCTTCGTCACCCTTGGATAGTGTCTTGAACGCACGAACAAAACGCCGCTATTTGGATATAACTATGGATTATTTTGAACCAAACCAACATTTGTTATTGAAGTAGAAGTCCTGGGAGTGCATTCTGACGAAGAACAGCAAAGGTAATCAAACTTTTCTAATAGTAAATCGGAGTTTGGTGAGGGTCAGACTTGGTGGGTGTCAAAATAGCTAGCCTGTGATGGCGGGCTATCTACTCAGAATATTGCAAAATGTGCTTTCACCGAAAAGCTATTTTAAAATCGGACATAGCGAGTGCATAAAGGAGTTCTGTATCTATAATTCTTAAAATAATTGTTATGTTTTTTGTGAACGTTTATCGTGAGTAATTTAGTAAATTCACCGGAAGTGTTCGGTGGGAATGCTAGTTCTGAACGTCACATGCTAATGTAAAAATCTGGTTTTTGATATAAATATGAACTTGATTGAACAAAACATGCATGTATTGTATAACATAATGTCCTAGGCGTGTCATCTGATAAGATCATCAAAGGTTAGTGCTGCATTTAGCTGTGGTTTTGTTTTTTGTGACATTATATGCTAGCTTGAAAAATGGGTGTCTGATTATTTCTGGCTGGGGACTTCTGGCTGGGTACTTTCGCTGTAAAGCCTTTTTGAAATCGGACAGTGTGGTTAGATAAAGGAGAGTCTTGTCTTTAAAATGGTGTAAAATAGTCATATTTTTGAAAAATTGAAATTTTAGTATTTTTGAGGAATTTGTAATTCGCGCCACGCCTATCATTGGATATTGGAGCAGGTGTTCCGCTAGCGGAACGTCTAGATGTAAGAGGTTAGAGGGACTTTATCGAACAAAACAAACATTTATTGTGCAACAGGGACTCTTGTGAGTGCAACCAGATGAAGATCATCAAAGGTAAGTGATCAATTTTTGTGACTCCTCTACTTGGCTTGAAAATGTTTGTTTGCTTTTGTAAGCGGGGCGCTGTCCTCAGATAATCGCATGGTATGCTTTCGACATAAAGCCTTTTTGAAATCTGACACAGATTTTCAAACATATGACTATTTTACACCATTTTAAAGATAAGACTCTCGTTAATCTAACCACACTGTCCGATTTCAAAAAGGCTTTACAACGAAAGCAAAACATTAGATTATGTCAGCAGAGTACCCAGCCAGAAATAATCAGACACCCATTTTTCAAGCTAGCATATAATGTCACATAAACCCAAACCACAGCTAAATGTAGCACTAACCTTTGATGATCTTCATCAGATGACAACCCTAGGACATTATGTTATACAATACATGCATGTTTTGTTCAATCAAGTTCATATTTATATCAAAAACCAGCTTTTTACATTAGCATGTGACTAGCATGTGACTAGCATTCCCACCGAACACTGTCGGTGAATTTACTAAATTACTCACGATAAACGTTCACGAAAAGCATAACAATTATTTTAAGAATTATAGATACAGAACTCCTCTATGCACTCGATATGTCCGATTTTAAAATAGCTTTTCGGTGAAAGCACATTTTGCAATATTCTCAGTAGATAGCCCGGCATCACAGGGCTAGCTATTTAGACACCCAGCAAGTTTAGCACTCATCAAAGTCAGATTTACTATAAGAAAAATGTTATTACCTTTGCTGTCTTCGTCAGAATGCACTCCCAGGACTTCTACTTCAATAACAAATGTTGGTTTGGTCCAAAATAATCCATCGTTATATCCAAACAGCGGCGTTTTGTTCGTGCGTTCAAGACACTATCCGAAAGGGTAAATAAGGGTTACGAGCATGGCGCAATTCGTGACAAAAAAATTCTAAATATTCCATTACCGTACTTCGAAGCATGTCAACCACTGTTTAAAATCCATTTTTATGGCATTTTTCTCGTAAAAAAGCGATAATATTCCGACCGGGAATCTGCATTTAGGTAAACAGAGGAAAGAAAATAAAACATTCGGTCGACTCGGGCACGCGCCTAAGCCCACAGTACTCTGAGCGGCCCCTTGCCAAACGCGATAAAGTGTTTCAGCCAGAGCCTGCCTCGATATCGTTCAGCTTTTTCCGGGGCTCTGAGAGCGTATGGGAGCCGTAGGAAGTGTCACGTTAGAGCAAAGATCCTAAATCTTCAATAAAAACAGCCTAGATGAAACACATCTTGTCAGACAGGCCACTTCCTGCATGGAATCTTCTCAGGTTTTGGCCTGCCATATGAGTTCTGTTATACTCACAGACACCATTCAAACAGTTTTAGAAACTTTAGGGTGTTTTCTATCCACAGGTATTAATTATATGCATATCCTAGCTTCTGAGTTTGATTAGTAGGCCGTTGAAAATGGGCACGATTTCTTTTCAAAATGCGCTGTGGCGCCCCCTATCCTAGGGTAACGTCAAGAGGTTAAGCCGTTTTTCAGCCTTGGGTGAATTTTGACTCGTTCTATTGTCCAGCCTATAGATAGCCAGAGTGAATTTATGAAAGCACCCGAATGTCAATTGAGAAAGCACAACGACTATACCATTTAGCTAAGCTAAGAATGACGGGAATAATCAAGTCAATAAACGTTGGGTAGTTAGATAGTTAGTTAATATAGTTGTTCCAGGGATGTCCCCGAGGTCGTTTTTATGATGTTCTTGGGTTGCAGTTGCATGGTCACCTGGAGGTTTTAATCTAGTTCCCGGTTTGTTACAGGGATGTCCCCGAGGACATTTTTAGGACGTTCTTGGGCGTTGTTGCATGGTTCCCTGGAGGTTTTTGTCTCACTCAAATGTTGTCATTTTGACATTTTGCATCCCCATGTTGAATTTTTTTTTGACATGAGATCATGTTTTCACATGTGTAGTTTCATGTTATCACATGTTGCTTTAAAATGTTGTCACATGTTATCACACAAAATCACCTGTGAAATGCATGTGTTGTATCTGCAAGGGAAGCACTATAAAAGTTGAACAAATCATGATGATTATTATTATTATTACCTGTAGTGACGGCAGCGGAGATTCTGTGAGAAGAAAGAGTGGCGGTCCTCTTTGGTCTTGGTCGTGGCAAAGATGGCTACATCAGACTGGGACCCTCCCATCTCTATGCTAGCACCCACATCCTTCTGCACACTCACAATCCCCGGTCCCACAGGTACGCTACCAGACACCTTCGCCTCATTACTCAAACTCCCCTTCCATTTTGAAGAGATCTCGTTGGTAGTGGACTGTATCAGGTTACTGGAGGAGAGGAGGAGAGGAGAGCAGAGGAGAGATATTTACTGTCCAACAAAAAAAAAATGCCCATGAGTAAACAGTCAGAAACCATCCTACTCACCTGACAGAGGCATGAGAGTGGCTGGAGATATCCTCAGTACAGTGGCTGTAGGGCCTCCAGTCTACAACAGACAGGGGTATTTTCTGCAGCTCGTTCCCCTGTAGGGGGTTACTACACAGTGTACAGGTTTTACTGGGGGACAGGTAGGTCTTCAGGTCGATCAGGTAGGCCCCTTTACGTTTCAGGGTCACCACATTGAAACCCTCCCCTGCCAGGTTGTGACCGGGGACGAAGGGGGCGGCGTCACACTGGGATTGGCTGGCATGACGACAGGTGAGAGAGGAGTCCATGTGAGAAAGGAGAAGGAGGAGAGGAAGGGAGTAGATGGGAAGGGCTGGGAAGGTCATGACTGAACAAAAGGGAGGGAGGGAGGAGATAGAGAGAGAGAGAGAAAAATGGGAGGAGATTGAGTATGAGAGGTGTCGGGAAGAAATAGGCAGAGAAAATGAGAGGTGTTGGGGAGAGAGAGACTGTTTAAACTCAATGATGTGAAACACTATGTTACCTGAAATGAAAAGCGCTATATACAGTGCATATGGAAAGTAATCAGTCCCCTGGAATTTCTGCACATTTTGATACGTTACAGCCTTATTCCAAAATTGATTAAATAAACATTTTTCCTCATCAATCTACATTTACATTTACATTTAAGTCATTTAGCAGACGCTCTTATCCAGAGCGACTTACAAATTGGTGCATTCACCTTATGATATCCAGTGGAACAACCACTTTACAATAGTGCATCTAAATCTTTTAGGGGGGGGGGGGTTAGAAGGATTACTTTATCTTATCCCAGGTATTCCTTAAAGAGGTGGGGTTTCAGGTGTCTCCGGAAGGTGGTGATTGACTCCGCTGTCCTGGCGTCGTGAGGGAGCTTGTTCCACCATAGGGGTGCCAGAGCAGCGAACAGTTTTGACTGGGCTGAGCGGGAACTGTGCTTCCTCAGAGGTAGGGGGGCCAGTAGGCCAGAGGTGGATGAGCGCAGTGCCCTCGTTTGGGTGTAGGGACTGATCAGAGCCTGAAGGTACGGAGGTGCCGTTCCCCTCACGGCTCCGTAGGCAAGCACCATGGTCTTGTAGCGGATGCGAGCTTCAACTGGAAGCCAGTGGAGAGAGCGGAGGAGCGGGTTGACGTGAGAGAACTTGGGAAGGTTGAACACCAGACGGGCTGCGGCGTTCTGGATGAGTTGTAGGGGTTTAATGGCACAGGCAGGGAGCCCCGCCAACAGCGAGTTGCAGTAATCCAGACGGGAGATGACAAGTGCCTGGATTAGGACCTGCGCCGCTTTCTGTGTGAGGCAGGGTCGTACTCTGCGAATGTTGGAAGAGCATGAACCTACAGGATCGGGTCACCGCCTTGATGTTAGTGGAGAACGACAGGGTGTTGTCCAGGGTCACGCCAAGGTTCTTAGCACTCTGGGAGGAGGACACGATGGAGTTGTCAACCGTGATGGCGAGATCATGGAACGGACAGTCCTTCCCCGGGAGGAAAAGCAGCTCCGTCTTGCCGAGGTTCAGCTTGAGGTGGTGATCCGTCATCCACACTGATATGTCCGCCAGACATGCAGAGATGCGATTCGCCACCTGGTTATCAGAAGGGGGAAAGGAGAAGATTAATTGAGTGTCGTCTGCATAGCAATGATAGGAGAGACCATGTGAGGATATGACAGAGCCAAGTGACTTGGTGTATAGCGAGAATAGGAGAGGGCCTCGAACAGAGCCCTGGGGGACACCAGTGGTGAGAGCACGTGGTGCGTTGACAGATTCTCGCCACGCCACCTGGTAGACCGGCCTGTCAGGTAGGACGCAATGCAAGCGTGGGCCGCGCCGGAGATGCCCAACTCGGAGAGGGTGGAGAGGAGGATCTGGTGGTTCACAGTATCAAACGCAGCAGATAGGTCTAGAAGGATGAGAGCAGAGGAGAGAGAGTTAGCTTTAGCAGTGCGGAGAGCCTCCGTGACACAGAGAAGAGCAGTCTCAGTTGAATGACCAGTCTTGAAACCTGACTGATTTGGATCAAGAAGGTCATTCTGAGAGAGATAGCAAGAGAGCTGGCCAAGGACGGCACGTTCAAGAGTTTTGGAGAGAAAAGAAAGAAGGGATACTGGTCTGTAGTTGTTGACATCGGAGGGATCGAGTGTAGGTTTTTTCAGAAGGGGTGCAACTCTCGCTCTCTTGAAGACGGAAGGGACGTAGCCAGCGGTCAAGGATGAGTTGATGAGTGAGGTGAGGTAAGGGAGAAGGTCTCCGGAAATGGTCTGGAGAAGAGAGGAGGGGATAAGGTCAAGCGGGCAGGTTGTTGGGCGGCCGGCCGTCACAAGACACGAGATTTCATCTGGAGAGAGGGGGGAGAAAGAGGTCAAAGCACAGGGTAGGGCAGTGTGAGCAGGACCAGCAGTGTCGTTTGACTTAACAAACGAGGATCGGATATCGTCGACCTTCTTTTCAAAATGGTTGACGAAGTCATCCGCAGAGAGGGAGGAAGGGGGAGGGGGAGGAGGATTCAGGAGGGAGGAGAAGGTGGCAAAGAGCTTCCTAGGGTTAGAGGCAGATGCTTGGAATTTAGAGTGGTAGAAAGTGGCTTTAGCAGCAGAAACAGAAGAGGAAAATGTAGAGAGGAGGGAGTGAAAGGATACCAGGTCCGCAGGGAGGCGAGATTTCCTCCA
>NC_138292.1:79580000-79592500 GCF_965601325.2 Salmo salar | reverse complement strand
TGTGTGTGTATGTCCATAATACTGTGTGTGTGTGTCCATACTGTGTGTGTTTGTGTGTGTGTGTGTGTGTGTGTGTGTGTGTGTTTGTGTGTGTGTGAGTGTGTGTGTGTGTCTGTACTGTGTGTGTGTCCATACTGTGTGTGTGTCTCTATACTGTGTGTGTGTGTGTGTGTGTCCATACTGTGTGTGTGTGTGTGTGTGTGTGTGTGTGTGTGTGTGTCTATACTGTGTGTGTGTCCATACTGTGTGCGTGTGTGTCTATACTGTGTGTGTGTGTGTGTCCATACTGTGTGTGTGTGTGTGTCTATACTGTGTGTGTGTGTGTGTGTGTGTCCATACTGTGTGTGTGTGTGTGTGTGTCTATGCTGTGTGTTTGTGTGTGTGTGTGTGTGTGTCCATACTGTGTGTGTGTGTCCATACTGTGTGTGTGTGTGTGTCCATACTGTGTGTGTGTGAGTCTATACTGTGTGTGTATGTGTGTCCATACTGTGTGTGTGTGTGTGTGTGTCCATACTGTGTGTATGTGTGTGTCCATACAGTGTGTGTGTGTGTGTGTGTGTGTGTGTGTTTCCATACTAGTGTGTGTGTGTGTGTGTCCATACAGTGTGTGTCCATACTAGTGTGTGTGTCTGTACTGTGTGTGTGTGTGTCCATACTGTGTGTGTGTGTGTTTGTGTGTGTGTGTGTGTGTTTCCATACTAGTGTGTGTGTGTGTGTCCATACTGTGTGTGTCCATACTAGTGTGTGTGTGTGTGTGTCTGTACTGTGTGTGTGTATGTGTCCACACTGTGTGTGTGTGTCTATACTGTGTGTGTGTGTGTGTGTGTCCATACTGTGTGTGTGTGTGTCTATAATGTGTGTGTCCATACTGTGTGTGTGTGTGTGTGTGTGTCTATACTGTGTGTGTGTGTGTGTGTGTGTGTGTGTGTGTGTGTGTGTGTGTGTGTGTGTGTGTGTGTGTGTGTGTGTGTGTCCATACTGTGTGTATTTGTGTGTGTCCATACTGCGAGTGTGTGTGTGTCTATACTGTGCGTGTTTGTGGGCGTCCATACTGTGTGTGTGTGTGTGTGTCTATACTGTGTGTTTGTGTGTTTGTCTATACTGTGTGTGTGTGTGTCCAAACTGTGTTTGTGTGTTTGTGTGTCCGTACTGTGTGTGTGTGTGTCTATACTGTGTGTGTTTGTGTGTGTGTCTATACTTTGTGTGTTTGTGTGAGTGTCCATACTGTGTGTGTTTGTGTGAGTGTCCATACTGTGTGTGTTTGTGTGTGTGTCCATACTGAGTGTGTGAGTGTGTATCCATACTGTGTGTGTGTGTGTGTGTGTGTGTGTGTGTGTGTCTATACTGTGTGAGTGTATCCATACCGTGTGTGTGTGTGTGTGTGTGTCCAAACTGTGTGTGTGTGTGTGTGTGTCCATACTGTGTGTGTGTGTCCATTCTGTGTGTGTGTGTGTGTGTGTGTGTCTATACTATGTGTGTGTGTGTGTGTGTGTGTGTGTGTGTGTGTGTGTGTGTGTGTGTGTGTGTGTGTGTGTGTGTGTGTGTGTGTGTGTCCATACTGTGTGTGTGTTTTTGTGTCCGTACTGTGTGTGTGTGTGTCTATACTGTGTGTTTGTGTGTGAGTCCAAACTGTGTGTGTGTGTGTGTGTGTGTGTGTGTGTGTGTGTGTGTGTCTATACCTTGTGTTTTTGTGTGTGTGTCCATACGGTGTGTGTGTGTGTCCAGACTGTGTGTATGTGTGTCTATACTGTGTGTGTGTGTGTGTGTGTGTCTATACTGTGTGTGTGTGTGTGTGTGTGTGTGTCTATACTGTGTGTGTGTCCATACTGTGTGCGTGTGTGTCTATACTGTGTGTGTGTGTGTGTGTGTGTGTGTGTGTGTGTGTGTGTGTGTTTGTACTGTGTGTGTGTCCATACTGTGTGTGTGTGTCTATACTGTGTGTGTGTGTGTGTGTCCATACTGTGTGTGTGTGTGTGTGTGTGTCTATACTGTGTGTGTGTCCATACTGTGTGCGTGTGTGTCTATACTGTGTGTGTGTGTGTGTGTGTGTGTCCATACTGTGTGTGTGTCTATACTGTGTGTGTGTGTGTGTGTGTGTGTGTGTGTGTGTGTGTGTGTGTGTGTGTGTGTGTGTGTGTGTGTGTGTGTGTTTGTGTGTGTCCATACTGTGTGTGTGTGTGTGTGTCTATACTGTGTGTGTGTGTGTGTGTGTGTGTGTCTATACTGTGTGTGTGTGTGTGTCCATACTGTGTGTGTGTGTGTGTGTATGTCCATAATACTGTGTGTGTGTGTCCATACTGTGTGTGTTTGTGTGTGTGTGTGTGTGTGTGTGTGTGTGTGTGTGTGTGTCCATACTGTGTGTGTGTTTGTCTATACTGTGTGTGTGTGTGTTTGTGTGTGTGTCCATACTGTGTGTGTGTGTGTGTGTGTCTGTGTGTGTGTGTGTGTGTGTGTATGTCCATAATACTGTGTGTGTGTGTCCATACTGTGTGTGTTTGTGTGTGTGTGTGTGTGTGTGTGTGTGTGTTTGTGTGTGTGTGAGTGTGTGTGTGTGTCTGTACTGTGTGTGTGTCCATACTGTGTGTGTGTCTCTATACTGTGTGTGTGTGTGTGTGTGTCCATACTGTGTGTGTGTGTGTGTGTGTGTGTGTGTGTGTGTGTGTGTGTCTATACTGTGTGTGTGTCCATACTGTGTGCGTGTGTGTCTATACTGTGTGTGTGTGTGTGTCCATACTGTGTGTGTGTGTGTGTCTATACTGTGTGTGTGTGTGTGTGTGTGTCCATACTGTGTGTGTGTGTGTGTGTGTCTATGCTGTGTGTTTGTGTGTGTGTGTGTGTGTGTCCATACTGTGTGTGTGTGTCCATACTGTGTGTGTGTGTGTGTCCATACTGTGTGTGTGTGAGTCTATACTGTGTGTGTATGTGTGTCCATACTGTGTGTGTGTGTGTGTGTCCATACTGTGTGTATGTGTGTGTCCATACAGTGTGTGTGTGTGTGTGTGTGTGTGTGTGTGTGTTTCCATACTAGTGTGTGTGTGTGTGTGTCCATACAGTGTGTGTCCATACTAGTGTGTGTGTCTGTACTGTGTGTGTGTGTGTCCATACTGTGTGTGTGTGTGTTTGTGTGTGTGTGTGTGTGTTTCCATACTAGTGTGTGTGTGTGTGTCCATACTGTGTGTGTCCATACTAGTGTGTGTGTGTGTGTGTCTGTACTGTGTGTGTGTATGTGTCCACACTGTGTGTGTGTGTCTATACTGTGTGTGTGTGTGTGTGTGTCCATACTGTGTGTGTGTGTGTCTATAATGTGTGTGTCCATACTGTGTGTGTGTGTGTGTGTGTGTCTATACTGTGTGTGTGTGTGTGTGTGTGTGTGTGTGTGTGTGTGTGTGTGTGTGTGTGTGTGTGTGTGTGTGTGTGTGTCCATACTGTGTGTATTTGTGTGTGTCCATACTGCGAGTGTGTGTGTGTCTATACTGTGCGTGTTTGTGGGCGTCCATACTGTGTGTGTGTGTGTGTGTCTATACTGTGTGTTTGTGTGTTTGTCTATACTGTGTGTGTGTGTGTCCAAACTGTGTTTGTGTGTTTGTGTGTCCGTACTGTGTGTGTGTGTGTCTATACTGTGTGTGTTTGTGTGTGTGTCTATACTGTGTGTGTTTGTGTGAGTGTCCATACTGTGTGTGTTTGTGTGAGTGTCCATACTGTGTGTGTTTGTGTGTGTGTCCATACTGAGTGTGTGAGTGTGTATCCATACTGTGTGTGTGTGTGTGTGTGTGTGTGTGTCTATACTGTGTGAGTGTATCCATACCGTGTGTGTGTGTGTGTGTGTGTCCAAACTGTGTGTGTGTGTGTGTGTGTCCATACTGTGTGTGTGTGTCCATTCTGTGTGTGTGTGTGTGTGTGTCTATACTGTTTGTTTGTGTGTCTATACTGTGTGTGTGTGTATGTGTGTGTCCATACTGAGTGTGTGTTTGTGTGTCAATACTAGTGTGTGTGTATGTGTGTGTGTGTTTGCGTGTGTGTGTGTGTGTGTGTCCATAATGTGTGTGTGTGTGTCCATACTGTTAGTGCGTGTGTTTCTATACTGTGTGTGTAATAATGTGTGTGTCCATACTGAGTGTGTGTTTGTGTGTCAATACTAGTGTGTGTGTGTGTGTGTTTGCGTGTGTGTGTGTGTGTGTGTCCATACTGTGTGTGTGTGTGTGTCCATACTGTGTGTGTGTGTGTGTGTCCATACTGTGTGTTTGTGTGTGTGTGTGTGTGTGTGTGTGTGTCCATACTGTGTGTGTGTGTATGTGTCCATACTGTGTGTGTGTGTGTGTGTCCATACTGTGTGTTTGTGTGTGTCTATACTGTTTGTGTGTGTGTCCATATTGTGTGTTTCTGTGTGTGTCTATACCGCGTGTGTTTGTAGGTGAGTCCATACTGTGAGTGTGTGTGTGTGTCAATACTGTGTGTGTTTGTGTGTGTCCATACTGTGTGTGTGTGTCCATACTGTGTGTGTGTGTCTATACTGTGAGTGTGTGTGTCTATGCTGTGTGTGTGTGTGTGTGTGTCCATACTGTGTGTGTCCATACTGTGTGTGTGTGAGTCTATACTGTGTGTGTGTGTGTGTGTGTCCATACTGAGTGTGTGTGTGTGTCCATACTGTGTGTATGTGTGTGTCCATACTGTGTGTGTGTGTGTGTGTCCATACTGTGTGTGTGTGTGTGTGTGTGTCCATACAGTGTGTGTGTGTGTGTGTGTGTGTGTGAGAGTCTATACTGTGTGTGTGTGTGTGTGTCCATACTGAGTGTGTGTGTGTCCATACTGTGTGTGTGTGTGTGTGTGTGTGTTTCCATACTAGTGTGTGTGTGTGTGTCCATACTGTGTGTGCCCATACTAGTGTGTGTTTGTGTGTGTGTGTGTGTGTGTGTGTGTCTGTACTGTGTGTGTGTGTGTCCATACTGTGTGTGTGTATCTATACTGTGTGTGTTTGTGTGTGTCCATACTGTGTGTGTGTGTCCATACTGTGTGTGTGTGTGTGTGTGTGTGTGTGTGTGTGTGTGTGTGTGTGTGTGTGTGTGTGTGTGTGTGTGTGTGTCCATACTGTGTGTGTGTGTGTGTGTGTCTATACTGTGTGTGTGTCTATACTGTGTGTGTGTGTGTGTCTATGCTGAGTGTGTGTTTGTGTGTCCATACTAGTGTGTGTGTGTGTGTGTGTGTGTGTGTGTGTGTGTGTGTGTGTGTGTGTGTGTGTGTGTGTGTGTGTGTGTGTGTGTGTGTGTGTTGTGTGTGTGTGTGTGTGTGTGTGTGTCCATACTAGTGTGTGTGTGTGTGTCTATACTGTGTGTGTGTGTGTCCATACTGTGTTGGTGTGTGTCCATAATGTGTGTTTGTGTGTGTCCATATTGTGTGTATGTGTGTCTATACTGTGTGTGTCTGTGTGTGTCTATACAGCGTGTGTTTGTATGTGTGTCCATACTGTGTGTTTTTGTGTGTGTGTCCATACTGTGAGTGTGTGTGTGTGTGTCTATACTGTGTGTGTGTGTCTATACTGTGTATGTTTGTGTGTGTGTGTCCATACTGTGTGTGTGTGTGTGTGTCCATACTGAGTGTGTGTGTGTGTGTGTCCATACTGTGTGTATGTGTGTGTCCATACAGTGTGTGTGTGTGTGTGTGTGTCCATACTGTGCGTGTGTGTGTTTGTGTGTGTGTGTGTGTGTGTGTGTGTGTGTTTCCATACTAGTGTGTGTGTGTGTGTGTGTCCATACTGTGTGTGTCCATACTAGTGTGTGTGTGTGTGTGTGTGTGTGTGTGTGTGTGTGTGTGTGTGTGTGTGTGTGTGTGTGTGTGTGTCTGTACTGTGTGTGTGTGTGTCCATACTGTGTGCGTGTCTGTCAATACTGTGTGTGTGTGTGTGTGTGTCCATACTGTGTGTGTGTCTATACTGTGTGTGTGTGTGTGTGTGTGTGTGTGTGTGTGTGTGTGTGTGTGTGTGTGTGTGTGTGTGTGTGTGTGTGTGTGTGTGTGTGTGTCTGTACTGTGTGTGTGTGTGTCCATACTGTGTGTGTGTGTCAATACTGTGTGTGTGTGTGTGTGTGTCTATACTGTGTGTGTCCATACTTTGTGTGTGTGTGTGTGTGTGTGTGTGTCTATACTGTGTGTGTGTGTGTGTGTGTGTGTGTGTGTGTGTGTGTGTGTGTGTGTGTGTGTGTGTGTGTGTGTGTGTGTGTGTGTGTGTGTGTGTGTGTCTGTACTGTGTGTGTGTGTGTCCATACTGTGTGTGTGTGTCAATACTGTGTGTGTCCATACTTTGTGTGTGTGTGTGTGTGTGTGTGTGTCTATACTGTGTGTGTGTGGGTGTGTGTCCATACTGTGTGTGTGTGTGTGTCCATACTGTGTGTGTGTGTGTCCATACTGTGTGCGTGTGTGTCTATACTGTGTGTGTGTGTGTGTGTGTGTGTGTGTGTGTGTGTGTCCATACTGTGTGTTTGTGTGTGTGGGTGTGTGTCCATACTGTCTGTGTGTGTGTGTGTCTATACTGTGTGTGTGTGTGTGTTCATACTGTGTGTGTGTGTGTGTGTGTGTGTGTGTGTGTGTGTGTGTGTGTGTGTGTCCATACTCTGTGTGTGTCTATACTGTGTGTTTGTGTGTGTGTCCATACTGTGTGTGTGTGTGTCCATACTGTGTGTGTGTGTGTGTGTGTGTGTGTGTGTGTGTGTGTGTGTGTGTGTGTATGTGTGTGTGTGTGTGTGTGTGTGTGTCCATACTGTGTGTGTGTGTGTGTGTGTCTATACTGTGTGTGTGAGTGTGTATCCATACTGTGTGTGTGTGTGTGTCTAAACTGTGTGTGTGTGTGTGTCTATACTGTGTGTGTGTGTGTGTCCATACTGTGTGTGTTTGTGTGTGTGTACATACTGTGAGTGTGTGTGTCTATACTGTGTGTGTTTGTGTGTGTCCATACTGTGTGTGTGTGTGTGTGTGTGTGTCCAAAATGTTTGTGTGTGTGTGTCCATACTGTGGGTGTGTGTCTATACTGTGTGTGTGTGTGTGTGTGTGTGTGTGTGTGTGTGTGTGTGTGTGTGTGTGTGTGTGTGTGTGTGTGTGTGTGTGTGTGTGTGTCCATACTAGTGTTTGTGTGTGTGTCTATACTGTGTGTGTGTGTGTCCATACTGAGTGTGTGTGTGTCTATACTGTGTGTGTTTGTGTGTGTGTCCATATTGTGTGTATGTGTGTCTATACTGTGTGTGTCTCTGTGTGTCTATACCGCGTGTGTTTGTATGTGTGTCCATACTGTGTGTTTTTGTGTGTGTGTCCATACTGTGAGTGTGTGTGTGTGTCTATATGTGTGTGTGTGTCTATACTGTGTGTGTTTGTGTGTGTGTCCATACTGTGAGTGTGTGTGTGTCTATGCTGTGTGTTTGTGTGTGTGTGTCCATACTGTGTGTGTGTGTCCATACTGTGTGTGTGTGTGTCCATACTGTGTGTTTGTGAGTCTATACTGTGTGTGTATGTGTGTCCATACTGTGTGTGTGTGTGTCCATACTGTGTGTATGTGTGTGTCCATACAGTGTGTGTGTGTGTGTGTGTGTGTGTGTGTGTGTTTCCATACTAGTGTGTGTGTGTGTGTGTGTGTGTCCATACAGTGTGTGTCCATACTAGTGTGTGTGTCTGTACTGTGTGTGTGTGTGTCCATACTGTGTGTGTGTGTGTTTGTGTGTGTGTGTGTGTGTGTTTCCATACTAGTGTGTGTGTGTGTGTGTGTGTGTCCATACTGTGTGTGTCCATACTAGTGTGTGTGTGTGTGTGTCTGTACTGTGTGTGTATGTGTCCATACTGTGTGTGTGTGTGTCTATACTGTGTGTGTGTGTGTGTGTCCATACTGTGTGTGTGTGTGTCTATAATGTGTGTGTCCATACTGTGTGTGTGTGTGTGTCTATACTGTGTGTGTGTGTGTGTCTATACTGTGTGTGTGTGTGTGTGTGTGTGTGTGTGTGTGTGTGTGTGTGTGTGTGTGTGTGTGTGTGTGTGTGTGTGTCCATACTGTGTGTATTTGTGTGTGTCCATACTGCGAGTGTGTGTGTGTCTATACTGTGTGTGTTTGTGGGCGTCCATACTGTGTGTGTGTGTGTGTGTCTATACTGTGTGTTTGTGTGTGTGTCTATACTGTGTGTGTGTGTGTGTGTCCAAACTGTGTTTGTGTGTTTGTGTGTCCATACTGTGTGTGTGTGTGTCTATACTGTGTGTGTTTGTGTGTGTGTCTATACTGTGTGTGTTTGTGTGAGTGTCCATACTGTGTGTGTTTGTGTGAGTGTCCATACTGTGTGTGTTTGTGTGTGTGTCCATACTGAGTGTGTGAGTGTGTATCCATACTGTGTGTGTGTGTGTGTGTGTGTGTGTGTGTGTGTGTGTGTCCATACTGAGTGTGTGAGTGTGTATCCATACTGTGTGTGTGTGTGTGTGTGTGTGTGTGTGTGTGTGTGTCCATACTGAGTGTGTGTGTGTGTCTATACTGTGTGAGTGTATCCATACCGTGTGTGTGTGTGTGTGTGTGTCCAAACTGTGTGTGTGTGTGTGTGTGTGTCCATACTGTGTGTGTGTGTCCATTCTGTGTGTGTGTGTGTGTGTGTGTGTCTATACTGTTTGTTTGTGTGTCTATACTGTGTGTGTGTGTATGTGTGTGTCCACACTGAGTGTGTGTTTGTGTGTCAATACTAGTGTGTGTGTATGCGTGTGTGTGTTTGCGTGTGTGTGTGTGTGTGTGTGTGTCCATACTGTGTGTGTGTGTGTGTCCATACTGTGAGTGTGTGTGTGTCTATACTGTGTGTGTGTGTGTGTGTGTGTGTGTGTGTGGGTCCATACTGTGTGTGTGTCTATACCGTGTGTGTGTGTGTGTGTGTGTGTGTGTGTGTGTGTGTGTGTGTGTCCATACTGTGTGTGTTTGTGTGTGTGTCCATACTGTTAGTGCGTGTTTTTCTATACTGTGTGTGTAATAATGTGTGTGTCCATACTGAGTGTGTGTTTGTGTGTCAATACTAGTGTGTGTGTGTGTGTGTGTTTGCGTGTGTGTGTGTGTGTGTCCATACTGTGTGTGTGTGTGTGTGTCCATACTGTGTGTGTGTGTGTGTGTCCATACTGTGTGTGTGTGTGTGTGTGTGTCCATACTGTGTGTTTGTGTGTGTCTATACTGTTTGTGTGTGTGTCCATATTGTGTGTTTCTGTGTGTGTCTATACCGCGTGTGTTTGTAGGTGAGTCCATACTGTGAGTGTGTGTGTGTGTCTATACTGTGTGTGTTTGTGTGTGTCCATACTGTGTGTGTGTGTCCATACTGTGTGTGTGTGTGTGTCTATACTGTGAGTGTGTGTGTCTATGCTGTGTGTGTGTGTGTGTGTGTCCATACTGTGTGTGTCCATACTGTGTGTGTGTGAGTCTATACTGTGTGTGTGTGTGTGTGTGTGTCCATACTGAGTGTGTGTGTGTGTCCATACTGTGTGTATGTGTGTGTCCATACAGTGTGTGTGTGTGTCCATACTGTGTGTGTGTGTGTGTGTCCATACAGTGTGTGTGTGTGTGTGTGTGTGTGTGTGTGTGTGTGTGTGTGTGTGTGTGTGTGTGTGTGTGTGAGTCTATACTGTGTGTGTGTGTGTGTCCATACTGAGTGTGTGTGTGTCCATACTGTGTGTGTGTGTGTGTGTGTGTTTCCATACTAGTGTGTGTGTGTGTGTCCATACTGTGTGTGTGTGTGTGTGTGTGTGTGTGTGTGTGTGTGTGTGTGTGTGTGTGTGTGTGTGTGTGTGTGTGTGTGTGTGTGTGTCCATACTGTGTGTGTGTGTGTGTGTGTCTATACTGTGTGTTTGTGTGTCTGTCCATACTGTGTGTGTGAGTGTGTATCCATACTGTGTGTGTGTGTGTGTCTATACTGTGTGTGTGTGTGTGTCTATACTGTGTGTGTGTGTCCATACTGTGTGTGTTGTGTGTGTGTACATACTGTGAGTGTGTGTGTCTATACTGTGTGTGTTTGTGTGTGTCCATACTGTGTGTGTGTGTGTGTGTGTGTGTCCAAAATGTTTGTGTGTGTGTGTGTCCATACTGTGGGTGTGTGTCTATACTGTGTGTGTGTGTGTGTGTGTGTGTGTGTGTGTGTGTGTGTGTGTGTGTGTGTGTGTGTGTGTGTGTGTGTGTGTGTGTGTGTGTGTGTGTGTCCATACTAGTGTTTGTGTGTGTGTCTGTACTGTGTGTGTGTGTGTCCATACTGAGTGTGTGTGTGTCTATACTGTGTGTGTTTGTGTGTGTGTCCATATTGTGTGTATGTGTGTCTATACTGTGTGTGTCTCTGTGTGTCTATACCGCGTGTGTTTGTATGTGTGTCCATACTGTGTGTTTTTGTGTGTGTGTCCATACTGTGAGTGTGTGTGTGTGTCTATATGTGTGTGTGTGTCTATACTGTGTGTGTTTGTGTGTGTGTCCATACTGTGAGTGTGTGTGTGTCTATGCTGTGTGTTTGTGTGTGTGTGTCCATACTGTGTGTGTGTGTCCATACTGTGTGTGTGTGTGTCCATACTGTGTGTTTGTGAGTCTATACTGTGTGTGTATGTGTGTCCATACTGTGTGTGTGTGTGTCCATACTGTGTGTATGTGTGTGTCCATACAGTGTGTGTGTGTGTGTGTGTGTGTGTGTGTGTGTGTGTGTGTGTGTGTTCCATACTAGTGTGTGTGTGTGTGTGTGTGTCCATACAGTGTGTGTCCATACTAGTGTGTGTGTCTGTACTGTGTGTGTGTGTGTCCATACTGTGTGTGTGTGTGTTTGTGTGTGTGTGTGTGTGTGTGTTTCCATACTAGTGTGTGTGTGTGTGTGTGTGTCCATACTGTGTGTGTCCATACTAGTGTGTGTGTGTGTGTGTCTGTACTGTGTGTGTATGTGTCCATACTGTGTGTGTGTGTGTCTATACTGTGTGTGTGTGTGTGTGTCCATACTGTGTGTGTGTGTGTCTATAATGTGTGTGTCCATACTGTGTGTGTGTGTGTGTCTATACTGTGTGTGTGTGTGTGTGTGTGTGTGTGTGTGTGTGTGTGTGTGTGTGTGTGTGTGTGTGTGTGTGTGTGTGTGTGTGTGTGTGTGTGTGTGTGTGTCCATACTGTGTGTATTTGTGTGTGTCCATACTGCGAGTGTGTGTGTGTCTATACTGTGTGTGTTTGTGGGCGTCCATACTGTGTGTGTGTGTGTGTGTCTATACTGTGTGTTTGTGTGTGTGTCTATACTGTGTGTGTGTGTGTGTGTCCAAACTGTGTTTGTGTGTTTGTGTGTCCATACTGTGTGTGTGTGTGTCTATACTGTGTGTGTTTGTGTGTGTGTCTATACTGTGTGTGTTTGTGTGAGTGTCCATACTGTGTGTGTTTGTGTGAGTGTCCATACTGTGTGTGTTTGTGTGTGTGTCCATACTGAGTGTGTGAGTGTGTATCCATACTGTGTGTGTGTGTGTGTGTGTGTCTATACTGTGTGAGTGTATCCATACCGTGTGTGTGTGTGTGTGTGTGTCCAAACTGTGTGTGTGTGTGTGTGTGTGTCCATACTGTGTGTGTGTGTCCATTCTGTGTGTGTGTGTGTGTGTGTGTGTCTATACTGTTTGTTTGTGTGTCTATACTGTGTGTGTGTGTATGTGTGTGTCCATACTGAGTGTGTGTTTGTGTGTCAATACTAGTGTGTGTGTATGCGTGTGTGTGTTTGCGTGTGTGTGTGTGTGTGTGTGTGTCCATACTGTGTGTGTGTGTGTGTCCATACTGTGAGTGTGTGTGTGTCTATACTGTGTGTGTGTGTGTGTGTGTGTGTGTGTGGTGTGGGTCCATACTGTGTGTGTGTCTATACCGTGTGTGTGTGTGTGTGTGTGTGTGTGTGTGTGTGTGTGTGTGTGTGTGTGTGTGGGCCATACTGTGTGTGTTTGTGTGTGTGTCCATACTGTTAGTGCGTGTGTTTCTATACTGTGTGTGTAATAATGTGTGTGTCCATACTGAGTGTGTGTTTGTGTGTCAATACTAGTGTGTGTGTGTGTGTGTGTTTGCGTGTGTGTGTGTGTGTGTCCATACTGTGTGTGTGTGTGTGTGTCCATACTGTGTGTGTGTGTGTGTGTCCATACTGTGTGTGTGTGTGTGTGTGTGTCCATACTGTGTGTTTGTGTGTGTCTATACTGTTTGTGTGTGTGTCCATATTGTGTGTTTCTGTGTGTGTCTATACCGCGTGTGTTTGTAGGTGAGTCCATACTGTGAGTGTGTGTGTGTGTCTATACTGTGTGTGTTTGTGTGTGTCCATACTGTGTGTGTGTGTCCATACTGTGTGTGTGTGTGTGTCTATACTGTGAGTGTGTGTGTCTATGCTGTGTGTGTGTGTGTGTGTGTGTCCATACTGTGTGTGTCCATACTGTGTGTGTGTGAGTCTATACTGTGTGTGTGTGTGTGTGTGTGTCCATACTGAGTGTGTGTGTGTGTCCATACTGTGTGTATGTGTGTGTCCATACGTGTGTGTGTG
>NC_138292.1:79565000-79575000 GCF_965601325.2 Salmo salar | reverse complement strand
TGTGTGTGTGTGTGTGTGTGTGTGTCTATACTGTGTGAGTGTGTGTGTGTGTGTGTGTGTGTGTGTGTGTCCATACTGTGTGTATGTGTGTGTCCATACAGTGTGTGTGTGTGTGTCCATATAGTGTGTGTGTGTGTGTCCATACTGTGTGTGTGTGTGTGTGTCCATACTAGTGTGTGTGTGTGTGTGTGTGTGAGTGTGTGCGTGTGTTTCCATACTAGTGTGTGTGTGTGTCCATACTCTGTTTGTCCATACTAGTGTGTGTGTGTGTGTGTGTGTGTGTGTGTGTGTGTGTGTGTGTGTGTGTGTGTGTGTGTGTGTGTGTGTGTGTGTGTGTGTGTGTGTGTGTGTCTGTACTGTGTGTGTGTGTGTCTGTACTGTGTGTGTGTGTGTCCATACTGTGTGTGTGTGTCAATACTGTGTGTGTGTGTGTGAGTGTGTGTGTGTGTCTATACTGTGTGTGTGTGGGTGCGTGTCCATACTGTGTGTGTGTGTGTCCATACTGTGTGTGTGTGTGTCCATACTGTGTGTGTGTGTCTATACTGTGTGTGTGTGTGTGTGTGTGTGTGTGTGTGTGTGTCCATACTGTGTGCGTGTGTGTCTATACTGTGTGTGTGTGTGTGTGTCCATACTGTGTGTGTGTGTGTGGGTGTGTGTCCATACTGTCTGTGTGTGTGTGTGTCTATACTGTGTGTGTGTGTGTGTTCATACTGTGTGTGTGTGTGTGTGTGTGTGTGTGTGTGTGTGTGTGTGTGTGTGTGTGTGTGCCATACTGTGTGTGTGTGTGTCTATACTGTGTGTTTGTGTGTCTGTCCATACTGTGTGTGTGAGTGTGTATCCATACCGTGTGTGTGTGTGTCTATACTGTGTGAATGTGTTTGTGTGTGTGTCCATACTGTGTGTGTTTGTGTGAGTGTCCATACTGTGTGTGTTTGTGTGTGTGTCCATACTGTGTGTGTTTGTGTGTGTGTCCATACTGTGAGTGTGTGTGTCTATACTGTGTGTGTTTGTGTCTGTCCATACTGTGTGTGTGTGTGTGTGTGTGTGTGTGTGTGTGTGTGTCCAAAATGTTTGTGTGTGTGTGTGTCCATACTGTGGGTGTGTGTCTATACTGTGTGTGTGTGTGTGTGTGTGTGTGTGTGTGTGTGTGTCCATACTGTGTGTGTGTGTCTATACTGTGTGTGTGTGTGTGTGTGTGTCTATGCTGAGTGTGTGTTCGTGTGTCCATACTAGTGTGTGTGTGTGTGTGTGTGTGTGTGTGTGTGTGTGTGTGTGTGTGTGTGTGTGTGTGTGTGTGTGTGTGTGTGTGTGTGTGTGTGCCATACTAGTGTGTGTGTGTGTGTCTATACTGTGTGTGTGTGTGTCCATACTGAGTGTGTGTGTATCTATACTGTGTGTGTTTGTGTGTGTGTCCATATTGTGTGTATGTGTGTCTATACTGTGTGTGTCTGTTTGTGTCTATACCGCGTGTGTTTGTATGTGTGTCCATACTGTGTGTTTTTGTGTGTGTGTGTCCATACTGTGAGTGTGTGTGTGTGTCTATATGTGTGTGTGTGTCATTACTGTGTGTGTTTGTGTGTGTGTCCATACTGTGAGTGTGTGTGTGTCTATAATGTGTGTGTCCATACTGTGTGTGTGTGTGTGTGTGTCTATACTGTGTGTGTGTGTGTGTGTGTGTGTGTGTGTGTGTGTGTGTGTGTGTGTGTGTGTGTGTGTGTGTGTGTGTGTGTGTGTGTGTGTGTGTGTCCATACTGTGTGTATTTGTGTGTGTCCATACTGCGAGTGTGTGTGTGTCTATACTGTGTGTGTTTGTGGGCGTCCATACTGTGTGTGTGTCTATGCTGTGTGTTTGTGTGTGTGTGTGTCCATACTGTGTGTGTGTGTCCATACTGTGTGTGTGTGTGTGTCCATACTGTGTGTGTGTGAGTCTATACTGTGTGTGTATGTGTGTCCATACTGTGTGTGTGTGTGTGTGTCCATACTGTGTGTATGTGTGTGTCCATACAGTGTGTGTGTGTGTGTGTGTGTGTGTGTTTCCATACTAGTGTGTGTGTGTGTGTGTGTGTCCATACAGTGTGTGTCCATACTAGTGTGTGTGTGTGTGTGTGTGTCTGTACTGGGTGTGTGTGTGTCCATACTATGTGTGTGTGTGTTTGTGTGTGTGTGTGTGTGTGTGTGTGTGTGTGTGTGTGTGTGTGTGTTTCCATACTAGTGTGTGTGTGTGTGTGTCCATACTGTGTGTGTCAATACTAGTGTGTGTGTGTGTGTGTGTGTCTGTACTGTGTGTGTATGTGTCCATACTGTGTGTGTGTGTGTCTATACTGTGTGTGTGTGTGTGTCCATACTGTGTGTGTCAATACTAGTGTGTGTGTGTGTGTGTGTGTGTCTGTACTGTGTGTGTATGTGTCCATACTGTGTGTGTGTGTGTCTATACTGTGTGTGTGTGTGTCCATACTGTGTGTGTGTGTGTGTGTGTGTGTGTCTATACTGTGTGTGTGTGTGTGTGTGGGTGTGTGTGTGTGTGTGTGTGTGTGTGTGTGTGTGTGTGGTGTGTGTGTGTGTGTGTGTGTGTGTGTCCATACTGTGTGTATTTGTGTGTGTCCATACTGCGAGTGTGTGTGTGTCTATACTGTGTGTGTTTGTGGGCGTCCATACTGTGTGTGTGTGTGTGTGTCTATACTGTGTGTTTGTGTGTGTGTCTATACTGTGTGTGTGTGTGTGTGTGGCCAAACTGTGTTTGTGTGTTTGTGTGTCCATACTGTGTGTGTGTGTGTCTATACTGTGTGTGTTTGTGTGTGTGTCTATACTGTGTGTGTTTGTGTGAGTGTCCATACTGTGTGTGTTTGTGTGAGTGTCCATACTGTGTGTGTTTGTGTGTGTGTCCATACTGATTGTGTGAGTGTGTATCCATACTGTGTGTGTGTGTGTGTGTGTGTGTGTGTGTGTGTGTGTGTGTGTGTGTGTGTGTGTGTGTGTGTGTGTGTGTGTGTGTGTGTGTGTGCTATACTGTGTGTGTGTGTGTGTGTGTGTGTGTGTGTGTGTGTGTGTGTGTGTGTGTGTGTCCATACTGTGTGTATGTGTGTGTCCATACAGTGTGTGTGTGTGTGTCCATACAGTGTGTGTGTGTGTGTCCATACTGTGTGTGTCCATACTGTGTGTGTGTGTGTGTGTGTCTATACTGTGTGTGTGTGTGTGTGTGTGTGTGTGTGTGTGTGTGTGTGTGCTGTGTGTGTGTGTCTATACTGTGTGAGTGTGTGTGTGTGTGTGTGTGTGTGTCCATACTGTGTGTATGTGTGTGTCCATACAGTGTGTGTGTGTGTGTGTCCATATAGTGTGTGTGTGTGTGTCCATACTGTGTGTGTGTGTGTGTGTGTCCATACTAGTGTGTGTGTGTGTGTGTGTGTGTGTGTGTGTGTGTGTGTCCATACTGTGTGCGTGTGTGTCTATACTGTGTGTGTGTGTGTGTGTGTGTGTGTGTGTGTGTGTCCATACTGTGTGTTTGTGTGTGTGGGTGTGTGTCCATACTGTCTGTGTGTGTGTGTGTCTATACTGTGTGTTTTTGTGTGTGTGTCCATACTGTGAGTGTGTGTGTGTGTCTATATGTGTGTGTGTGTCTATACTGTGTGTGTTTGTGTGTGTTTCCATACTGTGAGTGTGTGTGTGTCTATGCTGTGTGTTTGTGTGTGTGTGTGTCCATACTGTGTGTGTGTGTCCATACTGTGTGTGTGTGTGTCCATACTGTGTGTGTGTGAGTCTATAGTGTTTGTGTATGTGTGTCCATACTGTGTGTGTGTGTGTGTGTCCATACTGTGTGTATGTGTGTGTCCATACAGTGTGTGTGTGTGTGTGTGTGTGGTGTGTGTGTGTGTTTCCATACTAGTGTGTGTGTGTGTGTGTCCATACAGTGTGTGTCCATACTAGTGTGTGTGTGTGTGTGTGTGTCTGTACTGTGTGTGTGTGTGTGTCCATACTATGTGTGTGTGTGTTTGTGTGTGTGTGTGTGTGTGTGTGTGTGTGTGTGTTTCCATACTAGTGTGTGTGTGTGTGTGTGTCCATACTGTGTGTGTCAATACTAGTGTGTGTGTGTGTGTGTGTCTGTACTGTGTGTGTATGTGTCCATACTGTGTGTGTGTGTGTCTATACTGTGTGTGTGTGTGTGTCCATACTGTGTGTGTGTGTGTCTATAATGTGTGTGTCCATACTGTGTGTGTGTGTGTGTGTGTGTCTATACTGTGTGTGTGTGTGTGTGTGTGAGTGTGTGTGTGTGTGTGTGTGTGTGTGTGTGTGTGTGTGTGTGTGTGTGTGTGTGTGTCCATACTGTGTGTATTTGTGTGTGTCCATACTGCGAGTGTGTGTGTGTCTATACTGTGTGTGTTTGTGGGCGTCCATACTGTGTGTGTGTGTGTGTGTGTGTGTCTATACTGTGTGTTTGTGTGTGTGTCTATACTGCTTGTGTGTTTGTGTCCAAACTGTGTTTGTGTGTTTGTGTGTCCATACTGTGTGTGTGTGTGTCTATACTGTGTGTGTTTGTGTGTGTGTCTATACTGTATGTGTTTGTGTGAGTGTCCATACTGTGTGTGTTTGTGTGAGTGTCCATACTGTGTGTGTTTGTGTGTGTGTCCATACTGATTGTGTGAGTTTGTATCCATACTGTGTGTGTGTGTGTGTGTGTGTGTGTGTGTGTCTATACTGTGTGAGTGTATCCATACCGTGTGTGTGTGTGTCCAAACTGTGTGTGTGTGTGTGTGTGTGTGTCCATACTGTGTGTGTGTGTCCATTCTGTGTGTGTGTGTGTGTGTGTCTATACTGTTTGTTTGTGTGTCTATACTGTGTGTGTGTATGTGTGTGTCCATACTGAGTGTGTGTTTGTGTGTCAATACTAGTGTGTGTGTATGTGTGTGTGTGTTTGCGTGTGTGTGTGTGTGTGTCCATACTGTGTGTGTGTGTGTGTCCATACTGTGTGTGTGTGTGTGTCTATACTGTGTGTGTGTGTGTGTTCATACTGTGTGTGTGTCTATACCGTGTGTGTGTGTGTGTGTGTGTGTGTGTGTGTGTGTGTGTCTATACTGTGTGTGTGTGGGTGCGTGTCCATACTGTGTGTGTGTGTGTGTCCATACTGTGTGTGTGTGTGTCCATACTGTGTGTGTGTGTCTATACTGTGTGTGTGTGTGTGTGTGTGTGTGTGTGTGTGTGTGTGTGTGTGTGTGTGTGTGTGTGTGTGTGTGTGTCCATACTGTGTGCGTGTGTGTCTATACTGTGTGTGTGTGTGTGTGTGTGTGTGTGTGTGTGTGTGTCCATACTGTGTGTTTGTGTGTGTGGGTGTGTCCATACTGTCTGTGTGTGTGTGTGTCTATACTGTGTGTTTTTGTGTGTGTGTCCATACTGTGAGTGTGTGTGTGTGTCTATATGTGTGTGTGTGTCTATACTGTGTGTGTTTGTGTGTGTTTCCATACTGTGAGTGTGTGTGTGTCTATGCTGTGTGTTTGTGTGTGTGTGTGTCCATACTGTGTGTGTGTGTCCATACTGTGTGTGTGTGTGTGTCCATACTGTGTGTGTGTGAGTCTATAGTGTTTGTGTATGTGTGTCTATACTGTGTGTGTGTGTGTGTGTCCATACTGTGTGTATGTGTGTGTCCATACAGTGTGTGTGTGTGTGTGTGTGTGTGTGTGTGTGTGTTTCCATACTAGTGTGTGTGTGTGTGTGTCCATACAGTGTGTGTCCATACTAGTGTGTGTGTGTGTGTGTGTGTGTCTGTACTGTGTGTGTGTGTGTGTGTGTCCATACTATGTGTGTGTGTGTTTGTGTGTGTGGTGTGTGTGTGTGTGTTTCCATACTAGTGTGTGTGTGTGTGTGTGTGTCCATACTGTGTGTGTCAATACTAGTGTGTGTGTGTGTGTGTGTCTGTACTGTGTGTGTATGTGTCCATACTGTGTGTGTGTGTGTCTATACTGTGTGTGTGTGTGTGTCCATACTGTGTGTGTGTGTGTCTATAATGTGTGTGTCCATACTGTGTGTGTGTGTGTGTGTGTGTCTATACTGTGTGTGTGTGTGTGTGTGTGTGTGTGTGTGTGTGTGTGTGTGTGTGTGTGTGTGTGTCCATACTGTGTGTATTTGTGTGTGTCCATACTGCGAGTGTGTGTGTGTCTATACTGTGTGTGTTTGTGGGCGTCCATACTGTGTGTGTGTGTGTGTGTGTCTATACTGTGTGTTTGTGTGTGTGTCTATACTGTGTGTGTGTGTGTGTGTGTCCAAACTGTGTTTGTGTGTTTGTGTGTCCATACTGTGTGTGTGTGTGTCTATACTGTGTGTGTTTGTGTGTGTGTCTATACTGTATGTGTTTGTGTGAGTGTCCATACTGTGTGTGTTTGTGTGAGTGTCCATACTGTGTGTGTTTGTGTGTGTGTCCATACTGATTGTGTGAGTTTGTATCCATACTGTGTGTGTGTGTGTGTGTGTGTGTGTGTCTATACTGTGTGAGTGTATCCATACCGTGTGTGTGTGTGTCCAAACTGTGTGTGTGTGTGTGTGTGTGTCCATACTGTGTGTGTGTGTCCATTCTGTGTGTGTGTGTGTGTGTGTCTATACTGTTTGTTTGTGTGTCTATACTGTGTGTGTGTGTATGTGTGTGTCCATACTGAGTGTGTGTTTGTGTGTCAATACTAGTGTGTGTGTATGTGTGTGTGTGTTTGCGTGTGTGTGTGTGTGTTTGTGTCCATACTGTGTGTGTGTGTGTGTCCATACTGTGTGTGTGTGTGTGTCTATACTGTGTGTGTGTGTGTGTTCATACTGTGTGTGTGTCTATACCGTGTGTGTGTGTGTGTGTGTGTGTGTGTGTGTGTGTCTATACTGTGTGTGTCCATACTGTGTGTGTGTGTGTGTGTGTGTGTGTGTGTGTCTATACTGTGTGTGTGTGGGTGCGTGTCCATACTGTGTGTGTGTGTGTGTGTCCATACTGTGTGTGTGTGTGTCCATACTGTGTGTGTGTGTCTATACTGTGTGTGTGTGTGTGTGTGTGTGTGTGTGTGTGTGTGTGTGTGTGTGTGTGTGTGTGTGTGTGTGTGTGTGTCCATACTGTGTGCGTGTGTGTCTATACTGTGTGTGTGTGTGTGTGTGTGTGTGTGTGTGTGTGTGTCCATACTGTGTGTTTGTGTGTGTGGGTGTGTGTCCATACTGTCTGTGTGTGTGTGTGTCTATACTGTGTGTTTTTGTGTGTGTGTCCATACTGTGAGTGTGTGTGTGTGTCTATATGTGTGTGTGTGTCTATACTGTGTGTGTTTGTGTGTGTTTCCATACTGTGAGTGTGTGTGTGTCTATGCTGTGTGTTTGTGTGTGTGTGTGTCCATACTGTGTGTGTGTGTCCATACTGTGTGTGTGTGTGTGTCCATACTGTGTGTGTGTGAGTCTATAGTGTTTGTGTATGTGTGTCCATACTGTGTGTGTGTGTGTGTGTCCATACTGTGTGTATGTGTGTGTCCATACAGTGTGTGTGTGTGTGTGTGTGTGTGTGTGTGTGTGTGTGTTTCCATACTAGTGTGTGTGTGTGTGTGTCCATACAGTGTGTGTCCATACTAGTGTGTGTGTGTGTGTGTGTCTGTACTGTGTGTGTGTGTGTGTCCATACTATGTGTGTGTGTGTTTGTGTGTGTGTGTGTGTGTGTGTGTGTGTGTGTGTTTCCATACTAGTGTGTGTGTGTGTGTGTGTCCATACTGTGTGTGTCAATACTAGTGTGTGTGTGTGTGTGTGTCTGTACTGTGTGTGTATGTGTCCATACTGTGTGTGTGTGTGTCTATACTGTGTGTGTGTGTGTGTCCATACTGTGTGTGTGTGTGTGTCTATAATGTGTGTGTCCATACTGTGTGTGTGTGTGTGTGTGTCTATACTGTGTGTGTGTGTGTGTGTGTGTGTGTGTGTGTGTGTGTGTGTGTGTGTGTGTGTGTGTGTGTGTGTGTGTGTGTGTCCATACTGTGTGTATTTGTGTGTGTCCATACTGCGAGTGTGTGTGTGTCTATACTGTGTGTGTTTGTGGGCGTCCATACTGTGTGTGTGTGTGTGTGTGTGTCTATACTGTGTGTTTGTGTGTGTGTCTATACTGTGTGTGTGTGTGTGTGTCCAAACTGTGTTTGTGTGTTTGTGTGTCCATACTGTGTGTGTGTGTGTCTATACTGTGTGTGTTTGTGTGTGTGTCTATACTGTATGTGTTTGTGTGAGTGTCCATACTGTGTGTGTTTGTGTGAGTGTCCATACTGTGTGTGTTTGTGTGTGTGTCCATACTGATTGTGTGAGTTTGTATCCATACTGTGTGTGTGTGTGTGTGTGTGTGTCTATACTGTGTGAGTGTATCCATACCGTGTGTGTGTGTGTCCAAACTGTGTGTGTGTGTGTGTGTGTGTGTGTCCATACTGTGTGTGTGTGTCCATTCTGTGTGTGTGTGTGTGTGTGTGTCTATACTGTTTGTTTGTGTGTCTATACTGTGTGTGTGTGTATGTGTGTGTCCATACTGAGTGTGTGTTTGTGTGTCAATACTAGTGTGTGTGTATGTGTGTGTGTGTTTGAGTGTGTGTGTGTGTGTGTGTGTGTCCATACTGTGTGTGTGTGTGTGTCCATACTGTGTGTGTGTTTGTGTCTATACTGTGTGTGTGTGTGTGTTCATACTGTGTGTGTGTCTATACCGTGTGTGTGTGTGTGTGTGTGTGTGTGTGTGTCCATACTGTTTGTGTTTGTGTGTGTGTCCATACTGTGAGTGCGTGTGTGTCTATACTGTGTGTGTATGTATGTGTGTGTCCATACTGAGTGTGTGTTTGTGTGTCAATACTAGTGTGTGTGTGTATGTGTTTGCTTGTGTGTGTGTGTGTGTGTGTGTGTCCATACTGTGTGTGTGTGTGTGTCCATACTGTGTGTGTGTGTGTGTGTGTCCATACTGTGTGTTTGTGTGTGTGTGTGTGTGTGTGTGTGTGTCCATACTGTGTGTGTGTGTGTGTCCATACTGTGTGTGTGTGTGTGTGTCTATACTGTTTGTGTGTGTGTCCATATTGTGTGTTTCTGTGTGTGTCTATACCGCGTGTGTTTGTAGGTGAGTCCATACTGTGAGTGTGTGTGTGTGTGTCTATACTGTGTGTGTTTGTGTGTGTCCATACTGTGTGTGTGTGTGTCCATACTGTGTGTGTGTGTCTATACTGTGAGTGTGTGTGTCTATGCTGTGTGTGTGTGTGTGTGTGTCCATACTGTGTGTGTCCATACTGTGTGTGTGTGAGTCTATACTGTGTGTGTGTGTGTGTGTGTGTGTGTGTCCATACTGAGTGTGTGTGTGTGTCCATACTGTGTGTATGTGTGTGTCCATACAGTGTGTGTGTGTGTCCATAATGTGTGTGTGTGTCCATACTGTCTGTGTGTGTGTGTGTGTCCATACAGTGTGTGTGTGTGTGTGTGTGTGTGTGAGTCTATACTGTGTGTGTGTGTGTGTCCATACTGAGTGTGTGTGTGTCCATACTGTGTGTGTGTGTGTGTGTGTTTCCATACTAGTGTGTGTGTGTGTGTCCATACTGTGTGTGCCCATACTAGTGTGTGTTTGTGTGTGTGTGTGTGTCTGTACTGTGTGTGTGTGTGTGTGTGTGTGTGTGTGTCCATACTGTGTGTGTGTATCTATACTGTGTGTGTTTGTGTGTGTCCATACTGTGTGTGTGTGTGTGTCCAAAATGTTTGTCTGTGTGTGTGTCCATACTTTGTGTGTGTGTCCATACTGTGTGTGTGTGTGTGTGTGTGTGTGTCCATACTGTGTGTGTGTGTGTGTGTGTCTATACTGTATGTGTGTCTATACTGTGTGTGTGTCTGTGTGTGTCTATACCGCGTGTGTTTGTATGTGTGTCCATACTGTGTGTTTTTGTGTGTGTGTCCATACTGTGAGTGTGTGTGTGTGTCTATATGTGTGTGTGTGTCTATACTGTGTGTGTTTGTGTGTGTGTCCATACTGTGAGTGTGTGTGTGTCTATGCTGTGTGTTTGTG
>NC_138292.1:79545000-79560000 GCF_965601325.2 Salmo salar | reverse complement strand
GTGTGTGTGTGTGTGTGTGTTTCCATACTAGTGTGTGTGTGTGTGTCCATACTGTGTGTGTCCATACTAGTGTGTGTGTGTGTGTGTGTGTGCTGTACTGTGTGTGTGTGTGTCCATACTGTGTGTGTGTATCTATACTGTGTGTGTTTGTGTGTGTCCATACTGTGTGTGTGTGTGTGTCCAAAATGTTTGTCTGTGTGTGTGTCCATACTTTGTGTGTGTGTCCATACTGTGTGTGTGTGTGTGTGTGTGTGTGTCCATACTGTGTGTGTGTGTGTGTGTGTCTATACTGTATGTGTGTCTATACTGTGTGTGTGTCTGTGTGTGTCTATACCGCGTGTGTTTGTATGTGTGTCCATACTGTGTGTTTTTGTGTGTGTGTCCATACTGTGAGTGTGTGTGTGTGTCTATATGTGTGTGTGTGTCTATACTGTGTGTGTTTGTGTGTGTGTCCATACTGTGAGTGTGTGTGTGTCTATGCTGTGTGTTTGTGTGTGTGTGTGTCCATACTGTGTGTGTGTGTCCATACTAGTGTGTGTGTGTGTGTCCATACTGTGTGTGTGTGAGTCTATACTGTGTGTGTATGTGTGTCCATACTGTGTGTGTGTGTGTGTGTCCATACTGTGTGTATGTGTGTGTCCATACAGTGTGTGTGTGTGTGTGTGTGTGTGTGTGTGTGTGTGTGTGTGTGTGTTTCCATACTAGTGTGTGTGTGTGTGTGTGTCCATACTGTGTGTGTCAATACTAGTGTGTGTGTGTGTGTGTGTCTGTACTGTGTGTGTATGTGTCCATTACTGTGTGTGTGTGTGTCTATACTGTGTGTGTGTGTGTGTCCATACTGGGTGTGTGTGTGTCTATAATGTGTGTGTCCATACTGTGTGTGTGTGTGTGTGTGTGTGTGTGTGTCTATACTGTGTGTGTGTGTGTGTGTGTGTGTGTGTGTGTGTGTGTGTGTGTCCATACTGTGTGTATTTGTGTGTGTCCATACTGCGAGTGTGTGTGTGTCTATACTGTGTGTGTTTGTGGGCGTCCATACTGTGTGTGTGTGTGTGTGTCTATACTGTGTGTTTGTGTGTGTGTCTATACTGTGTGTGTGTGTGTGTGTCCAAACTGTGTTTGTGTGTTTGTGTGTCCATACTGTGTGTGTGTTGTGTGTCTATACTGTGTGTGTTTGTGTGTGTGTCTATACTGTGTGTGTTTGTGTGAGTGTCCATACTGTGTGTGTTTGTGTGAGTGTCCATACTGTGTGTGTTTGTGTGAGTGTCCATACTGTGTGTGTTTGTGTGTGTGTCCATACTGATTGTGTGAGTGTGTATCCATACTGTGTGTGTGTGTGTGTGTGTCTATACTGTGTGAGTGTATCCATACCGTGTGTGTGTGTGTGTGTGTGTGTCCAAACTGTGTGTGTGTGTGTGTGTGTGTGTGTCCATACTGTGTGTGTGTGTCCATTCTGTGTGTGTGTGTGTGTGTGTCTATACTGTTTGTTTGTGTGTCTATACTGTGTGTGTGTGTATGTGTGTGTCCATACTGAGTGTGTGTTTGTGTGTCAATACTAGTGTGTGTGTATGTGTGTGTGTGTTTGCGTGTGTGTGTGTGTGTGTCCATACTGTGTGTGTGTGTGTGTCCATACTGTGTGTGTGTGTGTGTCTATACTGTGTGTGTGTGTGTGTTCATACTGTGTGTGTGTCTATACCGTGTGTGTGTGTGTGTGTGTGTGTGTGTGTGTGTGTCCATACTGTGTGTGTTTGTATGTGTGTCCATACTGTGAGTGCGTGTGTGTCTATACTGTGTGTGTATGTATGTGTGTGTCCATACTGAGTGTGTGTTTGTGTGTCAATACTAGTGTGTGTGTGTGTGTGTTTGCTTGTGTGTGTGTGTGTGTGTCCATACTGTGTGTGTGTGTGTGTCCATACTGTGTGTGTGTGTGTGTGTCCATACTGTGTGTTTGTGTGTGTGTGTGTGTGTGTGTGTGTGTGTCCATACTGTGTGTGTGTGTGTGTCCATACTGTGTGTGTGTGTGTGTGTGTGTATTGTGTGTTTCTGTGTGTGTCTATACCGCGTGTGTTTGTAGGTGAGTCCATACTGTGAGTGTGTGTGTGTGTGTCTATACTGTGTGTGTTTGTGTGTGTCCATACTGTGTGTTTGTGTGTCCATACTGTGTGTGTGTGTCTATACTGTGAGTGTGTGTGTCTATGCTGTGTGTGTGTGTGTGTGTGTGTCCATACTCTGTGTGTCCATACTGTGTGTGTGTGAGTCTATACTGTGTGTGTGTGTGTGTGTGTGTGTGTCCATACTGAGTGTGTGTGTGTGTCCATACTGTGTGTATGTGTGTGTCCATACAGTGTGTGTGTGTGTGTCCATACTGTGTGTGTGTGTGTGTCCATACTGTCTGTGTGTGTGTGTGTGTGCCATACAGTGTGTGTGTGTGTGTGTGTGTGTGTGTGTGAGTCTATACTGTGTGTGTGTGTGTGTGCCATACTGAGTGTGTGTGTGTCCATACTGTGTGTGTGTGTGTGTGTGTTTCCATACTAGTGTGTGTGTGTGTGTCCATACTGTGTGTGCCCATACTAGTGTGTGTTTGTGTGTGTGTGTGTGTCTGTACTGTGTGTGTGTGTGTCCATACTGTGTGTGTGTATCTATACTGTGTGTGTTTGTGTGTGTCCATACTGTGTTTGTGTGTGTGTCCAAAATGTTTGTCTGTGTGTGTGTCCATACTTTGTGTGTGTGTCCATACTGTGTGTGTGTGTGTGTGTGTGTGTCCATACTGTGTGTGTGTGTGTGTGTCTATACTGTATGTGTGTCTATACTGTGTGTGTGTGTGTGTGTGTCTATGCTGAGTGTGTGTTTGTGTGTCCATACTAGTGTGTGTGTGTGTGTGTGTGTGTGTGTGTGTGTGTGTGTGTGTGTGTGTGTGTGTGTGTGTGTGTGTGTGTGTGTGTGTGTGTGTCCATACTAGTGTGTGTGTGTGTGTCTGTACTGTGTGTATGTGTGTCTATACTGTGTGTGTTGTGTGTGTCTATACCGCGTGTGTTTGTATGTGTGTCCATACTGTGTGTTTTTGTGTGTGTGTCCATACTGTGAGTGTGTGTGTGTGTGTGTCTATACTGTGTGTGTGTGTCTATACTGTGTGTGTTTGTGTGTGTGTGTCCATACTGTGAGTGTGTGTGTGTCTATGCTGTGTGTTTGTGTGTGTGTGTGTGTCCATACTGTGTGTGTGTATCTATACTGTGTGTGTTTGTGTGTGTCCATACTGTGTTTGTGTGTGTGTCCAAAATGTTTGTCTGTGTGTGTGTCCATACTTTGTGTGTGTGTCCATACTGTGTGTGTGTGTGTGTGTGTGTGTCCATACTGTGTGTGTGTGTGTGTGTCTATACTGTATGTGTGTCTATACTGTGTGTGTGTGTGTGTGTCTATGCTGAGTGTGTGTTTGTGTGTCCATACTAGTGTGTGTGTGTGTGTGTGTGTGTGTGCGTGCGTGTGCGTGTGTGTGTGTGTGTGTGTGTGTGTGTCCATACTGTGTGTTTGTGTGTGTCCATATTGTGTGTATGTGTGTCTATACTGTGTGTGTCTGTGTGTGTCTATACCGCGTGTGTTTGTATGTGTGTCCATACTGTGTGTTTGTGTGTGTGTGTGTCCATACTGTGAGTGTGTGTGTGTGTCTATATGTGTGTGTGTGTCTATACTGTGTGTGTTTGTGTGTGTGTCCATACTGTGAGTGTGTGTGTGTCTATGCTGTGTGTTTGTGTGTGTGTGTGTCCATACTGTGTGTGTGTGTCCATACTGTGTGTGTTTGTGTGTCCATACTGTGTGTGTGTGAGTCTATACTGTGTGTGTATGTGTGTCCATACTGTGTGTGTGTGTGTGTGTCCATACTGTGTGTATGTGTGTGTCCATACAGTGTGTGTGTGTGTGTGTGTGTGTGTGTGTGTGTTTCCATACTAGTGTGTGTGTGTGTGTGTGTGTCCATACAGTGTGTGTCCATACTAGTGTGTGTGTGTGTGTGTGTGTCTGTACTGTGTGTGTGTGTGTCCATACTATGTGTGTGTGTGGGTGTGTGTGTGTGTGTGTGTGTGTGTGTGTGTGTGTGTGTGTGTTTCCATACTAGTGTGTGTGTGTGTGTGTGTCCATACTGTGTGTGTCAATACTAGTGTGTGTGTGTGTGTGTGTCTGTACTGTGTGTGTATGTGTCCATACTGTGTGTGTGTGTGTCTATACTGTGTGTGTGTGTGTGTCCATACTGGGTGTGTGTGTGTCTATAATGTGTGTGTCCATACTGTGTGTGTGTGTGTGTGTGTGTGTGTGTGTGTCTATACTGTGTGTGTGTGTGTGTGTGTGTGTGTGTGTGTGTGTGTGTGTGTGTGTGTGTGTGTGTGTGTGTGTGTGTGTGTGTGTGTGTGTGTCCATACTGTGTGTATTTGTGTGTGTCCATACTGCGAGTGTGTGTGTGTCTATACTGTGTGTGTTTGTGGGCGTCCATACTGTGTGTGTGTGTGTGTGTCTATACTGTGTGTTTGTGTGTGTGTCTATACTGTGTGTGTGTGTGTGTGTCCAAACTGTGTTTGTGTGTTTGTGTGTCCATACTGTGTGTGTGTGTGTGTGTCTATACTGTGTGTGTTTGTGTGTGTGTCTATACTGTGTGTGTTTGTGTGAGTGTCCATACTGTGTGTGTTTGTGTGAGTGTCCATACTGTGTGTGTTTGTGTGTGTGTCCATACTGATTGTGTGAGTGTGTATCCATACTGTGTGTGTGTGTGTGTGTGTCTATACTGTGTGAGTGTATCCATACCGTGTGTGTGTGTGTGTGTGTGTGTCCAAACTGTGTGTGTGTGTGTGTGTGTGTGTGTCCATACTGTGTGTGTGTGTCCATTCTGTGTGTGTGTGTGTGTGTGTCTATACTGTTTGTTTGTGTGTCTATACTGTGTGTGTGTGTATGTGTGTGTCCATACTGAGTGTGTGTTTGTGTGTCAATACTAGTGTGTGTGTGTGTGTGTGTGTGTGTGTGTGTGTGTGTGTCCATACTGTGTGTGTGTGTGTGTCCATACTGTGTGTGTGTGTGTGTGTGTCCATACTGTGTGTTTGTGTGTGTGTGTGTGTGTGTGTGTTGTGTGTGTCCATACTGTGTGTGTGTGTGTGTCCATACTGTGTGTGTGTGTGTGTGTGTGTATTGTGTGTTTCTGTGTGTGTCTATACCGCGTGTGTTTGTAGGTGAGTCCATACTGTGAGTGTGTGTGTGTGTGTCTATACTGTGTGTGTTTGTGTGTGTCCATACTGTGTGTTTGTGTGTCCATACTGTGTGTGTGTGTCTATACTGTGAGTGTGTGTGTCTATGCTGTGTGTGTGTGTGTGTGTGTGTCCATACTCTGTGTGTCCATACTGTGTGTGTGTGAGTCTATACTGTGTGTGTGTGTGTGTGTGTGTGTGTCCATACTGAGTGTGTGTGTGTGTCCATACTGTGTGTATGTGTGTGTCCATACAGTGTGTGTGTGTGTGTCCATACTGTGTGTGTGTGTGTGTGTGTCCATACTGTCTGTGTGTGTGTGTGTGTCCATACAGTGTGTGTGTGTGTGTGTGTGTGTGTGGGGGGGGAGTCTATACTGTGTGTGTGTGTGTGTCCATACTGAGTGTGTGTGTGTCCATACTGTGTGTGTGTGTGTGTGTGTTTCCATACTAGTGTGTGTGTGTGTGTCCATACTGTGTGTGCCCATACTAGTGTGTGTTTGTGTGTGTGTGTGTGTCTGTACTGTGTGTGTGTGTGTCCATACTGTGTGTGTGTATCTATACTGTGTGTGTTTGTGTGTGTCCATACTGTGTTTGTGTGTGTGTCCAAAATGTTTGTCTGTGTGTGTGTCCATACTTTGTGTGTGTGTCCATACTGTGTGTGTGTGTGTGTGTGTGTGTCCATACTGTGTGTGTGTGTGTGTGTCTATACTGTATGTGTGTCTATACTGTGTGTGTGTGTGTGTGTCTATGCTGAGTGTGTGTTTGTGTGTCCATACTAGTGTGTGTGTGTGTGTGTGTGTGTGTGTGTGTGTGTGTGTGTGTGTGTGTGTGTGTGTGTGTGTGTGTGTGTGTGTGTGTGTCCATACTAGTGTGTGTGTGTGTGTCTGTACTGTGTGTATGTGTGTCTATACTGTGTGTGTCTGTGTGTGTCTATACCGCGTGTGTTTGTATGTGTGTCCATACTGTGTGTTTTTGTGTGTGTGTCCATACTGTGAGTGTGTGTGTGTGTGTGTCTATACTGTGTGTGTGTGTCTATACTGTGTGTGTTTGTGTGTGTGTGTCCATACTGTGAGTGTGTGTGTGTCTATGCTGTGTGTTTGTGTGTGTGTGTGTGTCCATACTGTGTGTGTGTATCTATACTGTGTGTGTTTGTGTGTGTCCATACTGTGTTTGTGTGTGTGTCCAAAATGTTTGTCTGTGTGTGTGTCCATACTTTGTGTGTGTGTCCATACTGTGTGTGTGTGTGTGTGTGTGTGTCCATACTGTGTGTGTGTGTGTGTGTCTATACTGTATGTGTGTCTATACTGTGTGTGTGTGTGTGTGTCTATGCTGAGTGTGTGTTTGTGTGTCCATACTAGTGTGTGTGTGTGTGTGTGTGTGTGTGTGTGTGTGTGTGTGTGTGTGTGTGTGTGTGTGTGTGTCCATAATGTGTGTTTGTGTGTGTCCATATTGTGTGTATGTGTGTCTATACTGTGTGTGTCTGTGTGTGTCTATACCGCGTGTGTTTGTATGTGTGTCCATACTGTGTGTTTTTGTGTGTGTGTCCATACTGTGAGGTGTGTGTGTGTGTGCTATACTGTGTGTGTGTGTCTATACTGTGTGTGTTGTGTGTGTGTGTCCATACTGTGAGTGTGTGTGTGTCTATGCTGTGTGTTTGTGTGTGTGTGTGTCCATACGTGTGTGTGTGTGTCCATACTGTGTGTGTTTGTGTGTCCATACTGTGTGTGTGTGAGTCTATACTGTGTGTGTATGTGTGTCCATACTGTGTGTGTGTGTGTGTGTCCATACTGTGTGTATGTGTGTGTCCATACAGTGTGTGTGTGTGTGTGTGTGTGTGTGTGTGTGTGTGTTTCCATACTAGTGTGTGTGTGTGTGTGTGTGTCCATACAGTGTGTGTCCATACTAGTGTGTGTGTGTGTGTGTGTGTCTGTACTGTGTGTGTGTGTGTCCATACTATGTGTGTGTGTGGTTGTGTGTGTGTGTGTGTGTGTGTGTGTGTGTGTGTGTGTTCCATACTAGTGTGTGTGTGTGTGTGTGTCCATACTGTGTGTGTCAATACTAGTGTGTGTGTGTGTGTGTGTCTGTACTGTGTGTGTATGTGTCCATACTGTGTGTGTGTGTGTCTATACTGTGTGTGTGTGTGTGTCCATACTGGGTGTGTGTGTGTCTATAATGTGTGTGTCCATACTGTGTGTGTGTGTGTGTGTGTGTGTGTGTGTGTCTATACTGTGTGTGTGTGTGTGTGTGTGTGTGTGTGTGTGTGTGTGTGTGTGTGTGTGTGTGTGTGTGTGTGTGTGTGTGTGTGTGTGTGTGTGTGTGTGTGTGTCCATACTGTGTGTATTTGTGTGTGTCCATACTGCGAGTGTGTGTGTGTCTATACTGTGTGTGTTTGTGGGCGTCCATACTGTGTGTGTGTGTGTGTCTATACTGTGTGTTTGTGTGTGTGTCTATACTGTGTGTGTGTGTGTGTGTCCAAACTGTGTTTGTGTGTTTGTGTGTCCATACTGTGTGTGTGTGTGTGTCTATACTGTGTGTGTTTGTGTGTGTGTCTATACTGTGTGTGTTTGTGTGAGTGTCCATACTGTGTGTGTTTGTGTGAGTGTCCATACTGTGTGTGTTTGTGTGTGTGTCCATACTGATTGTGTGAGTGTGTATCCATACTGTGTGTGTGTGTGTGTGTGTGTGTCCAAACTGTGTGTGTGTGTGTGTGTGTGTGTGTCCATACTGTGTGTGTGTGTGTGTGTGTGTGTGTCCATACTGTGTGTGTGTGTCCATTCTGTGTGTGTGTGTGTGTGTGTCTATACTGTTTGTTTGTGTGTCTATACTGTGTGAGTGTCCGTCGTGTGTGTGTGTGTGTGTGTGTGTCCAAACTGTGTGTGTGTGTGTGTGTGTGTGTGTCCATACTGTGTGTGTGTGTCCATTCTGTGTGTGTGTGTGTGTGTGTCTATACTGTTTGTTTGTGTGTCTATACTGTGTGTGTGTGTATGTGTGTGTCCATACTGAGTGTGTGTTTGTGTGTCAATACTAGTGTGTGTGTATGTGTGTGTGTGTTTGCGTGTGTGTGTGTGTGTGTCCATACTGTGTGTGTGTGTGTGTGTGTCCATACTGTGTGTGTGTGTGTGTCTATACTGTGTGTTTGTGTGTGTGTGTGTGTGTGTGTGTGTCTATACCGTGTGTGTGTGTGTGTGTGTGTGTGTCCATACTGTGTGTGTTTGTGTGTGTGTCCATACTGTGAGTGCGTGTGTGTCTATACTGTGTGTGTATGTATGTGTGTGTCCATACTGAGTGTGTGTTTGTGTGTCAATACTAGTGTGTGTGTATGTGTGTGTGTGTTTGCTTGTGTGTGTGTGTGTGTGTCCATACTGTGTGTGTGTGTGTGTCCATACTGTGTGTGTGTGTGTGTCTATACTGTGTGTGTGTGTGTGTGTTCATACTGTGTGTGTGTCTATACCGTGTGTGTGTGTGTGTGTGTGTGTGTGTGTGTGTGTGTGTCCATACTGTGTGTGTTTGTATGTGTGTCCATACTGTGAGTGCGTGTGTGTCTATACTGTGTGTGTGTGTGTGTGTGTGTGTGTGAGTGTGTGTGTGTGTGTGTCCATACTGTGTGTATGTGTGTGTCCATACAGTGTGTGTCCATATAGTGTGTGTGTGTGTGTCCATACTGTGTGTGTGTGTGTGTGTGTCCATACTAGTGTGTGTGTGTGTGTGTGTGTGTGTCTGTGTGTGTGTGTCCATACTGTGTGTGTGTGTGTGTCCATACTGTGTGTGTTTGTGTGTGTGTCCATACTGTGAGTGCGTGTGTGTCTATACTGTGTGTGTATGTATGTGTGTGTCCATACTGAGTGTGTGTTTGTGTGTCAATACTAGTGTGTGTGTATGTGTGTGTGTGTTTGCGTGTGTGTGTGTGTGTGTCCATACTGTGTGTGTGTGTGTGTCCATACTGTGTGTGTGTGTGTGTCTATACTGTGTGTGTGTGTGTGTTCATACTGTGTGTGTGTCTATACCGTGTGTGTGTGTGTGTGTGTGTGTGTGTGTGTGTGTCCATACTGTGTGTGTTTGTATGTGTGTCCATACTGTGAGTGCGTGTGTGTCTATACTGTGTGTGTGTGTGTGTGTGTGTGTGTGTGTGTGTGTGTGAGTGTGTGTGTGTGTGTGTCCATACTGTGTGTATGTGTGTGTCCATACAGTGTGTGTCCATATAGTGTGTGTGTGTGTGTCCATACTGTGTGTGTGTGTGTGTGTGTCCATACTAGTGTGTGTGTGTGTGTGTGTGTGTGTCTGTGTGTGTGTGTCTGTACTGTGTGTGTGTGTGTCCATACTGTGTGTGTGTGTCAATACTGTGTGTGTGTGTGTGTGTGTCTATACTGTGTGTGTCCATACTGTGTGTGTGTGTGTGTGTGTGTGTGTGTGTGTGTGTGTGTGTCTATACTGTGTGTGTGTGGGTGCGTGTCCATACTGTGTGTGTGAGTGTGTATCCATACTGTGTGTGTGTGTTTGTCCATACTGTGTGTGTCTGTGTGTGTGTCTATACTATGTGTTTGTGTGTGTGTCCATACTGTGTGTGTATGCGTGTCTGTCCATACCGTGTGTGTGTGTGTGTATGTGTGTGTGTGTGTGTGTGTGTGTGTGTGTGTGTGTGTGTGTGTGTGTGTGTGTGTGTGTGTGTGTGTGTGTGTGTGTGTGTGTGTCTTTACTGTGTTTGTGTCCATACTGTGTGTTTTTGTGTGTGTGTCCATACTGTGAGTGAGTGGGTGTCTATACTGTGTGTTTGTGTGTGTCCATGCTGTGTGTGTGTGTGTGTCTATACTGTGTGTGTTTGTGTGTGTGTCTATACTGTGTGTGTTTGTGTGTGTATCCATACTGTGTGTGTGTGTGTGTGTGTGTGTGTGTCCAAACTGTGTGTGTGTGTCCGGGTCCATACTGAGTGTGTTTGTGTGTGTCCATACTGTGTGTATGTGTGTGTCCATACAGTGTGTGTGTGTGTGTCCATACTGTGTGTGTGTGTGTGTGTCCATACTGTGTGTGTGTGTGTGTGTCCATACTAGTGTGTGTGTGTGTGTGTGTGTGTGTGTGTGTGAGTGTGTGCGTGTGTTTCCATACTAGTGTGTGTGTGTGTGTGTCCATACTCTGTTTGTCCATACTAGTGTGTGTGTGTGTGTGTGTGTGTGTGTGTGTGTCCATACTGTGTGTGTGTGTCAATACAGTGTGTGTGTGTGTGTCTATACTGTGTGTGTCCATACTGTGTGTGTGTGTGTGTGTGTGTGTGTCTATACTGTGTGTGTGTGTGTGTGTGTGTGTGTGTGTGTGTGTGTGTGTGTGTGTGTGTGTGTGTGTGTCCATACTGTGTGTGTGTGTCAATACAGTGTGTGTGTGTGTGTCTATACTGTGTGTGTCCATACTGTGTGTGTGTGTGTGTGTGTCTATACTGTGTGTGTGTGTGTGTGTGTGTGTGTGTGTGTGTGTGTGTGTGTGTGTGTGTGTGTGTGTGTGTGTGTGTGTGTGTGTGTGTGTGTGTGTGTGTGTGTGTGTGTGCTATACTGTGTGAGTGTGTGTGTGTGTGTGTGTGTGTGTGTGTGTGTGTGTGTGTGTGTGTGTCCATACTGTGTGTATGTGTGTGTCCATACAGTGTGTGTGTGTGTGTCCATACAGTGTGTGTGTGTGTGTCCATACTGTGTGTGTCCATACTGTGTGTGTGTGTGTGTGTGTCTATACTGTGTGTGTGTGTGTGTGTGTGTGTGTGTGTGTGTGTGTGTGTGTGTGTGTGTGTGTGTGTGTGTGTGTGTGTGTGTGAGTGTGTGTGTGTGTGTGTCCATACTGTGTGTATGTGTGTGTCCATACAGTGTGTGTCCATATAGTGTGTGTGTGTGTGTCCATACTGTGTGTGTGTGTGTGTGTGTCCATACTAGTGTGTGTGTGTGTGTGTGTGTGTGTGTGTGTGTGTGTGTGTGTGTGTGTGTGTGTGTGTGTCCATAATGTGTGTTTGTGTGTGTCCATATTGTGTGTATGTGTGTCTATACTGTGTGTGTCTGTGTGTGTCTATACCGCGTGTGTTTGTATGTGTGTCCATACTGTGTGTTTTTGTGTGTGTGTCCATACTGTGAGTGTGTGTGTGTGTGTGTCTATACTGTGTGTGTGTGTCTATACTGTGTGTGTTTGTGTGTGTGTGTCCATACTGTGAGTGTGTGTGTGTCTATGCTGTGTGTTTGTGTGTGTGTGTGTGTCCATACTGTGTGTGTGTGTGTCCATACTGTGTGTGTTTGTGTGTCCATACTGTGTGTGTGTGAGTCTATACTGTGTGTGTATGTGTGTCCATACTGTGTGTGTGTGTGTGTGTCCATACTGTGTGTATGTGTGTGTCCATACAGTGGTGTGTGTGTGTGTGTGTGTGTGTGTGTGTGTGTGTTTCCATACTAGTGTGTGTGTGTGTGTGTGTGTCCATACAGTGTGTGTCCATACTAGTGTGTGTGTGTGTGTGTGTGTCTGTACTGTGTGTGTGTGTGTCCATACTATGTGTGTGTGTGGTTGTGTGTGTGTGTGTGTGTGTGTGTGTGTGTGTGTGTTCCATACTAGTGTGTGTGTGTGTGTGTGTCCATACTGTGTGTGTCAATACTAGTGTGTGTGTGTGTGTGTGTCTGTACTGTGTGTGTATGTGTCCATACTGTGTGTGTGTGTGTCTATACTGTGTGTGTGTGTGTGTCCATACTGGGTGTGTGTGTGTCTATAATGTGTGTGTCCATACTGTGTGTGTGTGTGTGTGTGTGTGTGTGTGTGTCTATACTGTGTGTGTGTGTGTGTGTGTGTGTGTGTGTGTGTGTGTGTGTGTGTGTGTGTGTGTGTGTGTGTGTGTGTGTGTGTGTGTGTGTGTGTGTGTGTGTGTGTCCATACTGTGTGTATTTGTGTGTGTCCATACTGCGAGTGTGTGTGTGTCTATACTGTGTGTGTTTGTGGGCGTCCATACTGTGTGTGTGTGTGTGTCTATACTGTGTGTTTGTGTGTGTGTCTATACTGTGTGTGTGTGTGTGTGTCCAAACTGTGTTTGTGTGTTTGTGTGTCCATACTGTGTGTGTGTGTGTGTCTATACTGTGTGTGTTTGTGTGTGTGTCTATACTGTGTGTGTTTGTGTGAGTGTCCATACTGTGTGTGTTTGTGTGAGTGTCCATACTGTGTGTGTTTGTGTGTGTGTCCATACTGATTGTGTGAGTGTGTATCCATACTGTGTGTGTGTGTGTGTGTGTGTGTCCAAACTGTGTGTGTGTGTGTGTGTGTGTGTGTCCATACTGTGTGTGTGTGTGTGTGTGTGTGTGTCCATACTGTGTGTGTGTGTCCATTCTGTGTGTGTGTGTGTGTGTGTCTATACTGTTTGTTTGTGTGTCTATACTGTGTGAGTGTATCCATACCGTGTGTGTGTGTGTGTGTGTGTGTCCAAACTGTGTGTGTGTGTGTGTGTGTGTGTGTCCATACTGTGTGTGTGTGTCCATTCTGTGTGTGTGTGTGTGTGTGTCTATACTGTTTGTTTGTGTGTCTATACTGTGTGTGTGTGTATGTGTGTGTCCATACTGAGTGTGTGTTTGTGTGTCAATACTAGTGTGTGTGTATGTGTGTGTGTGTTTGCGTGTGTGTGTGTGTGTGTGTCCATACTGTGTGTGTGTGTGTGTCCATACTGTGTGTGTGTGTGTGTCTATACTGTGTGTGTGTGTGTGTGTGTGTGTGTGTGTGTGTCTATACCGTGTGTGTGTGTGTGTGTGTGTGTGTCCATACTGTGTGTGTTTGTGTGTGTGTCCATACTGTGAGTGCGTGTGTGTCTATACTGTGTGTGTATGTATGTGTGTGTCCATACTGAGTGTGTGTTTGTGTGTCAATACTAGTGTGTGTGTATGTGTGTGTGTGTTTGCTTGTGTGTGTGTGTGTGTGTCCATACTGTGTGTGTGTGTGTGTCCATACTGTGTGTGTTGTGTGTGTCTATACTGTGTGTGTGTGTGTGTGTTCATACTGTGTGTGTGTCTATACCGTGTGTGTGTGTGTGTGTGTGTGTGTGTGTGTGTGTGTGCCATACTGTGTGTGTTTGTATGTGTGTCCATACTGTGTGTGCGTGTGTGTCTATACTGTGTGTGTGTGTGTGTGTGTGTGTGTGTGAGTGTGTGTGTGTGTGTGTCCATACTGTGTGTATGTGTGTGTCCATACAGTGTGTGTCCATATAGTGTGTGTGTGTGTGTCCATACTGTGTGTGTGTGTGTGTGTGTCCATACTAGTGTGTGTGTGTGTGTGTGTGTGTGTCTGTGTGTGTGTGTCCATACTGTGTGTGTGTGTGTGTCCATACTGTGTGTGTGTGTGTGTGTCCATACTGTGAGTGCGTGTGTGTCTATACTGTGTGTGTATGTATGTGTGTGTCCATACTGAGTGTGTGTTTGTGTGTCAATACTAGTGTGTGTGTATGTGTGTGTGTGTTTGCGTGTGTGTGTGTGTGTGTCCATACTGTGTGTGTGTGTGTGTCCATACTGTGTGTGTGTGTGTGTCTATACTGTGTGTGTGTGTTCATACTGTGTGTGTGTCTATACCGTGTGTGTGTGTGTGTGTGTGTGTGTGTGTGTGTGTCCATACTGTGTGTGTTTGTATGTGTGTCCATACTGTGAGTGCGTGTGTGTCTATACTGTGTGTGTGTGTGTGTGTGTGTGTGTGTGTGTGTGTGTGTGTGAGTGTGTGTGTGTGTGTGTCCATACTGTGTGTATGTGTGTGTCCATACAGTGTGTGTCCATATAGTGTGTGTGTGTGTGTCCATACTGTGTGTGTGTGTGTGTGTGTCCATACTAGTGTGTGTGTGTGTGTGTGTGTGTGTCTGTGTGTGTGTGTCTGTACTGTGTGTGTGTGTGTCCATACTGTGTGTGTGTGTCAATACTGTGTGTGTGTGTGTGTGTGTCTATACTGTGTGTGTCCATACTGTGTGTGTGTGTGTGTGTGTCCGTGCTGTGTGTGTGTGCGTGTGTGTCCATACCGTGTGTGTGTGGGTGCGTGTCCATACTGTGTGTGTGAGTGTGTATCCATACTGTGTGTGTGTGTGTGTTTGTCCATACTGTGTGTGTCTGTGTGTGTGTCTATACTATGTGTTTGTGTGTGTGTCCATACTGTGTGTGTATGCGTGTCTGTCCATACCGTGTGTGTGTGTGTGTATGTGTGTGTGTGTGTGTGTGTGTGTGGTGTGTGTGTGTGTGTGTGTGTGTGTGTGTGTGTGTGTGTGTGTGTGTGTGTGTGTGTGTCTTTACTGTGTTTGTGTCCATACTGTGTGTGTTTGTGTGTGTGTCCATACTGTGAGTGAGTGGGTGTCTATACTGTGTGTTTGTGTGTGTCCATGCTGTGTGTGTGTGTGTGTCTATACTGTGTGTGTTTGTGTGTGTGTCTATACTGTGTGTGTTTGTGTGTGTATCCATACTGTGTGTGTGTGTGTGTGTGTGTGTGTGTCCAAACTGTGTGTGTGTGTCCGGGTCCATACTGAGTGTGTTTGTGTGTGTCCATACTGTGTGTATGTGTGTGTCCATACAGTGTGTGTGTGTGTGTCCATACTGTGTGTGTGTGTGTGTGTGTGTGTCCATACTGTGTGTGTGTGTGTGTGTCCATACTAGTGTGTGTGTGTGTGTGTGTGGTGTGTGTGTGAGTGTGTGCGTGTGTTTCCATACTAGTGTGTGTGTGTGTGTGTCCATACTCTGTTTGTCCATACTAGTGTGTGTGTGTGTGTGTGTGTGTGTGTGTGTGTCCATACTGTGTGTGTGTGTCAATACAGTGTGTGTGT
>NC_138292.1:79537500-79542500 GCF_965601325.2 Salmo salar | reverse complement strand
CTGTGTGTGTGTGTCAATACTGTGTGTGTGTGTGTGTGTGTCTATACTGTGTGTGTCCATACTGTGTGTGTGTGTGTGTGTGTGTGTGTGTGGTGTCTATACTGTGTGTGTGTGGGTGCGTGTCCATACTGTGTGTGTGTGTGTCCATACTGTGTGTGTGTGTGTCCATACTGTGTGTGTGTGTCTATACTGTGTGTGTGTGTGTGTGTGTGTGTGTGTGTGTGTGTGTGTGTGTGTGTGTGTGTGTGTGTGTGTGTGTCCATACTGTGTGCGTGTGTGTCTATACTGTGTGTGTGTGTGTCTATACTGTGTGTGTGTGTGTGTGTCCATACTGTGTGTTTGTGTGTGTGGGTGTGTGTCCATACTGTCTGTGTGTGTGTGTGTCTATACTTTGTGTGTGTGTGTGTGTGTTCATACTGTGTGTGTTTGTGTGAGTGTCCATACTGTGTGTGTTTGTGTGTGTGTCCATACTGATTGTGTGAGTGTGTATCCATACTGTGTGTGTGTGTGTGTGTGTCTATACTGTGTGAGTGTATGCATACCGTGTGTGTGTGTGTGTGTCCAAACTGTGTGTGTGTGTGTGTGTGTGTCCATACTGTGTGTGTGTGTCCATTCTGTGTGTGTGTGTGTGTGTGTGTCTATACTGTTTGTTTGTGTGTCTATACTGTGTGTGTGTGTATGTGTGTGTCCATACTGAGTGTGTGTTTGTGTGTCAATACTAGTGTGTGTGTATGTGTGTGTGTGTTTGCGTGTGTGTGTGTGTGTGTCCATACTGTGTGTGTGTGTGTGTGTCCATACTGTGTGTGTGTGTGTGTCTATACTGTGTGTGTGTGTGTGTGTTCATACTGTGTGTGTGTCTATACCGTGTGTGTGTGTGTGTGTGTGTGTGTGTGTGTGTGTGTGTGTGTGTCCATACTGTGTGTGTTTGTGTGTGTGTCCATACTGTGAGTGCGTGTGTGTCTATACTGTGTGTGTATGTATGTGTGTGTCCATACTGAGTGTGTGTTTGTGTGTCAATACTAGTGTGTGTGTGTTTGTGTGTTTGCTTGTGTGTGTGTGTGTGTGTGTGTCCATACTGTGTGTGTGTGTGTGTCCATACTGTGTGTGTGTGTGTGTGTCCATACTGTGTGTTTGTGTGTGTGTGTGTGTGTGTGTGTGTGTGTGTGTGTCCATACTGTGTGTGTGTGTGTGTCCATACTGTGTGTGTTTGTGTGTGTGTCCATACTGTGAGTGCGTGTGTGTCTATACTGTGTGTGTATGTATGTGTGTGTCCATACTGAGTGTGTGTTTGTGTGTCAATACTAGTGTGTGTGTATGTGTGTGTGTGTTTGCGTGTGTGTGTGTGTGTGTCCATACTGTGTGTGTGTGTGTGTCCATACTGTGTGTGTGTGTGTGTCTATACTGTGTGTGTGTGTGTGTGTTCATACTGTGTGTGTGTCTATACCGTGTGTGTGTGTGTGTGTGTGTGTGTGTGTGTCCATACTGTGTGTGTTTGTATGTGTGTCCATACTGTGAGTGCGTGTGTGTCTATACTGTGTGTGTATGTATGTGTGTGTCCATACTGAGTGTGTGTTTGTGTGTCAATACTAGTGTGTGTGTGTGTGTGTTGCTTGTGTGTGTGTGTGTGTGTCCATACTGTGTGTGTGTGTGTGTCCATACTGTGTGTGTGTGTGTGTGTCCATACTGTGTGTTTGTGTGTGTGTGTGTGTGTGTGTGTGTGTCCATACTGTGTGTGTGTGTGTGTGGTGTGTGATTGTGTGTTTCTGTGTGTGTCTATACCGCATGTGTTTGTAGGTGAGTCCATACTGTGAGTGTGTGTGTGTGTGTCTATACTGTGTGTGTTTGTGTGTGTCCATACTGTGTGTTTGTGTGTCCATACTGTGTGTGTGTGTCTATACTGTGAGTGTGTGTGTCTATGCTGTGTGTGTGTGTGTGTGTGTGTCCATACTCTGTGTGTCCATACTGTGTGTGTGTGAGTCTATACTGTGTGTGTGTGTGTGTGTGTGTGTGTGTCCATACTGAGTGTGTATGTGTGTCCATACTGTGTGTATGTGTGTGTCCATACAGTGTGTGTGTGTGTGTCCATACTGTGTGTGTGTGTGTGTCCATACTGTCTGTGTGTGTGTGTGTGTCCATACAGTGTGTGTGTGTGTGTGTGTGTGTGTGTGTGTGTGTGAGTCTATACTGTGTGTGTGTGTGTGTCCATACTGAGTGTGTGTGTGTCCATACTGTGTGTGTGTGTGTGTCCATACTGTGTGTGTGTGTGTGTCTATACTGTGTGTGTGTGTGTGTGTTCATACTGTGTGTGTGTCTATACCGTGTGTGTGTGTGTGTGTGTGTGTGTGTGTGTGTGTGTGTCCATACTGTGTGTGTTTGTATGTGTGTCCATACTGTGAGTGCGTGTGTGTCTATACTGTGTGTGTGTGTGTGTGTGTGTGTGTGTGTCCATACTGTGTGTGTGTGTGTGTCCATACTGTGTGTGTGTGTGTGTGTCCATACTGTGTGTTTGTGTGTGTGTGTGTGTGTGTGTGTGTGTGTGTCCATACTGTGTGTGTGTGTGTGTCCATACTGTGTGTGTTTGTGTGTGTGTCCATACTGTGAGTGCGTGTGTGTCTATACTGTGTGTGTATGTATGTGTGTGTCCATACTGAGTGTGTGTTTGTGTGTCAATACTAGTGTGTGTGTATGTGTGTGTGTGTTTGCGTGTGTGTGTGTGTGTGTCCATACTGTGTGTGTGTGTGTGTCCATACTGTGTGTGTGTGTGTGTCTATACTGTGTGTGTGTGTGTGTGTTCATACTGTGTGTGTGTCTATACCGTGTGTGTGTGTGTGTGTGTGTGTGTGTGTGTGCCATACTGTGTGTGTTTGTATGTGTGTCCATACTGTGAGTGCGTGTGTGTCTATACTGTGTGTGTATGTATGTGTGTGTCCATACTGAGTGTGTGTTTGTGTGTCAATACTAGTGTGTGTGTGTGTGTGTTTGCTTGTGTGTGTGTGTGTGTGTCCATACTGTGTGTGTGTGTGTGTCCATACTGTGTGTGTGTGTGTGTGTCCATACTGTGTGTTTGTGTGTGTGTGTGTGTGTGTGTGTGTGTCCATACTGTGTGTGTGTGTGTGTCCATACTGTGTGTGTGTGTGTGTGTGTGTATTGTGTGTTTCTGTGTGTGTCTATACCGCATGTGTTTGTAGGTGAGTCCATACTGTGAGTGTGTGTGTGTGTGTCTATACTGTGTGTGTTTGTGTGTGTCCATACTGTGTGTTTGTGTGTCCATACTGTGTGTGTGTGTCTATACTGTGAGTGTGTGTGTCTATGCTGTGTGTGTGTGTGTGTGTGTGTCCATACTCTGTGTGTCCATACTGTGTGTGTGTGAGTCTATACTGTGTGTGTGTGTGTGTGTGTGTGTGTGTGCCATACTGAGTGTGTGTGTGTGTCCATACTGTGTGTATGTGTGTGTCCATACAGTGTGTGTGTGTGTGTCCATACTGTGTGTGTGTGTGTGTCCATACTGTCTGTGTGTGTGTGTGTGTCCATACAGTGTGTGTGTGTGTGTGTGTGTGTGTGTGTGTGTGTGTGTGTGTGTGTGTGAGTCTATACTGTGTGTGTGTGTGTGTCCATACTGAGTGTGTGTGTGTCCATACTGTGTGTGTGTGTGTGTCCATACTGTGTGTGTGTGTGTGTCTATACTGTGTGTGTGTGTGTGTGTTCATACTGTGTGTGTGTCTATACCGTGTGTGTGTGTGTGTGTGTGTGTGTGTGTGTGTGTCCATACTGTGTGTGTTTGTATGTGTGTCCATACTGTGAGTGCGTGTGTGTCTATACTGTGTGTGTGTGTGTGTGTGTGTGTGTGTGAGTGTGTGTGTGTGTCCATACTGTGTGTATGTGTGTGTCCATACAGTGTGTGTCCATATAGTGTGTGTGTGTGTGTCCATACTGTGTGTGTGTGTGTGTGTGTCCATACTAGTGTGTGTGTGTGTGTGTGTGTGTGTCTGTGTGTGTGTGTCTGTACTGTGTGTGTGTGTGTCCATACTGTGTGTGTGTGTCAATACTGTGTGTGTGTGTGTGTGTGTGTGTCTATACTGTGTGTGTCCATACTGTGTGTGTGTGTGTGTGTGTGTGTGTGTGTGTGTGTGTGTCTATACTGTGTGTGTGTGGGTGCGTGTCCATACTGTGTGTGTGTGTGTCCATACTGTGTGTGTGTGTGTCCATACTGTGTGTGTGTGTCTATACTGTGTGTGTGTGTGTGTGTGTGGTGTGTGTGTGTGTGTGTGTGTGTGTGTGTGTGTGTGTGTGTCCATACTGTGTGCGTGTGTGTCTATACTGTGTGTGTGTGTGTCTATACTGTGTGTGTGTGTGTGTGTGTGTGTGTGTGTGTGTCCATACTGTGTGTTTGTGTGTGTGGGTGTGTGTCCATACTGTCTGTGTGTGTGTGTGTCTATACTGTGTGTGTGTGTGTGTGTTCATACTGTGTGTGTTTGTGTGAGTGTCCATACTGTGTGTGTTTGTGTGTGTGTCCATACTGATTGTGTGAGTGTGTATCCATACTGTGTGTGTGTGTGTGTGTGTCTATACTGTGTGAGTGTATGCATACCGTGTGTGTGTGTGTGTGTCCAAAATGTGTGTGTGTGTGTGTGTCTATACTGTGTCTGTGTGTCCATTCTGTGTGTGTGTGTGTGTGTGTGTCTATACTGTTTGTTTGTGTGTCTATACTGTGTGTGTGTGTATGTGTGTGTCCATACTGAGTGTGTGTTTGTGTGTCAATACTAGTGTGTGTGTATGTGTGTGTGTGTTTGCGTGTGTGTGTGTGTGTGTCCATACTGTGTGTGTGTGTGTGTCCATACTGTGTGTGTGTGTGTGTCTATACTGTGTGTGTGTGTGTGTGTTCATACTGTGTGTGTGTCTATACCGTGTGTGTGTGTGTGTGTGTGTGTGTGTGTGTGTGTGTGTGTGTGTGTGTGTGTCCATACTGTGTGTGTTTGTGTGTGTGTCCATACTGTGAGTGC
>NC_138292.1:79530000-79532500 GCF_965601325.2 Salmo salar | reverse complement strand
GTGTGTGTGTGTGTGTCCATACTGTGTGTGTTTGTATGTGTGTCCATACTGTGAGTGCGTGTGTGTCTATACTGTGTGTGTGTGTGTGTGTGTGTGTGTGTGAGTGTGTGTGTGTGTCCATACTGTGTGTATGTGTGTGTCCATACAGTGTGTGTCCATATAGTGTGTGTGTGTGTGTCCATACTGTGTGTGTGTGTGTGTGTGTCCATACTAGTGTGTGTGTGTGTGTGTGTGTGTGTCTGTGTGTGTGTGTCTGTACTGTGTGTGTGTGTGTCCATACTGTGTGTGTGTGTCAATACTGTGTGTGTGTGTGTGTGTGTCTATACTGTGTGTGTCCATACTGTGTGTGTGTGTGTGTGTGTGTGTGTGTGTGTGTGTGTCTATACTGTGTGTGTGTGGGTGCGTGTCCATACTGTGTGTGTGTGTGTCCATACTGTGTGTGTGTGTGTCCATACTGTGTGTGTGTGTCTATACTGTGTGTGTGTGTGTGTGTGTGTGTGTGTGTGTGTGTGTGTGTGTGTGTGTGTGTGTCCATACTGTGTGCGTGTGTGTCTATACTGTGTGTGTGTGTGTCTATACTGTGTGTGTGTGTGTGTGTGTGTGTGTGTGTCCATACTGTGTGTTTGTGTGTGTGGGTGTGTGTCCATACTGTCTGTGTGTGTGTGTGTCTATACTGTGTGTGTGTGTGTGTGTGTGTTCATACTGTGTGTGTTTGTGTGAGTGTCCATACTGTGTGTGTTTGTGTGTGTGTCCATACTGATTGTGTGAGTGTGTATCCATACTGTGTGTGTGTGTGTGTGTGTCTATACTGTGTGAGTGTATGCATACCGTGTGTGTGTGTGTGTGTCCAAAATGTGTGTGTGTGTGTGTGTCTATACTGTGTCTGTGTGTCCATTCTGTGTGTGTGTGTGTGTGTGTGTCTATACTGTTTGTTTGTGTGTCTATACTGTGTGTGTGTGTATGTGTGTGTCCATACTGAGTGTGTGTTTGTGTGTCAATACTAGTGTGTGTGTATGTGTGTGTGTGTTTGCGTGTGTGTGTGTGTGTGTCCATACTGTGTGTGTGTGTGTGTCCATACTGTGTGTGTGTGTGTGTCTATACTGTGTGTGTGTGTGTGTGTTCATACTGTGTGTGTGTCTATACCGTGTGTGTGTGTGTGTGTGTGTGTGTGTGTGTGTGTGTGTCCATACTGTGTGTGTTTGTGTGTGTGTCCATACTGTGAGTGCGTGTGTGTCTATACTGTGTGTGTATGTATGTGTGTGTCCATACTGAGTGTGTGTTTGTGTGTCAATACTAGTGTGTGTGTGTGTGTGTGTTTGCTTGTGTGTGTGTGTGTGTGTGTGTCCATACTGTGTGTGTGTGTGTGTCCATACTGTGTGTGTGTGTGTGTGTCCATACTGTGTGTTTGTGTGTGTGTGTGTGTGTGTGTGTGTGTCCATACTGTGTGTGTGTGTGTGTCCATACTGTGTGTGTTTGTGTGTGTGTGTCCATACTGTGAGTGCGTGTGTGTCTATACTGTGTGTGTATGTATGTGTGTGTCCATACTGAGTGTGTGTTTGTGTGTCAATACTAGTGTGTGTGTATGTGTGTGTGTGTTTGCGTGTGTGTGTGTGTGTGTCCATACTGTGTGTGTGTGTGTGTCCATACTGTGTGTGTGTGTGTGTCTATACTGTGTGTGTGTGTGTGTGTTCATACTGTGTGTGTGTCTATACCGTGTGTGTGTGTGTGTGTGTGTGTGTGTGTGTGTCCATACTGTGTGTGTTTGTATGTGTGTCCATACTGTGAGTGCGTGTGTGTCTATACTGTGTGTGTGTGTGTGTGTGTGTGTGTGTGTGAGTGTGTGTGTGTGTGTGTGTGTCCATACTGTGTGTATGTGTGTGTCCATACAGTGTGTGTCCATATAGTGTGTGTGTGTGTGTCCATACTGTGTGTGTGTGTGTGTGTGTCCATACTAGTGTGTGTGTGTGTGTGTGTGTGTGTCTGTGTGTGTGTGTCTGTACTGTGTGTGTGTGTGTCCATACTGTGTGTGTGTGTCAATACTGTGTGTGTGTGTGTGTGTGTGTCTATACTGTGTGTGTCCATACTGTGTGTGTGTGTGTGTGTGTGTGTGTGTGTGTCTATACTGTGTGTGTGTGGGTGCGTGTCCATACTGTGTGTGTGTGTGTGTCCATACTGTGTGTGTGTGTGTCCATACTGTGTGTGTGTGTCTATACTGTGTGTGTGTGTGTGTGTGTGTGTGTGTGTGTGTGTGTGTGTGTGTGTGTGTGTGTGTGTGTCCATACTGTGTGCGTGTGTGTCTATACTGTGTGTGTGTGTGTCTATACTGTGTGTGTGTGTGTGTGTGTCCATACTGTGTGTTTGTGTGTGTGGGTGTGTGTCCATACTGTCTGTGTGTGTGTGTGTCTATACTTTGTGTGTGTGTGTGTGTGTTCATACTGTGTGTGTTTGTGTGAGTGTCCATACTGTGTGTGTTTGTGTGTGTGTCCATACTGATTGTGTG
>NC_138292.1:79515000-79517500 GCF_965601325.2 Salmo salar | reverse complement strand
ATACAGTGTGTGTGTGTGTGTGTGTGTGTGTGTGTGTCTATACTGTGTGTGTGTGTGTGTCCATACTGTGTGTGTGTGTGTCCATACTGTGTGTGTGTGTGTGTCCATACTGTGTGTGTGTGTGTGTCTATACTGTGTGTGTGTGTGTGTCCATACTGAGTGTGTGTGTGTCCATACTGTGTGTGTGTGTGTGTCCATACTGTGTGTGTGTGTGTGTCTATACTGTGTGTGTGTGTGTGTGTTCATACTGTGTGTGTGTCTATACCGTGTGTGTGTGTGTGTGTGTGTGTGTGTGTGTGTGTGTGTCCATACTGTGTGTGTTTGTGTGTGTGTCCATACTGTGAGTGCGTGTGTGTCTATACTGTGTGTGTGTGTGTGTGTGTGTGTGGTGTGTGTGTGTGTGCTATACTGTGTGTGTGTGGGTGCGTGTCCATACTGTGTGTGTGTGTGTCCATACTGTGTGTGTGTGTGTCCATACTGTGTGTGTGTGTCTATACTGTGTGTGTGTGTGTGTGTGTGTGTGTGTGTGTGTGTGTGTGTGTGTGTGTGTGTGTGTGTGTGTGTGTCCATACTGTGTGCGTGTGTGTCTATACTGTGTGTGTGTGTGTGCTATACTGTGTGTGTGTGTGTGTGTGTGTGTGTGTGTCCATACTGTGTGTTTGTGTGTGTGGGTGTGTGTCCATACTGTCTGTGTGTGTGTGTGTCTATACTGTGTGTGTGTGTGTGTGTTCATACTGTGTGTGTTTGTGTGAGTGTCCATACTGTGTGTGTTTGTGTGTGTGTCCATACTGATTGTGTGAGTGTGTATCCATACTGTGTGTGTGTGTGTGTGTGTCTATACTGTGTGAGTGTATGCATACCGTGTGTGTGTGTGTGTGTCCAAACTGTGTGTGTGTGTGTGTGTGTGTGCCATACTGTGTGTGTGTGTCCATTCTGTGTGTGTGTGTGTGTGTGTGTCTATACTGTTTGTTTGTGTGTCTATACTGTGTGTGTGTGTATGTGTGTGTCCATACTGAGTGTGTGTTTGTGTGTCAATACTAGTGTGTGTGTATGTGTGTGTGTGTTTGCGTGTGTGTGTGTGTGTGTCCATACTGTGTGTGTGTGTGTGTCCATACTGTGTGTGTGTGTGTGTCTATACTGTGTGTGTGTGTGTGTGTTCATACTGTGTGTGTGTCTATACCGTGTGTGTGTGTGTGTGTGTGTGTGTGTGTGTGTGTGTGTGTCCATACTGTGTGTGTTTGTGTGTGTGTCCATACTGTGAGTGCGTGTGTGTCTATACTGTGTGTGTATGTATGTGTGTGTCCATACTGAGTGTGTGTTTGTGTGTCAATACTAGTGTGTGTGTGTGTGTGTGTTTGCTTGTGTGTGTGTGTGTGTGTGTCCATACTGTGTGTGTGTGTGTGTCCATACTGTGTGTGTGTGTGTGTGTCCATACTGTGTGTTTGTGTGTGTGTGTGTGTGTGTGTGTGTGTCCATACTGTGTGTGTGTGTGTGTCCATACTGTGTGTGTTTGTGTGTGTGTCCATACTGTGAGTGCGTGTGTGTCTATACTGTGTGTGTATGTATGTGTGTGTCCATACTGAGTGTGTGTTTGTGTGTCAATACTAGTGTGTGTGTATGTGTGTGTGTGTTTGCGTGTGTGTGTGTGTGTGTCCATACTGTGTGTGTGTGTGTGTCCATACTGTGTGTGTGTGTGTGTGTCTATACTGTGTGTGTGTGTGTGTGTTCATACTGTGTGTGTGTCTATACCGTGTGTGTGTGTGTGTGTGTGTGTGTGTGTGTGTGTGTCCATACTGTGTGTGTTTGTATGTGTGTCCATACTGTGAGTGCGTGTGTGTCTATACTGTGTGTGTATGTATGTGTGTGTCCATACTGAGTGTGTGTTTGTGTGTCAATACTAGTGTGTGTGTGTGTGTGTTTGCTTGTGTGTGTGTGTGTGTGTGTCCATACTGTGTGTGTGTGTGTGTCCATACTGTGTGTGTGTGTGTGTGTCCATACTGTGTGTTTGTGTGTGTGTGTGTGTGTGTGTGTGTGTCCATACTGTGTGTGTGTGTGTGTCCATACTGTGTGTGTGTGTCTGTGTGTGTATTGTGTGTTTCTGTGTGTGTCTATACCGCGTGTGTTTGTAGGTGAGTCCATACTGTGAGTGTGTGTGTGTGTGTCTATACTGTGTGTGTTTGTGTGTGTCCATACTGTGTGTTTGTGTGTCCATACTGTGTGTGTGTGTCTATACTGTGAGTGTGTGTGTCTATGCTGTGTGTGTGTGTGTGTGTGTGTCCATACTCTGTGTGTCCATACTGTGTGTGTGTGAGTCTATACTGTGTGTGTGTGTGTGTGTGTCCATACTGAGTGTGTGTGTGTGTCCATACTGTGTGTATGTGTGTGTCCATACAGTGTGTGTGTGTGTGTCCATACTGTGTGTGTGTGTGTGTCCATACTGTCTGTGTGTGTGTGTGTGTCCATACAGTGTGTGTGTGTGTGTGTGTGTGTGTGTGTGTGA
>NC_138292.1:79507500-79510000 GCF_965601325.2 Salmo salar | reverse complement strand
CTGTGTGTGTCTGTACTGTGTGTGTTTGTGTGTGTCCATACTGTGTGTGTGTGTCCATACTGTGTGTGTGTCTATACTGTGTGTGTGTGTGTGTGTGTGTGTGTGAGTGTGTCCATTCTGTGTGTGTGTGTGTGTGTGTGTCCATACTGTGTGTGTGTGTCTGTCTATACTGTGTGTGTGTGTGTCCATACTGAGTGAGTGTGTGTTTGTGTGTCCATACTAGTGTGTGTGTGTGTGTGTGTGTGTGTGTGTGTGTGTGTGTGTCCATACTAGTGTGTGTGTGTCTCTATACTGTGTGTGTGTGTGTGTGTCCATACTGTGTGTGTTTGTGTGTGTGTCTATACTGTGTGTGTGTGTCCATACTATATGTGTGTGTGTGTGTGTGTGTGTGTGTGTGTGTGTGTGTGTGTGTGTGTGTGTGTGTGTGTGTGTCCATTCTGTGTGTGTGTGTGTGTGTGTGTGTGTCTATACTGTGTGTTTGTGTGTGTGTCCATACTGTGTGTGTATGCGTGTCTGTCCATACCGTGTGTGTGTGTGTGTGTGTCTATACTGTGTGTGTGTGTGTTTGTGTCCATACTGTGTGTGTGAGTGTGTATCCATACTGTGTGTGTGTGTTTGTCCATACTGTGTGTGTCTGTGTGTGTGTCTATACTATGTGTTTGTGTGTGTGTCCATACTGTGTGTGTATGCGTGTCTGTCCATACCGTGTGTGTGTGTATGTGTGTGTGTGTGTGTGTGTGTGTGTGTGTGTGTGTGTGTGTGTGTGTGTGTGTGTGTGTCCATACTGAGTGTGTGTGTGTGTCCATACTGTGTGTGTTTGTGTGTGTGTCCATACTGTGAGTGCGTGTGTGTCTATACTGTGTGTGTATGTATGTGTGTGTCCATACTGAGTGTGTGTTTGTGTGTCAATACTAGTGTGTGTGTATGTGTGTGTGTGTTTGCGTGTGTGTGTGTGTGTGTCCATACTGTGTGTGTGTGTGTGTCCATACTGTGTGTGTGTGTGTGTCTATACTGTGTGTGTGTGTGTGTGTTCATACTGTGTGTGTGTCTATACCGTGTGTGTGTGTGTGTGTGTGTGTGTGTGTGTGTCCATACTGTGTGTGTTTGTATGTGTGTCCATACTGTGAGTGCGTGTGTGTCTATACTGTGTGTGTATGTATGTGTGTGTCCATACTGAGTGTGTGTTTGTGTGTCAATACTAGTGTGTGTGTGTGTGTGTTTGCTTGTGTGTGTGTGTGTGTGTCCATACTGTGTGTGTGTGTGTGTCCATACTGTGTGTGTGTGTGTGTGTCCATACTGTGTGTTTGTGTGTGTGTGTGTGTGTGTGTGTGTGTGTGTCCATACTGTGTGTGTGTGTGTGTCCATACTGTGTGTGTGTGTGTGTGTATTGTGTGTTTCTGTGTGTGTCTATACCGCGTGTGTTTGTAGGTGAGTCCATACTGTGAGTGTGTGTGTGTGTGTCTATACTGTGTGTGTTTGTGTGTGTCCATACTGTGTGTTTGTGTGTCCATACTGTGTGTGTGTGTCTATACTGTGAGTGTGTGTGTCTATGCTGTGTGTGTGTGTGTGTGTCCATACTCTGTGTGTCCATACTGTGTGTGTGTGAGTCTATACTGTGTGTGTGTGTGTGTGTGTGTGTGTCCATACTGAGTGTGTGTGTGTGTCCATACTGTGTGTATGTGTGTGTCCATACAGTGTGTGTGTGTGTGTCCATACTGTGTGTGTGTGTTGTGTCCATACTGTCTGTGTGTGTGTGTGTGTCCATACAGTGTGTGTGTGTGTGTGTGTGTGTGTGTGAGTCTATACTGTGTGTGTGTGTGTGTCCATACTGAGTGTGTGTGTGTCCATACTGTGTGTGTGTGTGTGTGTGTTTCCATACTAGTGTGTGTGTGTGTGTCCATACTGTGTGTGCCCATACTAGTGTGTGTTTGTGTGTGTGTGTGTGTGTCTGTACTGTGTGTGTGTGTGTCCATACTGTGTGTGTGTATCTATACTGTGTGTGTTTGTGTGTGTCCATACTGTGTTTGTGTGTGTGTCCAAAATGTTTGTCTGTGTGTCTGTCCATACTTTGTGTGTGTGTCCATACTGTGTGTGTGTGTGTGTGTGTGTGTGTGTCCATACTGTGTGTGTGTGTGTGTGTCTATACTGTATGTGTGTCTATACTGTGTGTGTGTGTGTGTGTCTATTCTGAGTGTGTGTTTGTGTGTCCATACTAGTGTGTGTGTGTGTGTGTGTGTGTGTGTGTGTGTGTGTGTGTGTGTGTGTGTGTGTGTGTGTGTCTGTGTGTGTGTGTCCATACTAGTGTGTGTGTGTGTGTCTGTACTGTGTGTGTGTGTGTCCACACTGTGTTTGTGTGTGTCCATAATGTGTGTTTGTGTGTGTCCATATTGTGTGTATGTGTGTCTATACTGTGTGTGTCTGTGTGTGTCTATACCGCGTGTGTTTGTATGTGTGTCCATACTGTGTGTTTTTGTGTGTGTGTCCATACTGTGAGTGTGTG
>NC_138292.1:79500000-79502500 GCF_965601325.2 Salmo salar | reverse complement strand
GTGTGTGTGTGTGTGTCCATACTGTGTGTGTGTGTGTGTCCATACTGTGTGTGTGTGTGTGTGTCCATACTGTGTGTTTGTGTGTGTGTGTGTGTGTGTGTGTGTGTCCATACTGTGTGTGTGTGTGTGTCCATACTGTGTGTGTGTGTGTGTGTGTCTATACTGTTTGTGTGTGTGTCCATATTGTGTGTTTCTGTGTGTGTCTATACCGCGTGTGTTTGTAGGTGAGTCCATACTGTGAGTGTGTGTGTGTGTGTCTATACTGTGTGTGTTTGTGTGTGTCCATACTGTGTGTGTGTGTGTCCATACTGTGTGTGTGTGTCTATACTGTGAGTGTGTGTGTCTATGCTGTGTGTGTGTGTGTGTGTGTGTGCCATACTGTGTGTGTGTGAGTCTATACTGTGTGTGTGTGTGTGTGTGTGTGTCCATACTGAGTGTGTGTGTGTGTCCATACTGTGTGTATGTGTGTGTCCATACAGTGTGTGTGTGTGTGTCCATACTGTGTGTGTGTGTGTGTCCATACTGTCTGTGTGTGTGTGTGTGTCCATACAGTGTGTGTGTGTGTGTGTGTGTGTGTGTGTGAGTCTATACTGTGTGTGTGTGTGTGTCCATACTGAGTGTGTGTGTGTCCATACTGTGTGTGTGTGTGTGTGTGTTTCCATACTAGTGTGTGTGTGTGTGTCCATACTGTGTGTGCCCATACTAGTGTGTGTTTGTGTGTGTGTCTGTACTGTGTGTGTGTGTGTCCATACTGTGTGTGTGTATCTATACTGTGTGTGTTTGTGTGTGTCCATACTGTGTTTGTGTGTGTGTCCAAAATGTTTGTCTGTGTGTGTGTCCATACTTTGTGTGTGTGTCCATACTGTGTGTGTGTGTGTGTGTGTGTGTCCATACTGTGTGTGTGTGTGTGTGTGTGTGTGTGTCTATGCTGAGTGTGTGTTTGTGTGTCCATACTAGTGTGTGTGTGTGTGTGTGTGTGTGTGTGTGTGTGTGTGTGTGTGTGTGTGTGTGTGTGTGTGTGTGTGGGTGTGTGTCCATACTAGTGTGTGTGTGTGTGTCTGTACTGTGTGTGTGTGTGTCCATACTGTGTTTGTGTGTGTCCATAATGTGTGTTTGTGTGTGTCCATATTGTGTGTATGTGTGTCTATACTGTGTGTGTCTGTGTGTGTCTATACCGCGTGTGTTTGTATGTGTGTCCATACTGTGTGTTTTTGTGTGTGTGTCCATACTGTGAGTGTGTGTGTGTGTGTGTCTATACTGTGTGTGTGTGTCTATACTGTGTGTGTTTGTGTGTGTGTGTCCATACTGTGAGTGTGTGTGTGTCTATGCTGTGTGTTTGTGTGTGTGTGTGTGTGTGTCCATACTGTGTGTGTGTGTGTGTGTGTCCATACTGAGTGTGTGTGTGTGTGTGTCCATACTGTGCGTGTGTGTGTTTGTGTGTGTGTGTGTCTGTACTGTGTGTGTGTGTGTGTCCATACTGTGTGTGAGTGTCCATACTGTGTGTGTGTGTGTCTCTAATGTGTGTGTCCATACTGTGTGTGTGTGTGTGTGTGTGTGTGTGTGTGTGTGTCTATACTGTGTGTGTGTGTGTGTGTGTGTGTGTGTGTGTGTGTGTGTGTGTCCATATTGTGTGTATGTGTGTCTATAATGTGTGTGTCTGTGTGTGTCTGTACTCTGTGTGTTTGTGTGTGTGTCCATATTGTGTGTATGTGTGTCTATAATGTGTGTGTCTGTGTGTGTCTGTACTGTGTGTGTTTGTGTGTGTCCATACTGTGTGTGTGTGTGTGTGTGTGTGTGTGTGTGTGTGTGTGTGTGTGTGTGTGTCCATATTGTGTGTATGTGTGTCTATAATGTGTGTGTCTGTGTGTGTCTGTACTGTGTGTGTTTGTGTGTGTGTCCATATTGTGTGTATGTGTGTCTATAATGTGTGTGTCTGTGTGTGTCTGTACTGTGTGTGTTTGTGTGTGTCCATACTGTGTGTGTGTGTCCATACTGTGTGTGTGTCTATACTGTGTGTGTGTGTGTGTGTGTGAGTGTGTCCATTCTGTGTGTGTGTGTGTGTGTGTGTGTCCATACTAGTGTGTGTGTGTCTCTATACTGTGTGTGTGTGTGTGTGTCCATACTGTATGTGTTTGTGTGTGTGTCTATACTGTGTGTGTGTGTCCATACTATATGTGTGTGTGTGTGTGTGTGTGTGTGTGTGTGTGTGTGTGTGTGTGTGTGTGTGTGTGTGTGTGTGTCCATTCTGTGTGTGTGTGTGTGTGTGTGTGTGTCTATACTGTGTGTTTGTGTGTGTGTCCATACTGTGTGCGTATGCGTGTCTGTCCATACCGTGTGTGTGGTGTGTGTGTCCATACTGTGTGTGTGAGTGTGTATCCATACTGTGTGTGTGTGTGTGTCCATACTGTGTGTGTCTGTGTGTGTGTCTATACTATGTGTTTGTGTGTGTGTCCATACTGTGTGTGTATGCGTGTCTGTCCATACCGTGTGTGTGTGTATG
>NC_138292.1:79482500-79495000 GCF_965601325.2 Salmo salar | reverse complement strand
TGTGTCCATACTGTGTGTGTGTATCTATACTGTGTGTGTTTGTGTGTGTCCATACTGTGTGTGTGTGTGTGTCCAAAATGTTTGTCTGTGTGTGTGTCCATACTTTGTGTGTGTGTCCATACTGTGTGTGTGTGTGTGTGTGTGTGTGTGTGTGTGTGTGTGTCCATACTGTGTGTGTGTGTGTGTGTGTCTATACTGTATGTGTGTCTATACTGTGTGTGTGTCTGTGTGTGTCTATACCGCGTGTGTTTGTATGTGTGTCCATACTGTGTGTTTTTGTGTGTGTGTCCATACTGTGAGTGTGTGTGTGTGTCTATATGTGTGTGTGTGTCTATACTGTGTGTGTTTGTGTGTGTGTCCATACTGTGAGTGTGTGTGTGTCTATGCTGTGTGTTTGTGTGTGTGTGTGTCCATACTGTGTGTGTGTGTGTCCATACGTGTGTGTGTGTGTGTGTCCATACTGTGTGTGTGTGTGAGTCTATACTGTGTGTGTATGTGTGTCCATACTGTGTGTGTGTGTGTGTGTGTCCATACTGTGTGTATGTGTGTGTCCATACAGTGTGTGTGTGTGTGTGTGTGTGTGTGTGTGTGTGTGTGTGTGTGTTCCATACTAGTGTGTGTGTGTGTGTGTGTGTGTGTCCATACAGTGTGTGTCCATACTAGTGTGTGTGTGTGTGTGTGTGTGTGTGTCTGTACTGTGTGTGTGTGTGTCCATACTATGTGTGTGTGTGTTTGTGTGTGTGTGTGTGTGTGTGTGTGTGTGTGTGTGTGTGTGTGTGTGTGTGTGTGTGTGTGTGTGTGTGTGTGTGTGTTTCCATACTAGTGTGTGTGTGTGTGTGTCCATACTGTGTGTGTCAATACTAGTGTGTGTGTGTGTGTGTGTCTGTACTGTGTGTGTATGTGTCCATACTGTGTGTGTGTGTGTCTATACTGTGTGTGTGTGTGTGTCCATACTGGGTGTGTGTGTGTCTATAATGTGTGTGTCCATACTGTGTGTGTGTGTGTGTGTGTCTATACTGTGTGTGTGTGTGTGTGTGTGTGTGTGTGTGTGTGTGTGTGTGTGTGTGTGTGTGTGTGTGTGTGTGTGTGGTGTGTGTGTGTGTGTGTGTGTGTGTGTGTGTGTGTGTGTGTGTGTCCATACTGTGTGTATTTGTGTGTGTCCATACTGCGAGTGTGTGTGTGTCTATACTGTGTGTGTTTGTGGGCGTCCATACTGTGTGTGTGTGTGTGTGTGTCTATACTGTGTGTTTGTGTGTGTGTCTATACTGTGTGTGTGTGTGTGTGTCCAAACTGTGTTTGTGTGTTTGTGTGTCCATACTGTGTGTGTGTGTGTCTATACTGTGTGTGTTTGTGTGTGTGTCTATACTGTGTGTGTTTGTGTGAGTGTCCATACTGTGTGTGTTTGTGTGAGTGTCCATACTGTGTGTGTTTGTGTGTGTGTCCATACTGATTGTGTGAGTGTGTATCCATACTGTGTGTGTGTGTGTGTGTGTCCAAACTGTGTGTGTGTGTGTGTGTGTGTGTGTCCATACTGTGTGTGTGTGTCCATTCTGTGTGTGTGTGTGTGTGTGTGTCTATACTGTTTGTTTGTGTGTCAATACTAGTGTGTGTGTATGTGTGTGTGTGTTTGCGTGTGTGTGTGTGTGTGTCCATACTGTGTGTGTGTGTGTGTGTGTCCATACTGTGTGTGTGTGTGTGTCTATACTGTGTGTGTGTGTGTGTGTTCATACTGTGTGTGTGTCTATACCGTGTGTGTGTGTGTGTGTGTGTGTGGGTGTGTGTGTGTGTGTGTGTGTGTGTGTGTGTGTGTGTCCATACTGTGTGTGTTTGTGTGTGTGTCCATACTGTGAGTGCGTGTGTGTCTATACTGTGTGTGAATGTATGTGTGTGTCCATACTGAGTGTGTGTTTGTGTGTCAATACTAGTGTGTGTGTGTGTGTGTGTTTGCTGTGTGTGTGTGTGTGTGTGTGTGTCCATACTGTGTGTGTGTGTGTGTCCATACTGTGTGTGTGTGTGTGTGTCCATACTGTGTGTGTGTGTGTGTCCATACTGTGTGTGTGTGTGTGTGTCTATACTGTTTGTGTGTGTGTCCATATTGTGTGTTTCTGTGTGTGTCTATACCGCGTGTGTTTGTAGGTGAGTCCATACTGTGAGTTTGTGTGTGTGTGTCTATACTGTGTGTGTTTGTGTGTGTCCATACTGTGTGTGTGTGTGTCCATACTGTGTGTGTGTGTCTATACTGTGAGTGTGTGTGTCTATGCTGTGTGTGTGTGTGTGTGTGTGTGTGTCCATACTGTGTGTGTCCATACTGTGTGTGTGTGAGTCTATACTGTGTGTGTGTGTGTGTGTGTGTGTCCATACTGAGTGTGTGTGTGTGTCCATACTGTGTGTATGTGTGTGTCCATACAGTGTGTGTGTGTGTGTGTCCATACTGTGTGTGTGTGTGTGTGTGGCCATACTGTCTGTGTGTGTGTGTGTGTCCATACAGTGTGTGTGTGTGTGTGTGTGTGTGAGTCTATACTGTGTGTGTGTGTGTGTCCATACTGAGTGTGTGTGTGTCCATACTGTGTGTGTGTGTGTGTGTGTGTGTTTCCATACTAGTGTGTGTGTGTGTGTCCATACTGTGTGTGCCCATACTAGTGTGTGTTTGTGTGTGTGTGTGTGTCTGTACTGTGTGTGTGTGTGTCCATACTGTGTGTGTGTATCTATACTGTGTGTGTTTGTGTGTGTCCATACTGTGTGTGTGTGTGTGTGTCCAAAATGTTTGTCTGTGTGTGTGTCCATACTTTGTGTGTGTGTCCATACTGTGTGTGTGTGTGTGTGTGTGTCCATACTGTGTGTGTGTGTGTGTGTGTGTGTGTCTATACTGTATGTGTGTCTATACTGTGTGTGTGTGTGTGTGTGTGCTATGCTGAGTGTGTGTTTGTGTGTCCATACTAGTGTGTGTGTGTGTGTGTGTGTGTGTGTGTGTGTGTGTGTGTGTGTGTGTGTGTGTGTGTGTGTGTGTGTGTGTGTGTGTGTGGTGTGTGTGTGTGTGTGTGTGTGTGTGTGTCCATACTAGTGTGTGTGTGTGTGTCTATACTGTGTGTGTGTGTGTGTCCATACTGTGTTTGTGTGTGTCCATAATGTGTGTTTGTGTGTGTCCATATTGTGTGTATGTGTGTCTATACTGTGTGTGTCTGTGTGTGTCTATACCGCGTGTGTTTGTATGTGTGTCCATACTGTGTGTTTTTGTGTGTGTGTCCATACTGTGAGTGTGTGTGTGTGTGTCTATACTGTGTGTGTGTGTCTATACTGTGTGTGTTTGTGTGTGTGTGTCCATACTGTGAGTGTGTGTGTGTCTATGCTGTGTGTTTGTGTGTGTGTGTGTGTCCATACTGTGTGTGTGTGTGTGTGTCCATACTGAGTGTGTGTGTGTGTGTCCATACTCTGTGTATGTGTGTGTCCATACAGTGTGTGTGTGTGTGTGTCCATACTGTGCGTGTGTGTGTTTGTGTGTGTGTGTGTTGTGTGTGTTTCCATACTAGTGTGTGTGTGTGTGTGTGTGTGTGTCCATACTGTGTGTGTCCATACTAGTGTGTGTGTGTGTGTGTGTGTGTGTCTGTACTGTGTGTGTGTGTGTCCATACTGTGTGTGAGTGTCTATACTGTGTGTGTGTGTGTCCATACTGTGTGTGTGTGTGTCTCTAATGTGTGTGTCCATACTGTGTGTGTGTGTGTGTGTGTGTCTATACTGTGTGTGTGTGTGTGTGTGTGTGTGTGTGTGTGTGTGTGTGTGTGTGTGTGTGTGTGTCTGTGTGTGTGTGTGTGTGTGTGTGTGTGTGTGTGTGTGTCCATACTGTGTGTGTGTGTGTCTATACTGCGTGTGTGTTTGTGTGTGTCCATACTGTGTGCGTGTGTGTGTCTGTACTGTGTGTGTGTGTGTGTGTGTGTGTGTTTCCATACTGTGTGTGTTTGTGTGTGTCCATACCGTTTGTGTGTGTGTCTATACTGTGTGTGTTTGTGTGTGTGTCTATACTGTGTGTGTTTGTGTGTGTGTCTATACTGTGTGTGTTTGTGTGTGTGTCTATACTGTGTGTGTTTGTGTGTGTGTCTATACTGTGTGTGTTTGTGTGTGTGTCCATACTGTGTGTGTTTGTGTGAGTGTCCATACTGTGTGTGTTTGTGTGAGTGTCCATACTGTGTGTGTTTGTGTGTGTGTCCATACTGGTGTGTGGTGTGTGTGTGTGTGTGTGTGTGTCCATACTGAGTGTGTGTGTGTGTCCATACTGTGTGTGTGTGTGTGTCCATACTGTCTGTGTGTGTGTGTGTGTCCATACAGTGTGTGTGTGTGTGTGTGTGTGTGTGTGTGTGTGTGTGTGTGTGTGTGTGTGTGTTTGTGTGTGTGTGTGTGTGTGAGTCTATACTGTGTGTGTGTGTGTGTCCATACTGAGTGTGTGTGTGTGTCCATACTGTGTGTGTGTGTGTTTCCATACTAGTGTGTGTGTGTGTGTCCATACTGTGTGTGCCCATACTAGTGTGTGTCCTCTGTGTGTGTGTGTGTGTCTGTACTGTGTGGTGTGTGTGTGTCCATACTGTGTGTGTGTGTCTATACTGTGTGTGTTGTGTGTGTGTCCATACTGTGTGTGTGTGTGTCCAAAATGTTTGTCTGTGTGTGTGTCCATACTTGTGTGTGTGTGTCCATACTGTGTGTGTGTGTGTGTGTGTGTGTGTCCATACTGGTGTGTGTGTGTGTGTGTGTGTGTGTCTATACTGTATGTGTGTCTATACTGTGTGTGTGTGTGTGTGTGTGTGTCTATGCTGAGTGTGTGTTTGTGTGTCCATACTAGTGTGTGTGTGTGTGTGTGTGTGTGTGTGTGTGTGTGTGTGTGTGTGTGTGTGTGTGTGTGAGTGTGTTTGTGTGTGTGTGTGTGTGTGTGTGTGTGTGTCCATACTAGTGTGTGTGTGTGTGTCTATACTGTGTGTGTGTGTGTCCATACTGTGTTTGTGTGTGTCCATAATGTGTGTTTGTGTGTGTCCATATTGTGTGTATGTGTTTCTATACTGTGTGTGTCTGTGTGTGTCTATACCGCGTGTGTTTGTATGTGTGTCCATACTGTGTGTTTTTGTGTGTGTGTCCATACTGTGAGTGTGTGTGTGTGTGTCTATACTGTGTGTGTGTGTCTATACTGTGTGTGTTTGTGTGTGTGTGTCCATACTGTGAGTGTGTGTGTGTCTATGCTGTGTGTTTGTGTGTGTGTGTGTGTCCATACTGTGTGTGTGTGTGTGTGTCCATACTGAGTGTGTGTGTGTGTCCATACTGTGTGTATGTGTGTGTCCATACAGTGCGTGTGTGTGTGGTGTCCATACTGTGCGTGTGTGTGTGTTGTGTGTGTGTGTGTGTGTGTGTGTTTCCATACTAGTGTGTGTGTGTGTGTGTGTGTCCATACTGTGTGTGTCCATACTAGTGTGTGTGTGTGTGTGTGTGTGTGTGTGTGTGTGTGTGTGTGTGTGTGTGTGTCCATACTGTGTGTATGTGTGTGTCCATACAGTGTGTGTCCATATAGTGTGTGTGTGTGTGTCCATACTGTGTGTGTGTGTGTGTGTCCATACTAGTGTGTGTGTTTGTGTGTGTGTGTGTGTGTGTGTGTGTGTGTGTGTGTGTGTGTGTCTGTACTGTGTGTGTGTGTGTCCATACTGTGTGTGTGTGTCAATACTGTGTGTGTGTGTGTGTGTGTCTATACTGTGTGTGTCCATACTGTGTGTGTGTGTGTGTGTGTGTGTGTCTATACTGTGTGTGTGTGGGTGCGTGTCCATACTGTGTGTGTGTGTGTCCATACTGTGTGTGTGTGTGTCCATACTGTGTGTGTGTGTGTCTATACTGTGTGTGTGTGTGTGTGTGTGTGTGTGTGTGTGTGTGTGTGTGTGTGTGTGTGTGTGTGTGTGTGTGTGTGTCCATACTGTGTGCGTGTGTGTCTATACTGTGTGTGTGTGTGTGTGTGTGTGTGTGTGTGTCCATACTGTGTGTTTGTGTGTGTGGGTGTGTGTCCATACTGTCTGTGTGTGTGTGTGTCTATACTGTGTGTGTGTGTGTGTGTGTTCATACTGTGTGTGTGTGTGTGTGTGTGTGTGTGTGTGTGTGTGTGTCCATACTCTGTGTGTCTATACTGTGTGTTTGTGTGTGTGTCCATACTGTGTGTGTGTGTGTGTCCATACTGTGTGTGTGTGTGTGTGTGTGTGTGTGTGTGTGTGTGTGGGTGTGGGTGTGGGTGTGTGTGTGTGTGTGTGTGTGTGTGTGTGTGTGTGTGTGTCCATACTGTGTGTGTGTGTGTGTCTATACTGTGTGTTTGTGTGTCTGTCCATACTGTGTGTGTTTGTGTGTGTGTCCATACTGTGTGTGTTTGTGTGAGTGTCCATACTGTGTGTGTTTGTGTGTGTGTCCATACTGTGTGTGTTTGTGTGTGTGTCCATACTGTGAGTGTGTGTGTCTATACTGTGTGTGTTTGTGTGTGTCCATACTGTGTGTGTGTGTGTGTGTGTGTGTGTCCAAAATGTTTGTGTGTGTGTGTGTCCATACTGTGGGTGTGTGTCTATACTGTGTGTGTGTGTGTGTGTGTGTGTGTGTGTGTGTGTGTGTGTGTGTGTGTGTGTGTGTGTGTGTGTCCATACTGTGTGTGTGTGTCTATACTGTGTGTGTGTGTGTGTGTGTCTATGCTGAGTGTGTGTTCGTGTGTCCATACTAGTGTGTGTGTGTGTGTGTGTGTGTGTGTGTGTGTGTGTGTGTGTGTGTGTGTGTGTGGTGTGTGTGTGTGTGTGTCCATACTAGTGTGTGTGTGTGTGTCTATACTGTGTGTGTGTGTGTCCATACTGAGTGTGTGTGTGTCTATACTGTGTGTGTTTGTGTGTGTGTCCATATTGTGTGTATGTGTGTCTATACTGTGTGTGTCTGTGTGTGTCTATACCGCTTGTGTTTGTATGTGTGTCCATACTGTGTGTTTTTGTGTGTGTGTCCATACTGTGAGTGTGTGTGTGTGTCTATATGTGTGTGTGTGTGTCTATACTGTGTGTGTTTGTGTGTGTGTCCATACTGTGAGTGTGTGTGTGTCTATGCTGTGTGTTTGTGTGTGTGTGTGTCCATACTGTGTGTGTGTGTCCATACTGTGTGTGTGTGTGTGTCCATACTGTGTGTGTGTGAGTCTATACTGTGTGTGTATGTGTGTCCATACTGTGTGTGTGTGTGTGTCCATACTGTGTGTATGTGTGTGTCCATACAGTGTGTGTGTGTGTGTGTGTGTGTGTGTGTGTGTGTTTCCATACTAGTGTGTGTGTGTGTGTGTGTGTCCATACAGTGTGTGTCCATACTAGTGTGTGTGTGTGTGTGTGTGTCTGTACTGTGTGTGTGTCCATACTATGTGTGTGTGTGTTTGTGTGTGTGTGTGTGTGTGTGTGTGTGTGTGTGTGTGTGTGTGTGTGTGTGTGTGTGTGTGTGTGTTTCCATACTAGTGTGTGTGTGTGTGTGTCCATACTGTGTGTGTCCATACTAGTGTGTGTGTGTGTGTGTGTGTGTCTGTACTGTGTGTGTATGTGTCCATACTGTGTGTGTGTGTGTCTATACTGTGTGTGTGTGTGTCCATACTGTGTGTGTGTATCTATACTGTGTGTGTTTGTGTGTGTCCATACTGTGTGTGTGTGTGTGTCCAAAATGTTTGTCTGTGTGTGTGTCCATACTTTGTGTGTGTGTCCATACTGTGTGTGTGTGTGTGTGTGTGTGTGTGTGTGTGTGTGTGTGTGTGCCATACTGTGTGTGTGTGTGTGTGTGTCTATACTGTATGTGTGTCTATACTGTGTGTGTGTCTGTGTGTGTCTATACCGCGTGTGTTTGTATGTGTGTCCATACTGTGTGTTTTTGTGTGTGTGTCCATACTGTGAGTGTGTGTGTGTGTCTATATGTGTGTGTGTGTCTATACTGTGTGTGTTTGTGTGTGTGTCCATACTGTGAGTGTGTGTGTGTCTATGCTGTGTGTTTGTGTGTGTGTGTGTCCATACTGTGTGTGTGTGTGTCCATACTGTGTGTGTGTGTGTGTCCATACTGTGTGTGTGTGTGAGTCTATACTGTGTGTGTATGTGTGTCCATACTGTGTGTGTGTGTGTGTGTGTCCATACTGTGTGTATGTGTGTGTCCATACAGTGTGTGTGTGTGTGTGTGTGTGTGTGTGTGTGTGTGTGTGTGTTTCCATACTAGTGTGTGTGTGTGTGTGTGTGTGTGTCCATACAGTGTGTGTCCATACTAGTGTGTGTGTGTGTGTGTGTGTTTGTCTGTACTGTGTGTGTGTGTGTCCATACTATGTGTGTGTGTGTTTGTGTGTGTGTGTGTGTGTGTGTGTGTGTGTGTGTGTGTGTGTGTGTGTGTGTGTGTGTGTGTGTGTGTGTGTGTGTGTGTGTGTGTGTGTGTGTTTCCATACTAGTGTGTGTGTGTGTGTGTCCATACTGTGTGTGTCAATACTAGTGTGTGTGTGTGTGTGTGTCTGTACTGTGTGTGTATGTGTCCATACTGTGTGTGTGTGTGTCTATACTGTGTGTGTGTGTGTGTCCATACTGGGTGTGTGTGTGTCTATAATGTGTGTGTCCATACTGTGTGTGTGTGTGTGTGTGTCTATACTGTGTGTGTGTGTGTGTGTGTGTGTGTGTGTGTGTGTGTGTGTGTGTGTGTGTGTGTGTGTGTGTGTGTGTGTGTGTGTGTGTGTGTGTGTGTCCATACTGTGTGTATTTGTGTGTGTCCATACTGCGAGTGTGTGTGTGTCTATACTGTGTGTGTTTGTGGGCGTCCATACTGTGTGTGTGTGTGTGTGTCTATACTGTGTGTTTGTGTGTGTGTCTATACTGTGTGTGTGTGTGTGTGTCCAAACTGTGTTTGTGTGTTTGTGTGTCCATACTGTGTGTGTGTGTGTCTATACTGTGTGTGTTTGTGTGTGTGTCTATACTGTGTGTGTTTGTGTGAGTGTCCATACTGTGTGTGTTTGTGTGAGTGTCCATACTGTGTGTGTTTGTGTGTGTGTCCATACTGATTGTGTGAGTGTGTATCCATACTGTGTGTGTGTGTGTGTGTGTCCAAACTGTGTGTGTGTGTGTGTGTGTGTGTGTCCATACTGTGTGTGTGTGTCCATTCTGTGTGTGTGTGTGTGTGTGTCTATACTGTTTGTTTGTGTGTCAATACTAGTGTGTGTGTATGTGTGTGTGTGTTTGCGTGTGTGTGTGTGTGTGTCCATACTGTGTGTGTGTGTGTGTGTGTCCATACTGTGTGTGTGTGTGTGTCTATACTGTGTGTGTGTGTGTGTGTTCATACTGTGTGTGTGTCTATACCGTGTGTGTGTGTGTGTGTGTGTGTGTGTGTGTGTGTGTGTGTGTGTGTGTGTGTGTGTGTGTCCATACTGTGTGTGTTTGTGTGTGTGTCCATACTGTGAGTGCGTGTGTGTCTATACTGTGTGTGAATGTATGTGTGTGTCCATACTGAGTGTGTGTTTGTGTGTCAATACTAGTGTGTGTGTGTGTGTGTTTGCTTGTGTGTGTGTGTGTGTGTGTGTGTGTCCATACTGTGTGTGTGTGTGTGTCCATACTGTGTGTGTGTGTGTGTGTCCATACTGTGTGTGTGTGTGTGTCCATACTGTGTGTGTGTGTGTGTGTCTATACTGTTTGTGTGTGTGTCCATATTGTGTGTTTCTGTGTGTGTCTATACCGCGTGTGTTTGTAGGTGAGTCCATACTGTGAGTTTGTGTGTGTGTGTCTATACTGTGTGTGTTTGTGTGTGTCCATACTGAGTGTGTGTGTGTGTATACTGTGTGTGTTTGTGTGTGTGTCCATATTGTGTGTATGTGTGTCTATACTGTGTGTGTCTGTGTGTGTCTATACCGCGTGTGTTTGTATGTGTGTCCATACTGTGTGTTTTTGTGTGTGTGTCCATACTGTGAGTGTGTGTGTGTGTCTATATGTGTGTGTGTGTGTCTATACTGTGTGTGTTTGTGTGTGTGTCCATACTGTGAGTGTGTGTGTGTCTATGCTGTGTGTGTGTGTGTGTGTGTGTGTCCATACTGTGTGTGTGGCCATACTGTGTGTGTGTGAGTGCTATACTGTGTGTGTGTGGTCCTGTGTGTGTGTGTGTCCATACTGAGTGTGTGTGTGTGTCCATACTGTGTGTATGTGTGTGTCCATACAGTGTGTGTGTGTGTGTGTCCATACTGTGTGTGTGTGTGTGTCCATACTGTCGTGTGTGTGTGTGTGTGTCCATACAGTGTGTGTCGTGTGTGTGTGTGTGTGTGGTGAGTCTATACTGTGTGTGTGTGTGGTGTCCATACTGAGTGTGTGTGTGTCCATACGTGTGTGTGTGTGTGTGTGTGTGTGTGTTTCCATACTAGTGTGTGTGTGTGTGTCCATACTGTGTGTGCCCATACTAGTGTGTGTTTGTGTGTGTGTGTGTGTCTGTACTGTGTGTGTGTGTGTCCATACTGTGTGTGTGTATCTATACTGTGTGTGTTTGTGTGTGTCCATACTGTGTGTGTGTGTGTGTGTCCAAAATGTTTGTCTGTGTGTGTGTCCATACTTTGTGTGTGTGTCCATACTGTGTGTGTGTGTGTGTGTGTGTCCATACTGTGTGTGTGTGTGTGTGTGTGTGTGTCTATACTGTATGTGTGTCTATACTGTGTGTGTGTGTGTGTGTGTCTATGCTGAGTGTGTGTTTGTGTGTCCATACTAGTGTGTGTGTGTGTGTGTGTGTGTGTGTGTGTGTGTGTGTGTGTGTGTGTGTGTGTGTGTGTGTGTCTGTGTGTGTGTGTGTGTGTGTGTGTCCATACTGTGTGTGTGTGTGTGTCTATGCTGTGTGTTGTGTGTGTGTGTGTCCATACTGTGTGTGTGTGTGTCCATACAGTGTGTGTGTGTGTGTGTCCATACTGTGCGTGTGTGTGTTTGTGTGTGTGTGTGTGTGTGTGTGTGTGTTTCCATACTAGTGTGTGTGTGTGTGTGTGTGTGTGTCCATACTGTGTGTGTCCATACTAGTGTGTGTGTGTGTGTGTGTGTGTGTCTGTACTGTGTGTGTGTGTGTCCATACTGTGTGTGAGTGTCTATACTGTGTGTGTGTGTGTCCATACGGGGGGGCCAGTGTGTGTCCATACTGGGGGGGGGGCACGTGTGTGTGTGTGTGTGTGTGTGTGTGTGTGTGGTGTGTGTGTGTGTGTGGGTGGTGTGTGTGTGTGTGTGTGTGTGTGTGTGTGTGTGTGTGTGTGTGTGTGTGTGTGTGTGTGGGGGGTGTGTGTGTGTGTGTGTGTGGTGTGTGTGTGTCGTGTGTGTGTGTGTGTGTGTGTGTGTTTCCATACTAGTGTGTGTGTGTGTGTGTCCATACTGTGTGTGTCAATACTAGTGTGTGTGTGTGTGTGTGTCTGTACTGTGTGTGTATGTGTCCATACTGTGTGTGTGTGTGTCTATACTGTGTGTGTGTGTGTGTCCATACTGGGTGTGTGTGTGTCTATAATGTGTGTGTCCATACTGTGTGTGTGTGTGTGTGTGTGTGTGTGTCTATACTGTGTGTGTGTGTGTGTGTGTGTGTGTGTGTGTGTGTGTGTGTGTGTGTGTGTGTGTGTGTGTGTGTGTGTGTGTGTGTGTGTGTGTGGTGTGTGTCCATACTGTGTGTATTTGTGTGTGTCCATACTGCGAGTGTGTGTGTGTCTATACTGTGTGTGTTTGTGGGCGTCCATACTGTGTGTGTGTGTGTGTGTCTATACTGTGTGTTTGTGTGTGTGTCTATACTGTGTGTGTGTGTGTGTGTCCAAACTGTGTTTGTGTGTTTGTGTGTCCATACTGTGTGTGTGTGTGTCTATACTGTGTGTGTTTGTGTGTGTGTCTATACTGTGTGTGTTTGTGTGAGTGTCCATACTGTGTGTGTTTGTGTGAGTGTCCATACTGTGTGTGTTTGTGTGTGTGTTCATACTGTGTGTGTTTGTGTGAGTGTCCATACTGTGTGTGTTTGTGTGTGTGTCCATACTGATTGTGTGAGTGTGTATCCATACCGTGTGTGTGTGTGTGTGTGTGTGTCCATACTGTGTGTGTGTGTGTGTGTGTGTGTCCATACTGTGTGTGTGTGTGTGTGTGTGTGTGTGTCCAAACTGTGTGTGTGTGTGTCCATACCGTGTGTGTGTGTGTGTGTGTGTGTCCAAACTGTGTGTGTGTGTGTGTGTGTGTGTCCATACTGTGTGTGTGTGTCCATTCTGTGTGTGTGTGTGTGTGTGTCTATACTGTTTGTTTGTGTGTCAATACTAGTGTGTGTGTATGTGTGTGTGTGTTTGCGTGTGTGTGTGTGTGTGTCCATACTGTGTGTGTGTGTGTGTCCATACTGTGTGTGTGTGTGTGTGTCTATACTGTGTGTGTGTGTGTGTGTTCATACTGTGTGTGTGTCTATACCGTGTGTGTGTGTGTGTGTGTGTGTGTGTGTCCATACTGTGTGTGTTTGTGTGTGTGTCCATACTGTGAGTGCGTGTG
>NC_138292.1:79380000-79477500 GCF_965601325.2 Salmo salar | reverse complement strand
GCAGGCCAAAATCTGAGAAGATTCTATACAGGAAGTGCCCTGTCTGACAATTTGTTCTCCTTCTAGGGCATCTCTATAAAAAAATACAGCATCTCTGCTGTAACGTGACATTTCCTAAGGCTTTCATTGGCTCTCAGAAGGCGCCAGAAAGTGGAATGAGAGCTCTCCAGTCTCTGGGCGAAAAACAGCAGGAGTTTTTGTGAGTGGTCCTGCTGAGAACAATGACACTGGAGCGTGTGTGCACAAGACGACTCCATGTTTTCTTTCAGTGTTTGAATGAATACAACGTCGACCGGTTGGAATATTATCGCTATTTTACGAGAAAAATAGCATAAAAATTGATTTTAAACAGCATTTGACATGCATCGAAGTATAGTAATGGAATATTTTGCTTTTTTTTGGTCACGAAATGCGCCCGAGCGTCACCCTTCGGATAGTGACCTCAACGCACGAACAAAACGGAGCTATTTCAATATAACTATGGATTATTTCGAACCAAAACAACATTTGTTGTTGAAGTAGAAGTCCTGGGAGTGCATTCTGACGAAGAACAGCAAAGGTAATCCAATTTGTCTTATAGTAAATCTGAGTTTGGTGAGTGCCAAACTTGGTGGGTGTCAAAATAGCTAGCCCGTGATGGCGAGCTATCTACTCAGAATATTGCAAAATGTGATTTTGCCGAAAAGCTATTTTAAAATCGGACATAGCGATTGCATAAAGGAGTTCTGTATCTATAATTCTTAAAATAATTGTTATGTTTTTTGTGAACGTTTATCGTGAGTAATTTAGTAAATTCACCGGAAGTTTGCGGTGTGTATGCTAGTTCTGAACGTCACATGCTAATGTAAAAAGCTGTTTTTTGATATAAATATGAACTTGATTGAACAAAACATGCATGTATTGTATAACATAATGTCCTAGGCGTGTCAGCTGATGAAGATCATCAAAGGTTAGTGCTGCATTTAGCTGTGGTTTGAGTTTATGTGACATTATATGCTAGCTTGAAAAATGGGTGTCTGATTATTTCTGGCTGGATACTCTGCTGACATAATCTAATGTTTTGCTTTCGCTGTAAAGCCTTTTTGAAATCGGACAGTGTGGTTAGATAAAGGAGAGTCTTGTCTTTAAAATGCTGTAAAATAGTCATATGTTTGAAAAATTGAAGTTTGGGGATTTTTGAGGAATTTGTAATTCGCGCCACGCCTATCATTGGATATTGGAGCAGGTGTTCCGCTAGCGGAACGTCTAGATGTAAGAGGTTGACATCAGACCGAGGTTCTGCGTCTGTTCTGCCTAGATCTTAGTGCTGCTTTTGATACCATCGATCACCACATTCTTTTGGAGAGATTGGAAACCCAAATTGGTCTACATGGACAAGTTCTGGCCTGGTTTAGGTCTTATCTGTCGGAAAGATATCAGTTTGTCTCTGTGAATGGTTTGTCCTCTGACAAATCAACTGTAAATTTCGGTGGTCCTCAAGGTTCCGTTTTAGGACCACTATTGTTTTCACTGTATATTTTACCTCTTGGGGATGTCATTGAAAACATAATGTTAAATTTCACTGCTATGCGGATGACACACAGCTGTACATTTCAATGAAACATGGTGAAGCCCCAAAATTGCCCTCGCTAGAAGCCTGTGTCTCAGACATAAGGAAGTGGATGGCTGCAAACTTTCTACTCTTAAACTCGGACAAAACAGAGATGCTTGTTCTAGGTCCCAAGAAACAAAGAGAGCTTCTGTTGAATCTGACAATTAATCTGGATGGTTGTACAGTCGTCTCAAATAAAACTGTGAAGGACCTCGGCGTTACTCTGGACCCTGATCTCTCTTTTGAAGAACATATCAAGACTGTTTCAAGGACAGCTTTTTTCCATCTACGTAACATTGCAAAAATCAGAAACTTTCTGTCCAAAAATGACGCAGAAAATTTATCCATGCCTTTGTTACTTCTAGGTTGGACTACTGCAATGCTCTACTTTCCGGCTACCCGGATAAAGCACTAAATAAACTTCAGTTAGTGCTAAATACGGCTGCTAGAATCCTGACTAGAACCAAAAGATATGATCATATTACTCCAGTGCTAGCCTCCCTACACTGGCTTCCTGTTAAGGCAAGGGCTGATTTCAAGGTTTTACTGCTAACCTACAAAGCATTACATGGGCTTGCTCCTACCTATCTTTCCGATTTGGTCCTGCCGTACATACCTACACGTACGCTACGGTCACAAGACGCGGGCCTCCTAATTGTTCCTAGAATTTCTAAGCAAACAGCTGGAGGCAGGGCTTTCTCCTATAGAGCTCCATTTTTATGGAATAGTCTGCCTACCCATGTGAGAGACGCAGACTCGGTCTCAACCTTTAAGTCTTTACTGAAGACATATGTCTTCAGTAGGTCCTATGATTAAGTGTAGTCTGGCCCAGGGGTGTGAAGGTGAACGGAAAGGCTGGAGCAACGAACCGCCCTTGCTGTCTCTGCCTGGCCGGTTTCCCCTCTTTCCACTGGGATTCTCTGCCTCTACCCCTATTACGGGGGCTGAGTCACTGGCTTACTGGTGTTCTTCCATGCCGTCCCTGGGAGGGGTGCGTCACTTGAGTGGGTTGAGTCACTGACGTGGTCTTCCTGTCTGGGTTGGCGCCCCCCCTTGGGCTGTGCCGTGGCGGAGATCTTTGTGGGCTATACTCGGCCTTGTCCCGGGATGGTATGTTGGTGGTTGGAGATATCCCTCCGGTGGTGTGGAGGCTGTGCTTTGGCAAAGTGGGTGGGGTTATATCCTACCTGTTTGGCCCTGTCCGGGGGTTTCATCGGATGGGGCCACAGTGTCTCCTGACCCCTCCTGTCTCAGCCCCAGTATTTATGCTGTAGTAGTTTATGTGTCGGGTGGCTAGGGTCAGTCTGTCACATCTGGAGTATTTCTCTTGTCTTTTCCTGTGTGTCCTGTGTGAATTTAAATATGCTCTCTCTAATTCTCTCTTTTTCTTTCTTTCTTTCTCTCTCTCGGAGGACCTGAGCCCTAGGACCATGCCTCAGGACTACCTGGCTTGATGACTCCTTGCTGTCCCCAGTTCCCCTGACCTGTTCACCGGACGTGCTACCTGTCCCAGACCTGTTGTCCCAGACCTGCTGGAACCCTGACCTATTCACCGGATGTTCTACCTGTCCCAGACCTGCTGTTTTCAACTCTCTAGAGACAGCAGGAGCGGTAGAGATACTCTCAAAGATCGGCTATGAAAAAGCCAACTGACACTTATTCTTGTTACTGACTTTTTCCACCCTCGACAACTACTATGATTATTATTATTTGACAATGCTGGTCATTTATGAACATTTGAATATCTAGCCCATGTCCTGTTATAATCTCCACCCGGGCACAGCCAGAAGAGGACTGGCCACCTCTCATAGCCTGGTTCCTCTCTAGGTTTCTTCCTAGGTTTTGGCCTTTCTAGGGAGTTTTTCCTAGCCACCGTGCTTCTACACCTGCATTGCTTGCTGTTTGGGGTTTTAGGCTGGGTTTCTGTACAGCACTTTGTGATATCAGCTGATGTAAGAAGGGCTATATAAATACATTTGATTTGATTTGAGTCTGCCTATAAGAATGTGGTGATTGACAGAGTCAAATGCCTTGGCCAGGTCGATGAATACGGCTGCATAGTATTGTCTTTTATCGATGGCGGTTATGATATCGTTTGGGACCTTGAGCGTGGCTGAGGTGCACCCATGACCAGCTCGGAAACCAGATTGCATAGTGGAGAAGGTACGGTAGGATTCGAAATGGTCGGTGATTTGTTTGTTAAATTGGCTTTCGAAGATTTTAGAAAGGCAGGGCAGGATGGATATAGGTCTATAACAGTTTGGGTCTAGAGTGTCTCCCCCTTTGAAGAGGGGGATGACCGCGGCAGCTTTCCAATCTTTGGGTATCTCAGACGATATGAAAGAGAGGTTGAATAGGCTAGTAATAGGGATTGCAACAATTGCAGCGCATCATTTTAGAAAGAGAGGGTCCACATTGTCTAGCCCAAACTTCAGTTTTTCAAACATATGACTATTTTACACCATTTTAAAGACAAGACTCTCGTTAATCTAACCACACTGTCCGATTTCAAAAAGGCTTTACAACGAAAGCAAAACATTAGATTATGTCAGCAGACTACCCAGCCAGAAATAATCAGACACCCATTTTTCAAGCTAGCATATAATGTCACATAAACCCAAACCACAGCTAAATGTAGCACTAACCTTTGATGATCTTCATCAGATGACAACCCTAGGACATTATGTTATACAATACATGCATGTTTTGTTCAATCAAGTTCATATTTATATCAAAAACCAGCTTTTCACATTAGCATGTGACTAGCATGTGACTAGCATTCCCACTGAACACTGCCGGTGAATTTACTAAATTACTCACGATAAACGTTCACAAAAAGCATAACAATTATTAAAAAAATTATAGATACAGAACTCCTCTATGCAGTCGATATGTCCGATTTTAAAATAGCTTTTCGGTGAAAGCACATTTTGCAATATTCTCAGTAGATAGCTAGCCCTGTGATGCCGGGCTATTTAGACACCCAGCAAGTTTAGCACTCACCAAGGTCAGATTTACTATAAGAAAAATGTTATTACCTTTGCTGTCTTCGTCCGAATGCACTCCCAGGACTTCTACTTCAATAACAAATGTTGGTTTGGTTCAAAATAATCCATTGTTATATCCAAATAGCAGCGTTTTGTTCGTGCGTTCAAGACACTATCCGAAAGGGTACATAAGGGTGACGAGCATGGCGCAATTCGTGACAAAAAAATTCTAAATATTCCATTACCGTACTTCGAAGCATGTCAACTGCTGTTTAAAATTAATTTTTATGCCATTTTTCTCATAAAAAAGCGATAATATTCCGACCGGGAATCTGCGTTTAGGTAAACAGACGGAAGAAAATAAAGCATTCGGTCGACTCGGGCACGCGCCTAAGCCCATAGTACTCTGATCGGCCACTTGCCAAACGCGACAAAGTGTTTCAGCCAGAGCCTGCCTCGATATCGTTCAGCTTTTTCCCGGGCTCTGAGAGCCTATGGGAGCCGTAGGAAGTGTCACGTTATTGCAAAGATCCTCAGTCTTCAATAAAAAGAGCCAAGATGAAACACAACTTTTCAGACAGGCCACTTCCTGCATGGAATCTTCTCAGGTTTTGGCCTGCCATATGAGTTCTGTTATACTCACAGACACCATTCAAACAGTTTTAGAAACTTTAGGGTATTTTCTATCCAAAGCCAATAATTATATGCATATTCTAGTTACTGGGCAGGAGTAGTAACCAGATTAAATCGGGTACATTTTTTATCCGGCCGTGTCAATACTGCCCCCTAGCCCTAACAGGTTAAAAGTTTCATATCGCAGGGGCTATTTGATGATAATGCAGTAGGCCACAGGATGTTTTTGTGCTGGTCAAGGGCAGTCAGGTCTGGAGGGCTAAGGGCTAAATCTGTTCCTGGTCCAAATTCTTTTGAATGGGGCATGCTATTTTAAGATGGTGAGGAAAGCAATTTTAAAGAATAACCAGACATCCTCTACTGACGGAATGAGGTCAATATCCTTCTAGGATACCCGGGCCAGGTTGATTAGAAAGGCCTGCTCGCTGAAGTGTTTTAGGGAGCGTTTGACAGTTGTCATGACGTTGCCCTCTTTGGGTTTTCTATGCCCCATCCCCCTACCTCTGTCTCCCACACCCAGGCTCTGTGAGAGCGGTCGTAAATTCCTAAAAGAATGTCCTGCCTCATTGCCACAGTTTTGAGACAGAGTGGTTTTCATAGAAAGAACCAAGGGGTTCTTCCACCTCAAAGAATTGGAGAACCGAACGACATTTATGTTCTGGAGAAGGTATAAAAGATTGGTGAAGAATCCAGCTACGAACTGGTCCATTTGGTACAATTTTGTGAAGCAGAAGGTGGTCTGTAACAAGCGGCAACGGTGAGAGACTTGTTTCTGGAAAGGTGGATTTTTAGAAGTAGAAGCTCAAATTGTTTGGGCACAGACCTGGATAGTATGACAGGCTGTCTCTGCAGTAGATTGCAACTCCGCCCCCTTTGGCAGTTCTATCTTGTCAGAAAATGTTGTAGTTAGTGATGGAAATGTCAGGATTTTTGGTGGCCTTTCTAAGCCAGGATTCAGACACGGCTAGGACATCCGGGTTGGCAGAGTGTGTGTGTCCTAACCCCAACTTGTCAGAGGTGAAAGACATATTGATTGTGCCGGACCAGGCCCTACAAGAAATTGAGCTCAGGTGCATCCTGTTTCCATTGATCATCCTTGAGATGTTTCTACATCTTGATTGGAGTCCACCTGTGGTAAATTCAATTGATTGGACATGATTTGGAAAGGCGCAAACCTATCTATATAAGCTCCCACAGTTGGCAGTGCATGTTAGAGCAAACCCCAAGCCATGAGGTCATGAGGTGGAAGGAATTCTCCGTAGAGCTCCGAGATAGGATTGTGTCAAGGCACAGATCTGGGGAAGGGTACAAAAAATCTCTGCAGCATTGAAGGGCTACAAGAACACAGTGGCCTCCATCATTCTTAAATGGAAGAAGTTTGGAACCACCAAGACTCTTACTAGAGCTGGCCACACGGCCAAACTGAGCAATCGGTGGAGAAGGGCCTTGGTCAGGGAGGTGACCAAGAACCCAATGGTCACTCTGACAGAGCTCCAGAGTTCCTCTGTGCTATTTTCAAGCAGAAGCTTGTTTTAGCTTGTTTTAGCTTGTTTTAGCGGTAACACAGTTGGTTATGGCATGAGTTTTGACAGCGGAAAGATTGCCTATGCAGCCATGACGCACACTGCCCATATGCACATGGAACGAGAGAAGCCTAATGTGCTTTTGTTGCTGTATACTTCCTATTTAGAAACATTAAAAATATATATTTTTCAAATTTCATTTTATTTGATTCAAAACCAAGCATAGCCTCCCCTCCTATCAATTAAGGCTTTTCTTTGTCTGCCCAACCAAACGAGTGCAACCAAAACAAAATGAATCTACAATATGGAAAAATGTGCAGTCAAAACAAAATGTGTGTCAGGGCTACACACAGGCTAAATACAACACACAAAACGTATTGACTGCCCACCCTTGAAAGACAGTTAGCAACCAAGTTGATGTCCACCCTTACCACGGACAACATGAGACTCCAGTGCAAGAGTCGGCGATTCATGGAGCTCGTCTTTTGCAGAAAAACGAGAGGGTTATGATCAGTATAGAGGGGAAGAGACTAAAGAGCCAGTACCAAATTCAGTGTCTCCTTCTCAATAGTCAAATACTGTTTTTGATATGAGGACAATTTCTTTGAAAATTACCCCAAGGTGTGCTCAACATTGTTATTGTAGGACCACAGACCCTGCTCCTACATCGCTGGCATCGGTGTATAAAGCAAATGGACGACGGAAATCTGGAGCATCTAGCACCGGTGCAGAAACCAAAAGGGTTCCAACATTTTCTAACCCAAAAAGGGAGATGAAGGTAGGAAAACAAGTCATCAGGAGTGACAAAAACAATACTTTGGCACGCTCGGAGAGACCTGCAAATATCCCTTCAGCAGATTGAACTTGCTGGCATACTTAGCAGCACCAACACAGTCCACACAATCATCGACCCTGGGCAAAGGTCAATGGGTACAAGTCTGACTTAGCATTGAGTTTCTGAAAAGCAGAACAAAACCGCAGAGACCATCCTCCATAGGTACTAATATACATGGTGAACTCCACGGACTGTTGCCATGTTGTACAATTCTGTGCTCAAGCATGAACTCAACCTCACTGTGGAGTTTCTCTCTCTTTTCAGGATTCACTCGATAAGCATGTTGTATGGTTTGGGCAGAGTCCCAACGTCAATGTTTGAGTTGGCACATCTGAGAATGAACCCTTATATTCTAAAAGCTTTCCAGGTACAGGGTCTATTGGGCTTTCCTTATGCTCTCAAATGAGTACTGGGCTTTTCTCGTGTTCTCAAGGAAGACTATAGTCAATGGTGACATTAGTGCCAGCAGAAGATCACCACCGGTTTCCACTGACTTTTCCGCCCGATCATAGCGAATAAAGTATGGTTTCAACGTGTTGACATGCCACAGCCATGTCTTTTTTCTGCACTCTGTTGTGGCGATGACGTAATCCAGATGACAATTTTTTTTCACTATGGGGTAAGGGCCAGAAAAACGTGCTTGCAATGGTGACCCCAGAATTAGCAACAAAACCAGGACTTGGTCCCCCACACAAAAGGTGCGGCTTTAGGACCTTATACCAAGCTTTAATTTTCATTTGCACCAGTTCACCAGATTCTCACTGGCCAACTCACAGGCGCGGTGCAATCTTTATCGAAAAACGCTAAGGTGCTCCAACAGATTTGTTTTCATTTCAAGGTATTGTCCTGCAACAACCTCTTTCTCAGCAAGGACCTCTGACATGATGTCCAGACATGAGTGCATTCGGACTAAAACCGAGAGATTCCTGAACAACCTCCTGCACTGCAAACAGCACAAAAGGGACCCGTTCATCCCATTCTTGCACATCTGTTCAGAAATCAGCTGCTTCCTAGACATCGAAGTATCAACTAGAGAGACCCTCACTTCCTGCAGTGGTCCCACAAACTCACTCACCTTTGGTGTTTTGAAAAGAGAGGTCAACTCAGGGGGTTGACTGAAACAGGATCACACATAAACGTCTCAGACAGATCGAACATAGTGGGATCGCTGACATCCTCCTCAACACTAGACTTTCTCCCTGCGACTTTCTTAGACATAGCATGTGTAACGGCACATGTTGGGAACACTCTAGGGTACATTTCTGATAACCCATCAGTTTCCTCTAGTCTGGATTTCTTACAAATGACAGGATTTGGCACGACCTTCCCTCCTGCCAAATAATTTCCCAAAATGAATGACACCCCCTTCACTGGTAGGCCAGATAACTACTGGGTGCTTTGTTGGAGAAGGTCGTTTTAGGTAGCAACCCCTACATGAAGGTAATTCTTGAACTGCTTGAGTGTCTTTAAATCCTCAAGGTCTTTAATACCTCTTGAGAACCACACCATCAATCAAAAATACATGCTTGTTCCCTTGCGAATTCAACACGGCTTTGGGATTGTCTTTTGTAATTTATAAAACTGTTGTCTGTATGCTTCAGAGACAACTCGTAAGCCTGAAGGATAGCAGCTTTACAGCTTTACTGTCATAATCTGAACTCTGGTCAAGAGATAAAGTGGTGTACATTTTCTGAGCTTTTCCCACAGGAACACTTTGGAAGATCAGCGTTCTCTTTCCTTGTGCTGAAGTCTGAATTTCTGTTGCTCCAATCTCTCCTCACGTTCTCTTTCCCTTTCCTTGTGCTGAAGTCTGAATTTCTGTTGCTCCAGTCTCTCGTCATGTTCTCTTTCCCTTTCCTGGTACTCAAGTCTGAATTTCAGAGTTTACAATCTCCTTTTAGTGAGTTTTATTAATTTAAAGGGGAACTCCACACCACTTTTTTCATTAGCCCACTGTTGTAAAATCAGCCCACCTTTGTAAAATATAAGGAAAACAACCACCGAGCCACTGCCTATTTGCCCCGCTATCATCCTGAAGGCAAAGTCAGTGTAGGTGCATCAAAGCTGGGAACGACAGACTGAAAAACACCTATTTCAAGGCCATCAGAATGTTAAATACCCATCAGTAGCACCTTAGAGTGCTGCTCTATGCACATAGACTTGAAATCACTGGCCACTTTAATAATGGAACACTGGTCACTTTAATAATGTTTACATATTTTGCATTACTCATCTCATATGTATTTACTGTATTCTATTCTACTGTATCTTAGTCTATGCCGCTCCGACATTGCTCGTCCAAATATTTATATATTCTTAATTCCATTCCTTAATAACAGCCATGAGACTTCCTGCTGGTTTTATAACTTCTCCGCAGGAAATCTCCAGAATTAAAGAATAACAATTATTAGATTATTATTGTTAATTATTATTAAAATTACAGAGTCTAATTATTATGAATTATCATTGGGATTACATAGTCTTCTCAACAACAAACACATACACCGGAGTTGTTGAACCAAAACATAATGATTAGGAGAAATATTTAGCGTTTTACAATTATCCCGATAATTGCCACAGAAACCTTTGTTTGGTTAATAGGCAAGTGACAATTTAAAAGTCACACCACTCTAATGATTTTGGATTCTATTGAAATACTCAACTATGATATGAAAAAACGAATTTTAAATCTGCGAAGTTGCAAATCTGACAAAGACTCTCAACATCTAAACATTGTCCATAAAGCTTTTCTGTTATTTTCAAGTTGAAAATCCACTCACCACTCTTCCACTCAAATCCACTGAATTTGTGCGAGTGGTTCTTCAGATGAGTTTATCCTCAGATCTGAAGTCAGTGATGAAGTCTGTCTCTCCCTCCTCTCTGTCTGTCTGTTTTTCTCTACAGCCAGGGATGGTCTTTTATACAGAACAGCTGAGTTTCTGACTAAGACAAACTTTCCAGAAAACTTTCCTAAAGCTAGCATCCTTAACCCTTGATGATATTGGAAATGGGCCTATATTAATAGAGCTACATTTAAATGTTTCTTACAGAATAATAATGAAAGTATATGCATAACCATAGTAGCAATCAAAAGAGAACAGCAGGATATTATGGGAAAACTATTAGACTAAAAGTGAGGACAAAACAGTTCAGACTGAATCCAAACATTGCGCTGTTGATTTTATGTGCATTTACATTTACAGTACCTTTCGCCACATTTTTTGATAATGAAATCTGGAATTACTCTGGTTACATTCAGTAACATGACAAGAATATTAATGGGAAATTTAATCAATTATTTGAAAGCCTGTTCTATGCCAACATGGCTAGCAAAGTTACAAAATACAATCTTACAGTGTTAGTATTTGACAAGGAAATTCAGAGGAGCTGATCATAATTTTTGTGTGCATAAACTCTTAGAATAAAAGGTGCTATCTAGAACCTAAAACATTCTTTGGCTGTCCCCATATGAAAATCAAATCAAATCAAATGTTATTTGTCACATGCGCCGAATACAACAAGTGTAGACCTTACAGTGAAATGCTTACTGACAAGCCCTTAAACAACATTACAGTTTTAAGAAAAATACAACAATAAAAAAAAGAAATGAAAGTAACTAACCATTAAAGAGCAGCAGTAAAATTACAATACCGAGTCTATATACAGGGGGTACCGGTACAGAGTCTTTGTGCGGGGGCACCAGTTAGTCAAGGTAATTGAGGTAATATGTACATGTCGGTAGAGTTATTAAAGTGACTATGCATAGATAATAAACAGAGAATAGCAGCAGCATAAACGGGGGGGAGGTAATGCAAATAGTCTGGGTAGCCATTTGACTAGGAGTCTTATGGCTTGGAGGTAGATGCTGATTAGAAGCCTCTTGGACCTAGACTTGGCACTCCGGTACCGCTTGTCGTACGATATCAGAAATGTATTTATCCTGTATATAACCTGAGAGGTCACATTTAGAAATACATCTCTTTTACAAGTGAGCCCAAGAAAGCAGAATATATAGTGAACGCATGAGACACAACACAACATAAAACTTAACATAATAAAATCATAGACAAAATATAAATATGGATGCATGCAAGGGCTGATATTAAAATGATAGTTTTAACCATGTTTTGAGGCTATACAGTGTTTGTTTTTATTTTACATTGTGTAACGGCTGTCTTCGGGTAGAGAGGACCAAAACGCAGCAGGAATGTGGATGCTCATCTTGAATATTGATTTTAAATAAAGTGAACACCAAAACAACAAAACGAAGAACAACAGACCGACAGTTTAACAGGCTAAAGACAACTACCCACAAAATACCAAACCAAACACACACCTATATATAGGACTCTCAATCAGAGGCAACTAGAAACACCTGCCTCCAATTGAGAGTCCAACACCCAATCCTAAACATAGAAAAACTAAACTAGACAGAACGTAGAAATACATACAACACACAAACCCTCTGCCACGTCCTGACCAAAACTAATAGAATTACTCCCTCTGCTGATCAGGACGTGACAGTACCCCCCCTAAAGGTGCAGACCCCGAATGCACCTCGAAAGAAAACACAAAAAACCCCAAACAACAAAAATATCCCCCTAAACTAAAGGGAGGGAAGGGAGGGTGGCTGCCGTCAACGACGGCACCTGTGCAACACCCCCCCCTCTCCAACCCACCTATACTGGAGGTGGCTTTGGCTCCGGCCTACTGTCCTCCAGGCTGTAGACAGAGTCTCTTGGTTTTGGACCGTAGGCAAACTCACTCAGTTCCGGGTCGTAGGTAGACTCATTCGGTTTCGAGCTGTATGTAGACTCACACAGTTCAAAGTTATATTTAGATTTGCTCGGTTCCGGATCGCATGCAGACTCACCCGGTTCCGGGTCGCAGGCAGACTCACCCGGTTCCGGGTCGCAGGCAGACTCACCCGGTTCCGGGTCGCAGGCAGACTCCCCTGGTTCCGGACAGTGGGCCGTCTCCCCTGGTGCCGGACACTCTGGGCGAGGCACTGTTGCCGGACACTCTGGGCGAGGCACTGTTGCCGGACACTCTGGGCGAGGCACTGTTGCCGGACACTCTGGGCGAGGCACTGTTGCCGGACACTCTGGACGAGGCACTGTTGCCGGACACTCTGGACGAGGCACTGTTGCCGGACACTCTGGACGAGGCACTGTTGCCGGACACTCTGGCCTGGTCTGACGCACTGGAAGCCTGATGCGTGGGGCTGGTAGTGGAGGTACCAGCCTGGGGACACGCACCTCAGGGCTAGTGCGAGGAGCGGGAAGAGGCTGAGTAGGACTAGGCTGACTTATTGGAAGCTTGATGCGTGGTGCTGGTACTGGTCATGCCAAACTGGAGGTACGCACTTCCGGGTCAGCACGAGAGGCGGGAACTGGACAGACTGGGCCATGGAGGCGCATAGGTGATCTTGCTCGCACCTCCTGCACAACCTGTCCTGGCTGGGTGGAACTAGCAGCCCTGTATGAGCGGGGTGCTAGTACAGGGCAAACTGGGCTGTGCAGGGGCTTGATGGTTACCGTGCGTAGAGCGGGCGTAGGGTAGCCTGGCCCTAGGAGGCGTACCGGAGACCAGACGCACTGCGCAGGAATCCTCCTACCAGGCTGGATGCCTACTCTAGCACGGCATCTGCAAGGGGCTGGAAAAACTCGCACTGAACTGTGCGTACGTATGGGCGAGATCGTGCGCACTTCTTCATAACTCGGCGCCCTCCACTCCATACGTTCCTCCCTGTAAGCACGGGTAGCTGGCTTATGGCTCTTCCTTGGCCTAGCCAAACTACCCGTGTGGCCCCCCCAAAAACATTATTGGGGGTGCCTCTCGTGCTTCTCCCTCAGCGCGTACATGGCCTCATATCGACGCCTCTCTGCCTTGGCCTCCTCTATTTCCTCCCTTGGGCGACGGTATTCCCCAGCCTGTTGCCAAGGTCCAGCCCCGTCCAGAATCTCCTCCCAGGTCCATTTCTCCCGCCAGTCCATATCGAATTCCCATTGCTCCTTACTCCGCTGCTTGGTCCTTTTGTGGTGGGTAGTTCTGTAACGGCTGTCTTCGGGTAGAGAGGACCAAAACGCAGCAGGAATGTGGATGCTCATCTTGAATATTGATTTTAAATAAAGTGAACACCAAAACGAAGAACAACAGACCGACAGTTTAACAGGCTAAAGACAACTACCCACAAAATACCAAACCAAACACACACCTATATATAGGACTCTCAATCAGAGGCAACTAGAAACACCTGCCTCCAATTGAGTCCAACACCCAATCCTAAACATAGAAAAACTAAACTAGACAGAACGTAGAAATACGTACAAAACACAAACCCTCTGCCACGTCCTGACCAAAACTAATACAATTACTCCCTCTGCTGGTCAGGACGTGACACATTGTTTTCAAACATTGGAGTAAAACAAGCTTTTATTCAGTGTTGTGATGGGATAGGACAGTTAATCTAAGCTCATGAGGCATTTATAAATTATATTCTTCAAGAATCAATGGGTATATATCATACATTTTTAAGTGCAAACATGGATGTAGTGACTAAGGATTCTAGTTGTAACCTCTACAGGATCGGTGGGTCCCCCGCGAGATGGTTGAGCTAACGTAGGCTAATGCGATTAGCATGAGGTTGTAAGTAACAAGAACATTTCCCAGGACATAGACATATCTGATATTGGCAGAAAGCTTAAATTCTTGTCAATCTAACTGCACTGTCCAATTTACAGTAGCTATTACAGTGAATGAATACCGCACAATTGTTTGAGGAGAGTGCACAGCTATGAACTTCAAAAGTTATTAATAACCAAATTAGGCACATTTGGGCAGTCTTGATACAAACATTTTAACAGAAATCGAACGGTTCATTAGATCAGTCTAAATCTTTGCACATACACTGCTGCCATCTACTGGCCAAAATCGAAATTGTGCCTGGCCTGGAATAATACATTATGGCCTTTCTCTTGCATTTCAAAGATGATGGTACAACAAAAAACGCATGTTTTTTTCTTAGTTTTATCTTTTACCAGATCTAATGTGTTATTCTCCTTCATTCATTTCACATTTCCACAAACTTCAAAGTGTTTCCTTTCAAATGGTATCAAGAATATGCATATCCTTGCTTCAGGGCCTGAGCTACAGGCAGATTTGTGTATGTAATTTTAGGTGAAAATTAAAAAAAAGGGGCGAATCCTTAAAGTGAAATAAAGAAAGTGAAAGCATGACAGAGAAGAAAAAGGACTAATGGCAATAATAATAATTACACTGTATTGTTAATGTCCCTTTCCTATTAGTTTATTTTAAATGATCTTGAATATGAAGTGATCCTGATCATGTTTGTATTTGATGTGTGAAGACAAAGACAAATTTCAACATTGCATAAGGAATAAAGATTTGACTCAGTATGTGTCTGGTGTTAATGGTCATGTGTCTTGCCAGGGATGAGTTTTCAGGTTTCTTGAAGGAAATTTATGGTAGGCGAATGAGATATATGCATGTGTGATATTCTGTTGTGTGATGCTAAAACATGTCTTTTCATGATAAATGTGTTACATATTGTTTCATAGTGCTTAAATCTGTGAAATCGGTTTTGGGTTTTATGTAGTTCAGTGATTATTGAAAATCCGAATCATCTTTTCCCAGTAGGGAAATGTGATTTTAATAGTAAAAAAATCTAAGATTTTGTTGCATTATTTAAACTTTACTTTAGGGGAATTTTATAAAGTAAAAATGCATTTAGGGAATTTTCTAAATATTTGTAATATTATTTGTGTCCATGTTGCCTCTATGCCAGAAATGTTGTATATTTTGTGAACATTTTGTACACTCAGTGTATACCTACAGTATTGAAGTATTTACTCTTTAGTATAGTAGGAGCACCTATGTTTGCAACATTCCCTCCTTCACATATCATCCCGCTCTGTTCCATTGGTCTCCTCTCTCTGACAACCAGGTAACCAGGAAGTGTGTTTGGAAGAGGGTAGACGGGTGGAGCCGACGTGTGTGTTCAGTTTCTTCTCGCTGCCCAACACGGGCTACTTGTACAGCGAGAGGGGCGGGGTTGAGATGGTCTCAGCCTATCAAGGATAATGTTAGCCTATACGTTGTTGTATGTTCTGAATCTTGAAAAACCTGCCAAAATGCTAACTAAATTAGCCCTGGTACCTAGTGTTATAAAGCAAAATAGAAAACAAGTTTGCGGATTTGTATTACATATTTGAATAATCTAATGTTAGAATTAAACAATCAAGGCCTTTAAACACTTGTTGGACAATACAGTGCCTTCAGAAAGTATTCATACCTCTTGACTCATTCCACATTTTCTTGTGTTACAGCCTGAATTAAAATAGATTAAATATTAATTTTTTTCACACCCATCTACACACAATACCCCATAATGACAAAGTGAAAACTTGTTTTTAAGAATGTTTGCACATTTATTTGAAATTAAATACAGAAATATCTAATTTACATAAGTATTCAGACCCCTGAGTCAATACTTTGTAGAGTCACCTTTGGCAACGATTACAGCTGTGAGTCTTTCTGGGTAACTCTCTAAGAGCTTTCCACACCTGGACTGTGCAACGTTTACACATTATTATTTTCAGAATTCTTCAAGCTCTATCAAATTGTTTCATTGATCATTGCTAGACAACAATTTTCAGTGTCTTGCCATAGATTGTCAAGTAGATTTAAGTCGAAACTGTAACTCGGCCACTCAGGAACATTCACTGTCTTCTTGGTAAGCAACTCCAGTGTAGTATGGTAGCAACATTACAAGACTATGTTATGATACTGTTTTTGTACCGAATGGTTGTTTTCATGCAATAGAGTAGGGTTCTTAGATCTCTCTTTCTTCATTCTGAGTGAACTGAGAGGAATCTTATGAAGATTTGGCTGGCAACTGATTAAGAGATGGTTTGGTGATAAACAACTTCACAGCCACATTCCATTCTATGATTAGTGGTGCATGTGAGACATATGTCTCCGGGTCTGACTGAGCCTACATTCATAGATAAGATGTAGTGTGTGTGACTCAAGATAGTAGCCTGAAGGAATAGAACAAACATTCCATTGTTTGTTCTCATCCTTGCAACTGGGAAATAACACCAAAGGCAGATGACCACAGGATGTACCCAAGGTGGCTTATGGGAGGTCCTACTGTATATAAAATCTGTTTTTTTAATTATCAGTTAAGCTGCTCGTGTTAAACTCTATTATTGCACACAGAGTGAGTCCATGCAACTTATTATGTGACTTGTTAAGCAAATGGTTAATCCTGAACTTATTTAGGCTTGCCATAACAAAGGGGTTGTATTCTTATTGACTCATGACATTTCAGCTTTTCTTTTTTTTTTTAATTTCTTACAATTTAAAAAAGATATAATTCCACTTTGACATTATGGGATATTGTGTGTAAACCAGTGACAAAACATCTCAATTTAAACCATTTTAAATTCAGGCTGTAACGCAACAAAATGTGGAAAATGTCAAGGGGGTGTGAATACTTTCTGAAGGCTCTGTAAATGTAAAAATGAGTTGAATTTTATGAAACAATTTAAGAATTTACAAGGTTGTTACATGTTGTGATAGCTTATACTTTGGTCAAAACATATATTTCAAATTTTGCCAATAAAAGACAAAATAAGAAAAGGATTTCTGAAAAAAGTTGAGATCCCTGAGTTGTAGGACATTTGACCTGATGTAGTTCAACCAAGTGGGACCAAACCAAGTTAAGTTGTAGTTAGCTGTTTTGTTTTATGATCCAAATGATAATATTAAATACAGTGGGGTCCGAAATGATTTACGCCCTTGATAAAGATGAACATGTCACATAATCCATGGTGCTGTTGAAAGGACGACCAAGGCGCAGCGGGAATATGGATGCTCATATTTTAATTTCAAAAAAAGGAGTAAAGCATCCACTGAAAAAAACAATAAACAAAACAATGAACAGTACTCACGAAATGACAGTGCAGCAGGCTAAACCAAAAAAAGCAGTGCTCACAAGAATTCCCCACCACCAAACCAGGACCAAGCAGCGGAAGAAGGCTGGCGAGGACTGGGAGACACGACGGGTAAGGGAGACCGAGAGGCACCCCCAATAATTTTTTAGGGGGGGGCACAAGGGCTGTTTGACGGGGCAAGAGCCGCCCGCCAGAGCCGCCCGCCAGTCAACAGTCGTCAGAGCCGCCCGCCAGTCAACAGTCGTCAGAGCTGCCCGCCAGTCAACAGTTGTCAGAGCTGCCCGCCAGTCAACAGTCGTCAGAGCCGCCCGCCAGTCAACAGTCGTCAGAGCCGCCCGCCAGTCAACAGTCGTCAGAGCCGCCCGCCAGTCAACAGTCGTCAGAGCTGCCCGCCAGTCAACAGTCGTCAGAGCAGCCCGCCAGTCAACAGTCGCCAGAGTGGCCAGACTACCCTGAACTGCCGGAGTGGCCAGACTGCCCTGAACTGCCGGAGTGGCCAGACTGCCCTGAACTGCCGGAGTGGACAGACCGCCCTGAACTGCCGGAGTGGCCCGACCGCCCTGAACTGCCGAAGTGGCCCGACCGCCCTGAACTGCCGGAGTGGCCCGACCGCCTTGAACTGCCGGAGTGGCCCGACCGCCTTGAACTGCCGGAGTGGCCCGACCGCCTTGAACTGCCGGAGTGGCCCGACCGCCTTGAACTGCCGGAGTGGCCCGACCGCCCTGAACTGCCGGAGTGGCCAGACCGCCCTGAACTGCCGGAGTGGCCAGACCGCCCTGAACTGCCGGAGTGGCCAGACCGCCCTGAACTGCCGGAGTGGCCAGACTGCCCTGAACTGCCGGAGTGGCCAGACTGCCCTGAACTGCCGGAGTGGCCAGACTGCCCTGAACTGCCGGAGTGGCCAGACTGCCCTGAACTGCCGGAGCTGCCAGACTGCCCAGACTGGCCCGAGCCGCCAGACTGCCCAGACTGGCCCGAGCCGCCAGACTGCCCAGACTGGCCTGAGCCGCCAGACTGCCCAGACTGGCCCGAGCCGCCAGACTGCCCAGACTGGCCCGAGGCGCCAGACTGCCCAGACTGTCCCGAGGCGCCAGACTGCCCAGACTGTCCCGAGCAGCCAGACTGTCCCGAGCCGCCAGACTGTCCCGAGCTGCCAGACTGCCCCGAGCTGCCAGAGTGGCCGGACTGCCCCGAGCTGCCAGAGTGGCCGGACTGCCCCGAGCTGCCGGACTGCCCCGACTGCCTGGAACGGCCAGAACCTGAGCCGCCTCCAACATAGGTGGGTTGGGGAGGGGGGGTGTAGCACAGTGCCGTCGTTGACGGCAGCCACCCTCCCTTCCCTCCCTGTAGTTAGGGGGACATTTTCGGGTTGTTTTGGGTGTTTTGTGTTTTTTTCTTTTGAAGATGCATTCGGGGTCTGCACCTTTAGGGGGGGGTAATGTCACGTCCTGACCAGCAGGTGGAGTAGGTGTACAAGTGTTGGTCAGGGCGTGACAGAAGAAGTTGGGTTTTCTTTGTTCTGTCTAGGTTGGGTGTTTCTATGTAGAGGTAATTGGGGTGGACTTCCAATTGAAGGCAGCTGTGTGGTGTTGCCTTTGATTGGAAGTCCTATATTAGTTGTGTGTGTTTGTCTGTGTGTTTGTGGGGAATTGTTGTGAGCACTGCTTTTTTTGGTTTAGCCTGCTGCACTGTCATTTCGTGAGTACTGTTCATGGTTTTGTTTTTGTTTTTCCAGTGGATACTTTACTTGTTTTGTTAATTAAAGAAACATGAGTGTCCACACTTCCGCTGCGCCTTGGTCCTTCTCTCTCATGTATGACATTTTCAACGATGAGTACGACTTATTCGATGACAGAACAATTATAACCGTATAAAATGTATTATTTTAAAACTGAGCTATATTGCATCCTCCCAAAAAATTGGGAAATTATATCATTTTATAATAATACAATTGCTCAGAGAAAGAGATATTGTTTAACAAGTCATCTTTTTTGTCTCAAAAAGTAAGGGTCAAAATTATTGACACCCCAAAAGATTCTTATAAATAAAGTAGTCAAAAGTTTAGTATTTGGTCCCATATTCCTAGCACGCAATGAGACTACATTAAGATTGTGACAAACTTGTTGGATCCATTTGTGTTGGTTTTGGTTATGTTTCAGATTATTTCGTGCCCAATAGAAATTAATGGTAAATAGTGTAATAGTGTCATTTTGGAGTCACTTTTATTGTAAATAAGAACAGAATATGTTTCTAAACACTTCTAAATTAATATGGATGCTACCATTATTACAAATAATCCTGAATGAATCATGAATAATGATGAGTGAGAGAGACATGCTAAGCTCCCTTTTATTGGTAATGATTAATACCACTTACAATTACTGTACCAGTCAAAAGTTTGGACACACCTACTCATTCAAGGGGTTTTCTTTATTTTCTACATTGTAGACTAATATTGAAGACTTCAAAACATTGACATATAAAAACATTATTTTTTTTTACCTGGAATGAGTACTGTAGGTGTGTCCAAACTTTTGACTGGTACTGTATTTCCTATGCTCCACCGGCACATTAGTGTGTGAAGTGTGAAGATACACATGTTAGATAGGCTCAAGTATTCCAGAGAAATGTTCTGCCCTTGGCATAATGCCTTTTACAGACCTTTGTAGGTACTATGTTCGATGCTGAAAGCTATCCTTTTCCATATTTTTATCTTCCCCACTATCCTGGAAGTGGTATGGGGTGATGGATGAGGTGGTGAAGGGGCTGCCACTCCATCACCCCACCGGTCATCATCCCTCCCTCCCTCCCTCCCTCCCTCCCTCCCTCCCTCCCTCCCTCCCTCCCTCCCTCCCAGAAGGGTCCCGATGTGGAGGCGGGAGAAGGAGGTGACTGAAAGGGAGGTACTCCTTATGCATGTATTTTATTTATAGCTATTCATTTATACAATTTCTACTATTTCTGGTGACGTCCTTTTTTTAAACCCAAAGTGGAGTTCCGTTATCTCTTTGAAATGTTTTCTTGTTTGTAATAATATTAAACAAACTGGCACACTGGTATTTTCCAGCCCTAACGCCAGGTTCACATTTAATGTTTGCTCTCATATGTGCAGGTGGAAATATTTGAGGTGTGTCCTTGAAAATTCCTGCCTGGCTATTTCCAGGCAGCAACTGATTTTACGGGTAAACGCAGTTCGTTATGGCAGGAATTTTGACAGTGGAAACATATCCTCACAGCCATGACTCACACTGCCCATATGCACATTGAACAAGAGAAGTCTTATGTGCTTTGGTTTCAGAAGTGGGGACCTTTTTCGTTTTTTTATCCAATCGTATAAACAATCCAAACAGCTTACCCGACCATTCGGAGGCATCGTTGCCTCGTTTTGTATCACATTCCAATAATAAAACTGGGGGGGGGGGGCAGAAATGCAATTTTAGAATGTGGGGGGACATGTCCCCAGTGAAAGTTGCACCCCTGGCTTTTGGTGATGTATACTTCCTATGTAGAAACGCAAAAAACTAATGTTTTTTCCCATTTCATTTTATTTGATTAAAAAACCAAGCATAGCCTCCCCTTCTCTCAGTCAAGGCTTTTTTTTTTGTCTGCCCAATGCAATCGCGAAGTAGTCAAGACTGCCGATAAAGCGTTTGGCTCCTGAGACCACTTGGAAATAAATCCTAATCACCAAAGATTTATAAAAAAAAAACAGTTTAAAAGGAGTAAAACAGCCGTAACTGATGGTGCATTCTAGACAACAGGGAACTCTGAAGAAAAAAACGTGCTCTGACTGGGAAAAATAGTTTGGAACGGTCTTCCAACTCAGAATTACAAGTCAGAAACTTGAGCATCATCCTGGAGCTCCGACCTGAAAATCACTGACGTCACAATTTTTCCCAATCTGACCTGGTTTTGTTTCCGAATTCCTTGAACACAAAATAAGTACATTTCGGCCGTGGCATAGAGATGTAGAATCTCAATTTTATCATTATTTTGTGGCTGAGAAAAGCAGGAAATGCAAATTTGCAGTGTATTTGAGTTTTAAAAAAGCTTCAAAAGTTAGAATTTCCACTTTGAAATGTCAGACATAATTTGCCCAAATGAAAAGTGTATCAACAGCTAAAAAAAATTCTATGACTTATAATCCACATAATAATTCACATATCCTGTTGCTGCAGGATTATTATCCTGCTTTAGAAAACTGGCTCAAATTAAGATCCTACATCTGTACTGCATTCATTTTACAAAACAATACGTGATTTCGGACACAGCCAGTGTTTCACAATAACAAAGCCCCACAATATAATTTAAATGTCCCACAATATGAATAAAAATAGTTATTAAATCACAGATAACCATATAAACTAAGTTCTCAATTAATATCATGAATATTAAAAACCTGTGTTCATGGAAAAACCGAAGGCTCAATGAATGAGTTAACCAGCCAAATGGCTGTTGAATATAGCATCGAAACAGATTCATAGACAAAAACCTGCACACATATTCTCGTCATTGTTGGTAATCAAGCCTACCACTGTAGTGTCGTCTGCAAACTTGATGATTGAGTTGGAGACGTGCATGGCCACGCAGTCATGGGTGAACAGGGAGTACAGGAGAGGGCTGAGAACGCACCCTTGTGGGGCCCCAGTGTTGAGGATCAGCAGGGTGGAGATGTTGTTTCCTACCCTTACCACCTGGAGGAGACCCGTCAGGAAGTCCAGGACCCAGTTGCACAGGGCGGGGTCGAGACCCAATAATGATGAGTTTGGAGGGTACTATGGTGTAAAATGCTGAGCTGTAGTTGATGAACAGCATTCTTACATAGGTATTCCTCTTGTCCAGATGGGTTAGGGCAGTGTGCAGTGTGATTGCGTCTGTGAACCTATTGGGGCGGTAAGCAAATTGGTTCTAGGGTGTCAGGTAGGGTGGAGGTGATATGATCCTTGACTAGTCTCTCAAAGCACTTCATGATTTCAACCAAGATCTCAGCGATCACTGCCTCATTGACTGCATCCGTAATGGGTCAGCGGTCAAACGACCTCCACTCATCACTGTCAAACGCTCCCTGAAACATTTCAGCGAGCAAGCCTTTCTAATCGACCTGGCCCGGGTACCCTGAAAGGATGTTGACCTCATCTCGTCAGTAGAGGATGCCTGGTTATTTTTTTTAAATGCCTTCCTCACCATCTTAAATAAGCATGCCCCATTCAAGAAATGTAGAACCAGGAACAGATATAGCCCTTGGTTCTCTCCAGACCTGACTGCCCTTAACCAACAAAACATCCTGTGGCGATCTGCATTAGCATCGAACAGCCCCCGTGATATGCAACTTTTCAGGGAAGTTAGAAACCAATATACACAGGCAGTTAGAAAAGCCAAGGCTAGCTTTTTCAAGCAGAAATTTGCTTCCTGCAACACCAACTCAAAAAAGTTCTGGGATACTGTAAAGTCCATGGAGAATAAGAACACCTCCTCCCAGCTGCCCACTGCACTGAGGATAGGAAACTCTGTCACCTCCGATAAATCCACTATAATTGAGAATTTCAATAAGCATTTTTCTACGGCTGGCCATGCTTTCCACCTGGCTACTGTCACGGCTCCTCCTCTGCAGTGCAGGGGCGGTTCCTCCTGCAGGCAGAGGAGGGTCGTTAGTGATTGGAGCTGGTGTGATTGGAGCCACCTGGGCTCAGGGTATTTAACAAACTGCTCCACTAACCTCTCTCTCGCTTGGCTTGCTCTCTCTCTCCCTGCTCCTCCAGGTATGATCCTGTTTTGTTTGTTCCTTTGTTGGTTTATTTAGTTTCCACTCAGTCATGTTCACAAACACATATTCACGCATCCATGCACCTTACATACACCTTACATTATGACATTTCCACATCTCATTCCTTTTTTTTGTGTAGAGTTAATAGTTTTGTTTTATAATAAAGAACTTTTTGAATTGGCCTATACCTGTTGTTGATGTCCCCTCATTTTTGCCACAGGCTATGAGCTGGCCTGTGACACTACCCCTACCGCGGTCAACAGCACTGCACCCCCCACAGCTACTCGCCCAAGCCTTCCCCATTTCTTCTTCTCCCAAATCCAGTCAGCTGATGTTCTGAAAGAGCTGCAAAATCTGGACCCCTACAAATCAGCCGGGCTAGACAATCTGGACCCTTTCTTTCTAAAATTATCTGCCGAAATTGTTGCAACCCCTATTACTAGCCTGTTCAAGCTCTCTTTCGTGTCGTCTGAGATTCCAAAAGATTGGAAAGCAGCTGCTGTCATCACCCTCTTCAAACGAGGGGACACTCTTGACCCAAACTGCTACAGACCTATATCTATCCTACCCTGCCTTTCTAAGGTCTTCGAAAGCCAAGTCAAAAAACAGATTACCGACCATTTCTAATCCCACCCCACCTTCTCCGCTATGCAATCTGGTTTCAGAGCTGGTCATGGGTGCACCTCAGCCACACTCAAGGTCCTAAACGATATCGTAACCGCCATCGATAAGAAACAATACTGTGCTGCCTTATTCATTGACCTGGCCAAGGCATTCGACTCTGTCAATCACCACATCCTCATCGGCAGACTCAATAGCCTTGGTTTCTCAAATGATTGCCTCGCCTGGTTCACCAACTACTTCTCTGATAGAGTTCAATGTGTCAAATCGGATAGCCTGTTGTCCGGGCCTCTGGTAGTCTCTATGGGCGTGCGACAGGGTTCAATTCTTGGGCCAACTCTTTGCTCTGTATACATCAATGATGTTGCTGTTGGTGAGTCTCTGATCCCCCCTCTACGCAGACGACACCATTCTGTATACTTCTGGCCCTTCTTTGGACACTGTGTTAACAACCCTCCAGACGAGCTTCAATGCCATACAACTCTCCTTCCGTGGCCTCCAACTGCTCTTAAATACAAGTAAAACTAAATGCATGCTCTTCAACCGATCGCTGCCCGTACCTGCCCGCCCGTCCTGCATCACTACTCCGGACGGTTCTTACTTAGAATATGTGGACAACTACAAATACCTAGGTGTCTGGATAGACTGTAAGCTCTCCTTCCAGACTCACATCAAACATCTCCAATCCAAAGTTAAATCTAGAATTGGCTTCCTATTTTGCAACAAAGCATCCTTCACTCATGCGCCAAACATACCCTCGTAAAACTGACCATCCTACCGATCCTCGACTTCGGCGATGTCATTTACAAAATAGCCTCCAATACCCTACTCAATAAACTGGATGCAGTCTATCACAGTGCCATCCATTTTGTCACCAAAGCCCCATATACTACCCACCACTGCGACCTATCCGCTCTCGTTGGCTGGCCCTCGCTTCATACTCATCGCCAAACCCACTGGCTCCAGGTCATCTACAAGAACCTGCTAGGTAAAGTCCCCCCTTATCTCAGCTCACTGGTCACCATAACAGCACCCACCTGTAGCACGCGCTCCAGCAGGTATATCTCTCTGGTCACCCAGAGATACAGTGGGGGAAAAAAAGTATTTAGTCAGCCACCAATTGTGCAAGTTCTCCCATTTAAAAAGATGAGAGGCCTGTAATTTTCATCATAGTTACACGTCAGCTATGACTGACAAAATGACAAAAAAAATCCTGAAAATCACATTGTAGGATTTTTTATGAATTTATTTGCAAATTATGGTGGAAAATAAGTATTTGGTCACCTACAAACAAGCAAGATTTCTGGCTCTCACAGACCTGGAACTTGTTCTTTAAGAGGCTCCTCTGTCCTCCACTCGTTACCTGTATTAATGGCACCTGTTTGAACTTGTTATCAGTATAAAAGACACCTGTCCACAACCTCAAACAGTCACACTCCAAACTCCACTATGGCCAAGACCAAAGAGCTGTCAAAGGACACCAGAAACAAAATTGTAGACCTGCACCAGGCTGGGAAGACTGAATCTGCAATAGGTAAGCAGCTTGGTTTGAATAAATCAACTGTGGGAGCAATTATTAGGAAATGGAAGACATACAAGACCACTGGTAATCTCCCTCGATCTGGGGCTCCACGCAAGATCTCACCCCGTGGGGTCAAAATGATCACAAGAAAGATGAGCAAAACTCCCAGAACCACACGGGGGGGCCTAGTGAATGACCTGCAGAGAGCTGGGACCAAAGTAACAAAGCCTACCATCAGTAACACACTACGCTGCCAGGGACTCAAATCCTGCAGTGCCAGACGTGTCCCCCTGCTTAAGCCAGTACATGTCCAGGCCTGTCTGAAGTTTGCTAGAGAGCATTTGGATGATCCAGAAGAGGATTGGGAGAATGTCATATGGTCAGATGAAACCAAAATAGAACATTTTGGTAAACTCAACTCCGTGTGTTTGGAGGACAAAGAATGCTGAGTTGCATCCAAAGAACACCATACCTACTGTGAAGCATGGGGGTGGAAACATCATGCTTTGTGGCTGTTTTTCTGCAAAGGGACCAGGACGATTGATCCGTGTAAAGGAAAGAATGAATGGGGCCATGTATCGTGAGATTGAGTGAAAACCTCCCATCAGCAAGGGCATTGAAGATGAAACATGGCTGGGTCTTTCAGCATGACAATGATCCCAAACACACCGCCCGGGCAACAAAGGAGTGGCTTCGTCAGAAGCATTTCAAGGTCCTGGAGTGGCCTAGCCAGTCTCCAGATCTCAACCCCATAGAAAATCTTTGGAGGGAGTTGAAAGTCAGTGTTGCCCAGCGACAGCCCCAAAACATCACTGCTCTAGAGGAGATCTGCATGGCGGAATGGGCCAAAATACCAGCAACAGTGTGTGAAAACCTTGTGAAGACTTACTGAAAACGTTTGACCTGTGTCATTGCCAACAAAGGGTATATAACAAAGTATTGAGATAGACTTTTGTTATTGACCAAATACTTATTTTCCACCATAATTTGCAAATAAATTCATTAAAAATCCTACAATGTGAATTTCTGGATTTTTTTTCTCATTATGTCTGTCATCGTTGAAGTGTACCTATGATGAAAATTACAGGCCTCATCTTTTTAAGTGGGAGAACTTGCACAATTGGTGGCTGACTAAATACTTTTTTTCCCCACTGTATACATGGGTCAATCCTCTGGTCAATCCACGGTTTCTGGTTGGGGAAGGTCTTAATAGTCGCTGTGGGTACAACATCACCGATGCACTTGCTAATAACCTCGCTCAACGAATCAGCGTATTCATCAACGTCATTGTCCGACGCTATGCGGAACATATCCCAGTCCGCGTGATTGAAGCAATCTTGAAGCTTGGAATCAGATTGATTGGACCAGCGTTGAACAGACCTGAGCACGGGCGTTTCCTGTTTTAGTTTCTGTCTATAGGCTGGGAGCAACAAAATGGAGTCGTGGTCAGATTTTCCGAAAGGAGGGCGGGGAGGGCTTTGTATGCGTCGTGGAAGTTAGAGTAACAATGGTCCAGGATTTTTCCAGCCCGGGTCATGCATTCAATATGCTGCTAAAATTTAGGGAGCCTTGTTTTCAGATTAGCCTTGTTAAAATCCCCAGCTACAATTAATGCAGCCTCAGGATATGTGGTTTCCAGTTTACATAGAGTCCAATGAAGTTCTTTCAGGGCCGCCGATGTGTCTGCTTGGGGGGGATATTCACGACTGTGATTACAATCGAAGAGAATTCTCTTGGTAGATCATGCGGTCAGCATTTGATTGTAAGGAATTCTAGGTCAGGTGAACAAAAGGACGAGGCGGCCATCTCTGTCGGCGCCCGTGAACCTTGGTGTCACAGGCGTGATGTCATTAAAAATACTATGGACACAAGCACCAATTAGTGAGTTTTATAAACTCAGCTAAAAATAAATGTCCTCTCACTGTCAACTGCGATTATTTTGGATGGAAACTTGACAGATAAAGGGGATATACTTTCCATGTTATAGTATTTTGTCCATAGTATTTTTAATGACATCACAAAATAAAAACAAATATGACATTAGTTTTCTATAGCTCCCCACTGTCAATTCCCCACATTCCTATGTTTGAAACATTGTTCCAGTATCCACTTTTGACCGTGTTAGTTTCGTTGGGGAAAGCCTGTTAACAAAGCCATTCCTCTGGTTCATTCAGGTGGATGGGGGGGGGGGGGGGGGGGGGGGGCAAGAGTCCCCCTGGAATTTACAACAGGGTGTGAACTGTCGACCATCCAGCAGCACCCTTCCCCCCTCTGTGGGCGAGAGAAGCCTGGTTACTGTCATCCTCTGCAAGTCTGATCTGACCCATTCTGATCCTCACAGGACTGCCATGACAATTGATACGAGTGAAGAACAAGGTTTTCAGAGGTTACAAGCACCATTTAGTGAGTTTTTTAAACTCAGCAAAAAATAAATGTCCTCTCACTGTCAACTGCGTTTATTTTCAGAAAACATAAGATTCAACAACTGAGACACAAACTGAACAAGTTCCACAGACATGTGACTAACATAAATGTAATAATATGTCCCTGAACAAAGGGGGGGAGTCAAAATCAAAAGTAACAGTCAGTATCTGGTGTGGCCACCAGCTGCATTAATCTGTTGGGGATAGGGGGCAGTATTTGCACGGCCGGATAAAAAACGTACCCGATTTAATCTGGTTACTACTCCTGCCCAGTAACTAGAATATGCATATAATTAGTAGATTTGGATAGAAAACACCCTAAAGTTTCTAAAACTGTTTGAATGGTGTCTGTGAGTATAACAGAACTCATATGGCAGTCAAAACCCTGAGACAAATCCTAACAGGAAATGGAAATCTGTTGTGTGGAATCACTTCAAACCTTTGCCATTGAAACACACAGGGACTTATTAATCATTTAGCACTTCCTAAGGCTTCCACTAGATGTCAACCGTCTTTACAAAGTGGTTTGAGTCTTTTATGGTAGAAACTGACCCAAAGAGAGGCTTGGGAATTTGGTCACAGGGGAGGGCCATTACTACTATGACGTGGGCGCCCATGGGAACCATTTTGTTCCGAAACATTTAGTAAGACAATGCAATCGTCCGCCTTGAATATTATTGAAGCTCTGGTTGAAAAAGGCCCTAAAGATTTATGTTATACAACGTTTGACATGTTTGAACGAACGTAAATATATATTTTTTGCACATTCGTGACGACAAGTCCCGCGCGCTTCAGTACATTGAGTAGCCTTCGGAACGCGCTAACAAGAAGGAACTATTGGGACATAAATTAACTTTTTCGAACAAAACTACATTTGTTGTGGACCTGGGATTCCTGGAAGTGCCTTCTGATGAAGATAATCAAAGGTAAGGGAATATTTACAATAGTATATTTGATTTTAGATGGTTCCAAGATGGCGCTAACATGTATCGCCTAGCCTATTTTTCTGAGCATACCACGTCGTTTATTGCAAAGTGTGATTTCCCAGTAAAGTTATTTTTAAATCTGGCAATGCGGTTGCATTCACGAGATGTTAATCTCTAACTCTTTGAATGACAATATTACATTTTAACAATGTTTTCGAATAGTAATTTAGTAAATTGTAGCGCTGATTCACCGGAAGCATTTGAGGGAAAATATTTTCTGAACGTCACGCGCTGATGTAAAATGCTGTTTTTATATATAAATATGAACTTTATCAAACAAAAAATGCATGTATTGTGTAACATGATGTCCTAGGAGTGTCATCTGATGAAGATTGTCAAAGGTTAGTGCTGCATTTAGCTGTGTTTTGGGTATTTGTGATGCATGCTAGTTGCTTTGAAAATGGCAGTGTGATTATTTTTTTTTGGCAGGGTACTCTCCTAACATAATCTAATGTTTTGCTTTTGCTGTAAAGCCTTTTTGAAATCGGACAACGTGGTTCGATTCAGGAGAGGTGTATCTATAAAATTGTGTAAAATAGTCATATGTTTGAGAAATTGAAGTTATAGCATTTGAGGTATTTGTATTTCGTGCGACGCGATTCCACTGGCTGTTGACTAGGGTGGGACGAAAGTTCCCAAACAGGTAAGTACTGCAGTGCATCTCCTCCTCATGGACTGCACCAGATTTGCCAGTTCTTGCTGTGAGATGTTACCCCACTCTTCCACCAAGGCACCTGCAAGTTCCCGGACATTTCTGGGGGGAATGGCCGTAGCCCAGACGTGCTCAATGCGATTGAGATCCAGGCTCTTTGCTGGCCATGGCAGAACACTGACATTCCCGTCTTGCAGGAAATCACGCACAGAACGAGCAGTATGGCTGGTGGCATTATCTTGCTGGAGGGTCATGTCAGGATGAGCCTGCTGGAAGGGTACCACATGAGGAAGGAGGATGTCTTTCCTGTAACGCACAGCGTTGATTGCCTGCAATGACAACAAGCTCAGTCCGATGATGCTGTGACACACCGCCCCAGACCATGACAGACCGTTCACCTCCAAATCGATCCCGCTCCAGAGTACAGGCCTCGGCGTAACGATAAACGTGAATCCGACCATCACACCTGGGGAGACAAAACCGTGACTCGTCAGTGAAAAGCACTTTTTGCCAGTCCTGTCTGGTCCAGCGACGGTGGGTTTGTGCCCATAGGCAACGTTGTTGCCGGTGATGTCTGGTGAGGACCTGCCTTACAACAGGCCTACAAGCCCTCAGCCCAGCCTCTCTCAGCCTATTGTGGACAGTCTGAGCACTGATGGAGGGACTGCGCGTTCCTGGTGTAACTCGGGCAGTTGCTGTTGCCGTCAAGTACCTGTTCAGGTGTGATGTTCGGATGTACCGATCCTGTGCAGGTGTTGTTACATGTGGTCTGCAACTGCAATGTCAACTGTGCTGTCTCAGGGATCTCACAGTACATTGAATGATGTACAGAATATCAACCGTATAGTACCTATTTAGATGAATGATATACAGAATATCAATCAACAGAATAGTACTATTTAGTTGAATGATATACAGAATATCAACAGTATAGTACCTATTTAGTTGAATGATATACAGTATAACAACGATATAGTACCTAATTAGTTGAATGATATAGTCAGTTGAATCTTTTATACCACCTGATTCTACATGAGAGATGAAGACATGAAGAGATGTTAAGGAATGATCATCTATGTACAGATGTGGCCTTTGTATTTTGGACACAATGTTAACACGATTAACCTAACCCAATTTCACTTTTAATCTACCCCATATATACAAGAGTATGTGGATACCCCTTCATATTAGTGGATTTGGCTATTTCAGCCACACCTGTTGCTGACAGTTGTATAAAATCGAGCACACCGCCATGCAATCTCCATAGAGAAAACAAAAAAGCAGACAAACCCAGGTATAACTCTACTCTAGCCAACCTGTTACCTGCCCAGCCTGCTCTCCTCCAGGTATAACTACTCTAGCCAACCTGTCACCTGCCCAGCCTGCTCTCCTCCAGGTATAACTCTACTGTAGCCAACCTGTTACCTGCCCAGCCTGCTCTCCTCCAGGTATAACTCTACTGTAGCCAACCTGTTACCTGCCCAGCCTGCTCTCCTCCAGGTATAACTCTACTGTAGCCAACCTGTTACCTGCCCAGCCTGCTCTCCTCCAGGTATAACTCTACTGTAGCCAACCTGTTACCTGCCCAGCCTGCTCTCCTCCAGGTATAACTCTACTGTAGTCAACCTGTTACCTGCCCAGCCTGCTCTCCTCCAGGTATAACTCTACTGTAGCCAACCTGTTACCTGCCCAGCCTGCTCTCCTCCAGGTATAACTACTCTAGCCAAGCTGTCACCTGCCCAGCCTGCTCTCCTCCAGGTATAACTCTACTGTAGCCAACCTGTTACCTGCCCAGCCTGCTCTCCTCCAGGTATAACTCTACTGTAGCCAACCTGTTACCTGCACAGCCTGCTCTCCTCCAGGTATAACTCTACTGTAGCCAACCTGTTACCTGCCCAGCCTGCTCTCCTCCAGGTATAACTCTACTGTAGCCAACCTGTTACCTGCCCAGCCTGCTCTCCTCCAGGTATAACTCTACTGTAGCCAACCTGTTACCTGCCCAGCCTGCTCTCCTCCAGGTATAACTACTCTAGCCAACCTGTTACCTACCCAGCCTGCTCTCCTCCAGGTATAACTCTACTGTAGCCAACCTGTTACCTGCCCAGCCTGCTCTCCTCCAGGTATAACTCTACTGTAGCCAACCTGTTACCTGCCCAGCCTGCTCTCCTCCAGGTATAACTCTACTGTAGCCAACCTGTTACCTGCCCAGCCTGCTCTCCTCCAGGTATAACTCACTGTAGCCAACCTGTTACCGGCCCAGCCTGCTCTCCTCCAGGTATAACTCTACTGTAGCCAACCTGTTACCTGCCCAGCCTGCTCTCCTCCAGGTATAACTACTCTAGCCAACCTGTTACCTGCCCAGCCTGCTCTCCTCCAGGTATAACTCTACTGTAGCCAACCTGTTACCTGCCCAGCCTGCTCTCCTCCAGGTATAACTCTACTGTAGCCAACCTGTTACCTGCACAGCCTGCTCTCCTCCAGGTATAACTCTACTGTAGCCAACCTGTTACCTGCCCAGCCTGCTCTCCTCCAGGTATAACTCTACTGTAGCCAACCTGTTACCTGCCCAGCCTGCTCTCCTCCAGGTATAACTACTCTAGCCAACCTGTTACCTGCCCAGCCTGCTCTCCTCCAGGTATAACGCTACTGTAGCCAACCTGTTACCTGCCCAGCCTGCTCTCCTCCAGGTATAACTACTCTAGCCAACCTGTCACCTGCCCAGCCTGCTCTCCTCCAGGTATAACGCTACTGTAGCCAACCTGTTACCTGCACAGCCTGCTCTCCTCCAGGTATAACTCTACTGTAGCCAACCTGTTACCTGCCCAGCCTGCTCTCCTCCAGGTATAACTCTACTGTAGCCAACCTGTCACCTGCCCAGCCTGCTCTCCTCCAGGTATAACTCTACTGTAGCCAACCTGTTACCTGCCCAGCCTGCTCTCCTCCAGGTATAACTCTACTGTAGCCAACCTGTTACCTGCCCAGCCTGCTCTCCTCCAGGTATAACTCTACTGTAGCCAACCTGTTACCTGCCCAGCCTGCTCTCCTCCAGGTATAACTCTACTGTAGCCAACCTGTTACCTGCCCAGCCTGCTCTCCTCCAGGTATAACTACTCTAGCCAACCTGTCACCTGCCCAGCCTGCTCTCCTCCAGGTATAACTCTACTGTAGCCAACCTGTTACCTGCCCAGCCTGCTCTCCTCCAGGTATAACTCTACTGTAGCCAACCTGTCACCTGCCCAGCCTGCTCTCCTCCAGGTATAACTCTACTGTAGCCAACCTGTTACCTGCCCAGCCTGCTCTCCTCCAGGTATAACTCTACTGTAGCCAACCTGTTACCTGCCCAGCCTGCTCTCCTCCAGGTATAACTACTCTAGCCAACCTGTTACCTACCCAGCCTGCTCTCCTACAGGTATAACTCTACTGTAGCCAACCTGTTACCTGCCCAGCCTGCTCTCCTCCAGGTATAACTCTACTGTAGCCAACCTGTTACCTGCACAGCCTGCTCTCCTCCAGGTATAACTCTACTGTAGCCAACCTGTTACCTGCCCAGCCTGCTCTCCTCCAGGTATAACTCTACTGTAGCCAACCTGTTACCTGCCCAGCCTGCTCTCCTCCAGGTATAACTACTCTAGCCAACCTGTTACCTGCCCAGCCTGCTCTCCTCCAGGTATAACTCTACTGTAGCCAACCTGTTACCTGCCCAGCCTGCTCTCCTCCAGGTATAACTACTCTAGCCAACCTGTCACCTGCCCAGCCTGCTCTCCTCCAGGTATAACTCTACTGTAGCCAACCTGTTACCTGCCCAGCCTGCTCTCCTCCAGGTATAACTCTACTGTAGCCAACCTGTTACCTGCCCAGCCTGCTCTCCTACAGGTATAACTCTACTGTAGCCAACCTGTTACCTGCCCAGCCTGCTCTCCTCCAGGTATAACTCTACTGTAGCCAACCTGTTACCTGCACAGCCTGCTCTCCTCCAGGTATAACTCTACTGTAGCCAACCTGTTACCTGCCCAGCCTGCTCTCCTCAAGGTATAACTCTACTGTAGCCAACCTGTTACCTGCCCAGCCTGCTCTCCTCCATGTATAACTCTACTGTAGCCAACCTGTTACCTGCCCAGCCTGCTCTCCTCCAGGTATAACTCTACTGTAGCCAACCTGTTACCTGTCCAGCCTGCTCTCTTCCAGGTATAACTCTACTGTAGCCAACCTGTTACCTGCCCAGCCTGCTCTCCTCCAGGTATCTCTACTGTAGCCAACCTGTTACCTGCACAGCCTGCTCTCCTCCAGGTATAACTCTACTGTAGCCAACCTGTTACCTGCCCAGCCTGCTCTCCTCAAGGTATAACTCTACTGTAGCCAACCTGTTACCTGCCCAGCCTGCTCTCCTCCAGGTATAACTCTACTGTAGCCAACCTGTTACCTGCCCAGCCTGCTCTCCTCCAGGTATAACTCTACTGTAGCCAACCTGTTACCTGCCCAGCCTGCTCTCCTCCAGGTATAACTCTACTGTAGCCAACCTGTTACCTGCCCAGCCTGCTCTCCTCCAGGTATAACTCTACTGTAGCCAACCTGTTACCTGCCCAGCCTGCTCTCCTCCAGGTATAACTACTGTAGCCAACCTGTTACCTGCCCAGCCTGCTCTCCTCCAGGTATAACTCTACTGTAGCCAACCTGTTACCTGCCCAGCCTGCTCTCCTCCAGGTATAACTCTACTGTAGCCAACCTGTTACCTGCCCAGCCTGCTCTCCTCCAGGTATAACTACTCTAGCCAACCTGTTACCTGCCCAGCCTGCTCTCCTCCAGGTATAACTCTACTGTAGCCAACCTGTTACCTGCCCAGCCTGCTCTCCTCCAGGTATAACTACTCTAGCCAACCTGTTACCTACCCAGCCTGCTCTCCTACAGGTATAACTCTACTGTAGCCAACCTGTTACCTGCCCAGCCTGCTCTCCTCCAGGTATAACTCTACTGTAGCCAACCTGTTACCTGCACAGCCTGCTCTCCTCCAGGTATAACTCTACTGTAGCCAACCTGTTACTTGCCCAGCCTGCTCTCCTCCAGGTATAACTCTACTGTAGCCAACCTGTTACCTGCCCAGCCTGCTCTCCTCCAGGTATAACTACTCTAGCCAACCTGTTACCTGCCCAGCCTGCTCTCCTCCAGGTATAACTCTACTGTAGCCAACCTGTTACCTGCCCAGCCTGCTCTCCTCCAGGTATAACTACTCTAGCCAACCTGTCACCTGCCCAGCCTGCTCTCCTCCAGGTATAACTCTACTGTAGCCAACCTGTTACCTGCCCAGCCTGCTCTCCTCCAGGTATAACTCTACTGTAGCCAACCTGTTACCTGCCCAGCCTGCTCTCCTACAGGTATAACTCTACTGTAGCCAACCTGTTACCTGCCCAGCCTGCTCTCCTCCACGTATAACTCTACTGTAGCCAACCTGTTACCTGCCCAGCCTGCTCTCCTCCAGGTATAACTCTACTGTAGCCAACCTGTTACCTGCCCAGCCTGCTCTCCTCCAGGTATAACTCTACTGCAGCCAACCTGTTACCTGCCCAGCCTGCTCTCCTCCAGGTATAACTACTGTAGCCAACCTGTTACCTGCCCAGCCTGCTCTCCTCCAGGTATAACTCTACTGTAGCCAACCTGTTACCTGCCCAGCCTGCTCTCCTCCAGGTATAACTCTACTGTAGCCAACCTGTTACCTGCCCAGCCTGCTCTCCTCCAGGTATAACTCTACTGTAGCCAACCTGTTACCTGCCCAGCCTGCTCTCCTCCAGGTATAACTCTACTGTAGCCAACCTGTTACCTGCCCAGCCTGCTCTCCTCCAGGTATAACTCTACTGTAGCCAACCTGTTACCTGCCCAGCCTGCTCTCCTCCAGGTATAACTCTACTGTAGCCAACCTGTTACCTGCCCAGCCTGCTCTCCTCCAGGTATAACTCTACTGTAGCCAACCTGTTACCTGCCCAGCCTGCTCTCCTCCAGGTATAACTTACTGTAGCCAACCTGTTACCTGCCCAGCCTGCTCTCCTCCAGGTATAACTCTACTGTAGCCAACCTGTTACCTGCCCAGCCTGCTCTCCTCCAGGTATAACTCTACTGTAGCCAACCTGTTACCTGCCCAGCCTGCTCTCCTCCAGGTATAACTCTACTCTAGCCAACCTGTTACCTGCCCAGCCTGCTCTCCTCCAGGTATAACTCTACTGTAGCCAACCTGTTACCTGCCCAGCCTGCTCTCCTCCAGGTATAACTCTACTGTAGCCAACCTGTTACCTGCCCAGCCTGCTCTCCTCCAGGTATAACTACTCTAGCCAACCTGTTACCTGCCCAGCCTGCTCTCCTCCAGGTATAACTCTACTGTAGCCAACCTGTTACCTGCCCAGCCTGCTCTCCTCCAGGTATAACCTACTCTAGCCAACCTGTCACCTGCCCAGCCTGCTCTCCTCCAGGTATAACTCTACTGTAGCCAACCTGTTACCTGCCCAGCCTGCTCTCCTCCAGGTATAACTACTCTAGCCAACCTGTTACCTACCCAGCCTGCTCTTCTACAGGTATAACTCTACTGTAGCCAACCTGTTACCTGCCCAGCCTGCTCTCCTCCAGGTATAACTCTACTGTAGCCAACCTGTTACCTGCCCAGCCTGATCTCCTCCAGGTATAACTCTACTGTAGCCAACCTGTTACCTGCCCAGCCTGCTCTCCTCCAGGTATAACTACTGTAGCCAACCTGTTACCTGCCCAGCCTGCTCTCCTCCAGGTATAACTCTACTGTAGCCAACCTGTTACCTGCCCAGCCTGCTATCCTCCAGGTATAACTACTGTAGCCAACCTGTTACCTGCCCAGCCTGCTATCCTCCAGGTATAACTACTGTAGCCAACCTGTTACCTGCCCAGCCTGCTCTCCCCCAGGTATAACTCTACTGTAGCCAACAATTGCCTGCCCAGCCTGCTCTCCTCCAGGTATAACTCTACTGTAGCCAACCTGTTACCTGCCCAGCCTCCTCTCCTCCAGGTATAACTCTACTGTAGCCAACCTGTTACCTGCCCAGCCTGCTCTCCTCCAGGTATAACTCTACTGTAGCCAACCTGTTACCTGCCCAGCCTGCTCTCCTCCAGGTATAACTACTGTAGCCAACCTGTTACCTGCCCAGCCTGCTCTCCCCCAGGTATACCTCTACTGTAGCCAACCTGTTACCTGCCCAGCCTCCTCTCCTCCAGGTATAACTTTACTGTAGCCAACCTGTTACCTGCCCAGCCTGCTCTCCCCCAGGTATAACTACTGTAGCCAACCTGTTACCTGCCCAGCCTGCTCTCCCCAAGGTATAACTCTACTGTAGCCAACCTGTTACCTGCCCAGCCTGCTCTCCCCCAGGTATAACTACTGTAGCCAACCTGTTACCTGCCCAGACTGCTCTCCTCCAGGTATAACTCTCCTGTAGCCAACCTGTTACCTGCCCAGCCTGCTCTCCTCCAGGTATAACTCTACTGTAGCCAACCTGTTACCTGCCCAGCCTGCTCTCCTCCAGGTATAACTACTCTAGCCAACCTGTTACCTGCCCAGCCTGCTCTCCTCCAGGTATAACTCTACTGTAGCCAACCTGTTACCTGCCCAGCCTGCTCTCCTCCAGGTATAACTCTACTGTAGCCAACCTGTTACCTGCCCAGCCTGCTCTCCTCCAGGTATAACTCTACTGTAGCCAACCTGTTACCTGCCCAGCCTGCTCTCCTCCAGGTATAACTCTACTGTAGCCAACCTGTTACCTGCCCAGCCTGCTCTCCTCCAGGTATAACTACTGTAGCCAACCTGTTACCTGCCCAGCCTGCTCTCCTCCAGGTATAACTCTACTGTAGCCAACCTGTTACCTGCCCAGCCTGCTCTCCTCCAGGTATAACTCTACTGTAGCCAACCTGTTACCTGCCCAGCCTGCTCTCCTCCAGGTATAACTCTACTGTAGCCAACCTGATACCTGCCCAGCCTGCTCTCCTCCAGGTATAACTCTACTGTAGCCAACCTGTTACCTGCCCAGCCTCCTCTCCTCCAGGTATAACTCTACTGTAGCCAACCTGTTACCTGCCCAGCCTGCTCTCCTCCAGGTATAACTCTACTGTAGCCAACCTGTTACCTGCCCAGCCTGCTCTCCTCCAGGTATAACTCTACTGTAGCCAACCTGTTACCTGCCCAGCCTCTTCTCCTCCAGGTATAACTCTACTGTAGCCAACCTGTTACCTGCCCAGCCTGCTATCCTCCAGGTATAACTACTGTAGCCAACCTGTTACCTGCCCAGCCTCCTCTCCTCCAGGTATAACTACCCTAGCCAACCTGTTACCTGCCCAGCCTGCTCTCCTCCAGGTATAACTCTACTGTAGCCAACCTGTTACCTGCCCAGCCTGCTCTCCTCCAGGTATAACTACTCTAGCCAAGCTGTTACCTGCCCAGCCTGCTCTCCTCCAGGTATAACTCTACTGTAGCCAACCTGTTACCTGCCCAGCCTGCTCTCCTCCAGGTATAACTACTGTAGCCAACCTGTTACCTGCCCAGCCTGCTCTCCTCCAGGTATAACTCTACTGTAGCCAACCTGTTACCTGCCCAGCCTGCTCTCCTCCAGGTATAACTCTACTGTAGCCAACCTGTTACCTGCCCAGCCTGCTCTCCTCCAGGTATAACTACTCTAGCCAACCTGTTACCTGCCCAGCCTGCTCTCCTACAGGTATAACTCTACTGTAGCCAACCTGTTACCTGCCCAGCCTGCTCTCCTCCAGGTATAACTCTACTGTAGCCAACCTGTTACCTGCACAGCCTGCTCTCCTCCAGGTATAACTCTACTGTAGCCAACCTGTTACCTGCCCAGCCTGCTCTCCTCCAGGTATAACTCTACTGTAGCCAACCTGTTACCTGCCCAGCCTGCTCTCCTCCAGGTATAACTCTACTCTAGCCAACCTGTTACCTGCCCAGCCTGCTCTCCTCCAGGTATAACTCTACTGTAGCCAACCTGTTACCTGCCCAGCCTGCTCTCCTCCAGGTATAACTACTCTAGCCAACCTGTTACCTGCCCAGCCTGCTCTCCTCCAGGTATAACTCTACTGTAGCCAACCTGTTACCTGCCCAGCCTGCTCTCCTCCAGGTATAACTATTCTAGCCAACCTGTTACCTACCCAGCCTGCTCTCCTACAGGTATAACTCTACTGTAGCCAACCTGTTACCTGCCCAGCCTGCTCTCCTCCAGGTATAACTCTACTGTAGCCAACCTGTTACCTGCCCAGCCTGCTCTCCTCCAGGTATAACTCTACTGTAGCCAACCTGTTACCTGCCCAGCCTGCTCTCCTCCAGGTATAACTCTACTGTAGCCAACCTGTTACCTGCCCAGCCTGCTCTCCTCCAGGTATAACTCTACTGTAGCCAACCTGTTACCTGCCCAGCCTGCTCTCCTCCAGGTATAACTCTACTGTAGCCAACCTGTTACCTGCCCAGCCTGCTCTCCTCCAGGTATAACTCTACTGTAGCCAACCTGTTACCTGCCCAGCCTGCTCTCCTCCAGGTATAACTACTCTAGCCAACCTGTTACCTGCCCAGCCTGCTCTCCTCCAGGTATAACTCTACTGTAGCCAACCTGTTACCTGCCCAGCCTGCTCTCCTCAAGGTATAACTACTCTAGCCAACCTGTCACCTGCCCAGCCTGCTCTCCTCCAGGTATAACTCTACTGTAGCCAACCTGTTACCTGCCCAGCCTGCTCTCCTCCAGGTATAACTATTCTAGCCAACCTGTTACCTACCCAGCCGCTCTCCTCCATGTATAACTCTACTGTAGCCAACCTGTTACCTGTCCAGCCTGCTCTCTTCCAGGTATAACTCTACTGTAGCCAACCTGTTACCTGCCCAGCCTGCTCTCCTCCAGGTATAACTCTACTGTAGCCAACCTGTTACCTGCACAGCCTGCTCTCCTCCAGGTATAACTCTACTGTAGCCAACCTGTTACCTGCCCAGCCTGCTCTCCTACAGGTTTAACTCTACTGTAGCCAACCTGTTACCTGCCCAGCCTGCTCTCCTCCAGGTATAACTCTACTGTAGCCAACCTGTTACCTGCCCAGCCTGCTCTCCTCCAGGTATAACTCTACTGTAGCCAACCTGTTACCTGCCCAGCCTGCTCTCTCTTGGTTTCAGGATTCTTGACTATACCTTAAAGAGATACAATCAAGTATTTCTTCAACCAATAATTAGTTTGTGTCATCGTCTACAAGTCATGGACATGTGCTCCAAGACACTTGGCCACTACAATACACTTTTGTTTTTCCCAGGCCCATCTCAAGACCCACAGACAAGCATGATTCCACCTTAAAGGAGGGGAAGGGAGAAGTGGTATACAGAGCCATATACTCATAGCGTTTGGTCATTGAGTTTTCTACCAAAAATACTATGATGCATTGACATGACATGGTATAATTCCATATGGCAGCCATGTTAGCTAACCATTACTACATTGGCAATATTAATAGCAGTTCATGGAATTTTCAGAATTTCAAACAATGCTATAAAGGAACGTCTCAAAATAGAATTTGAATAAATGGGGTACAGCAGGAACATGGTGTCCTTTATGAAAGTTGGCCATATACAGTGCATTTGGAAAGTATACACAATTATGTTACAGACTTATTCTAAATGCATTAAATAATTTTTTCACATACATTATCAAGCATGAGATCGTCTCTAAGCTTTACAGGAATGTGGTTCTGAATATAGACCACAACACCGCCTCCGTTGGCATTTCTGTCTTTTCGGTAGATGTTAGAACCGTGTATTGCTACCACTGTATCATCAAAGGTTTTATCTAAGTGACTTTCAGTGATAGTCAGAATATGAATGTCATCTGTTACAAGCACGTTATTGACTTCATGGACCTTGTTTCTTAAGCTACATATGTTAATATGGACTATTTTTCAGCACTTTTCTGGGTTGCTTGATTGTGTTTAATTCTTTACTGGGAAGTTTATCAGAGGTAGACTTACTCATGTTATTTACATTGGAGTTGATAGTGCAGGGTGAGCTGCATAAAGTGGTCTTCCTACAATTGCACACCGCCTCAGTGCTAACAGTGTAACTCTGGTCTATAGGCTCATGATTACTGCTTACAATAACTGTAGGATACATAGATGTATTTGATGCAATTAGGGATACATAAATTAAATTACTTACATTGTGATTGCCAATGCCCCTAAGATCATGTATATTTGATACAGCATTATGATGACTCATTGTCACAATGGCAGGAATTAACTGAGCTGGTCTTGGATCATTTATCAGTCATTGTTTCAACTCAGCCTTGAAATGCGTGGACAGGAGCCAAGATGATTTGGATGGACTCCCTCATTCCTGTAGAGTATCTTCTGTTTCCAGAAGGTGTCAAAGTTATCAATAAAAGTGACTCCAGCAGAGCTACAATAGTCTTTTAGCCAGATGTGTAATGCCAGCAGTCTGCTGAATCTTTCACACCCACGGCCCAATGATGGTACTGGACCTGAAATTATTAGCCGTTTTTTGGAGTCTTTTAATGCTAAAATCAGTTCTTTAAAATCCATTTTCAAATGTTCCGAGCTAGCCCTCCTGATGTCGTTTGACCCCACACGGACTACGACAGTGTCAGCTCCCGGCATCTGTGGTAGAACAGTCAGAAGCAGCCTTGTTATGTCCTGTACTGGTGCTCCTGGGTAGCATAGGGTTTTTGCCCTGGACTGAGATTGTTCTCACCATAGAGCTGCCTATGATGACAGCTGGTGATGTTGAATGGGCCTGTCTCTCAGGCAGCCTCACGGTCTGAGGCTGGGAGCTCTGAGGATCTGAACCCGAGGTAGAAGCCACCGGAGAGGGAGACAGAGCCGAGGACGAAGCCGCAGACGCAGGTACCTCAGGATCCGGTCTTGATTGGGAAGCCACCACGGACGAAGGCGCCGGAACCTCTGGATCCAGGGCGGCAAAGCTGTTCCTGTTCTGTGTCAGTTCCAGGCTCAACTTCTCCATGGAGACCCCCGTTGCCAGAGGATGCCTTCTTCGACTTCCATGACAAGTGATGTACCTCCATGGCTGGTTGGTTCGAGATCAGCTCCATTTTCCAGGGAAGGGGGAGACCCCTCTGGGGATGGAACCCTGCCTAGCACCAGCCAGTCGGTTGTGGAGAGCCGACACGGTGACGAAACTTCCACCAGACCAGAGCAGCGTCCGGCTACTGGGGTGGAAGAAAAATTAAAAGTAGGTGGGCGTGGGTTGCCAGTAGTTCATGTAGGTTTGCTACTTGCTTGCTAAGAGTAGCTACTTCGCTCCTGTAGTCCTCTGCAAGCAAGCAGTTGCTACATTGAAAGTCAACTCGGTCCACATTGTCCCGGAACAAAGCAAGGTAAACGCAGCTCCGGCAATGCTGGAAACGTTCAATAATGGCCTCCATTTGAGGTCACCAAGCCAGCTCGGCTGGCTGGGTTATCGCGTCTCTCCCCCTATACGGAATCTGGCAGGATCCCGGGACAGACAGCAGCGCTCACAGCAATTTAGCCCAATAGAGACGCAGGATTCAAAATAAAATAAAAGTTATTTAGTTCAGGTTTCAGCAATATGAGAGGTGAGGGGGGAGAAAGAGAATGGAGAGGGTATGAGAGGTGAGGAGAGCGAGAGAGAGAACGAAGGGAGGGGAGAGGGTATGAGAGGTGAGGGGAGAGAGAGAGAAGAGAGGGTATGAGAGGTGAAGGGGAGAGAGAGAAGATATTAAATAGGGCAAAAATAGCTTTTTAACAAAAACCTTCTCATGCAAGAATTTCCCATGACTGTCTGGGAGTTGTCTGAGTGGAGAAGGGAAAACTGTTATTGGCAGAGAGGTTAGGAACTCTCTTTGATATTGGTTTATTAACCAATTTACCGCATGGTGATGTCACCATGGAAATTCGAATCTCCCGCCCATGCAAACCTGTTGATTAGAAGCTCCTGTGTACATCGTATTTTCAACTAGAAACTAACTAATTTTTTCACACTTTTACAGTGTTAGTTTCATCAGCTGTTGTACAATATGATACAAAACGCAGGACAATTACATTTTGACTACACCGGGCCTTTACACTAAATAACCCTAGAAATATATTTCACACCCATTGCAAAACAAAAATAAAGGACATATCAACTGATATTGTCATGGCCCAGTAACTTTACAACAAGCTCTCACAGACACACTGCAGAATCTGACGTTTGACTTCTTAAGGATCGGCGTCCCGTCAACAGGACAGTAGTAAATCATTAATGCGTTATGTCATGATCGCAGATTTTAGAGAAACAACAAATGTCGGTACATAGTGTCTTATATCGGCTGAAAGCTTAAATTCTTGTTAATATAACTGCACTGTCAAATTTACAGTAGCTATTACTGCAAAAAAATGACATGCTATTGTTTGAGGAGAGCACCTAACAACAAAACAGTTTTTCACCGCTATAGGTTTCATAAATTCCCCTCTGAAGGTGAAATGTGTACTTGCTCTGATTTATCATCCAAAGGCTCCCAGAGAAAACATGAAGTGTCGTTTAGTTAGAAAAAGTCCATATAGCATGCACGCTCGATGTTGTATTTCCACTCGTTCAATTGACAAAGAAAGGAATCTGTGAAAATCTAACCCTAAACGTTGCTTCTCAACGAGTCAAATCACGTTAGTATCTATTCCTCAGAGATCCTAGAAGGTAACAAGACTTCACTATTTCATTATGGGTATAGTATATCCTATAGGACACCATATTTGGTCAGAGAGCAACGACTTCATGGCACACAGATGACGAAGGGCGACCATCTCTTGAATGACTGTATCTTTGTCAAATAAGCACCAATTGGGGTAGCTAGATAGCCAATGAGCTGGGCTTTACGGGAGTAACCGGAAACCATGTAAATGTCGTAAAATGTAGCTTCTAACCTTGTACAACAGCATGCCTTTGCATTTTGGACAAATATTACAAGGATATTCAGAGTTATGAAGATATGAAAACATCTTGTTTTGCAAATGTTGAACTTATAATATGGCTACTAATACTTGGAAAGCTAAATCAAAGTCCAAGTATACAGATTTGACGATATTCTTGCAGAAAAATGGAATATAAATGTGTATGTCTCCTTCACGATTTGCCCAAATGTACATTGGGACTTCATACTAAAAGTCTTGAGGATCAGTCATACTCCAAGTTATCCATCTGAAGCTTTGCACATACACTGCTGCCATCTTGTGGACACTATCGGAGTTACAACCAGAGTGATGGCTATAACAGAGCATTTCTCTTGCATTTCAAAGATAGTGGTAAAAAAACACTGGTTGGTTATTTCTTTGTATTTTCTTCTACCAGATCTAATGTGTTATATTCTCCTACATTTAATTCACATTTCCAAAAACTTCAAAGTGTTTCCTTTCAAATGGTACCAAGAATATGCCCATTTTAAATATTTATTGGAGGATTTATATTTTTGTATTGCTTGTAACTGTTTCGGGTAATGCAAGTTATTGTGCTGTCAGGGGAATAACCTATGTGTAAATGTAATCTGTTGCTGTATTTTTTTGTGTTATCTGTGATCGTTTTGTTTGTCTTGTGTAGTTTTTTTATCATTGTATGTGTAAACATGTATACGCAGGGCCCAGCTGTAAAAGAGACCTTGGTCTCAGTCTGTGTTCCTTGTTGAAATAAAGGTATAATAATAGTAATAATAGTAATAATATCCTTGCTTCAGGGCCTGAGCTACAGGCTGTTAGATTTGGGCTGTTATAATTGTCTCATTAATAGTTTTCATCAGAAAACAATTGGTCGTTGAGGCAAAAATTTAAAAAAAGGGGCCATCCCTTTTTAAACGTCACATTTTTGAAGGTTAAGTTTAGGGTTAAAGGAGATTGTTCACTATTTTACAACTTGATGTTATCAACTTGATGATTCATCCTGAAAATCGTCTATGGGCCAGGAGAAACTGTAATCCGTGACTACATTTTATTTTGACAACCTTTAGAAACTTCAGCTAACTTTAGCCATCACTAGCTAAAAATCAATGGAAGTGATGGGGACATGTGAGCATGTTTTAAAAAAAAAAATGTCCAAATGCCCTGAAATCAACTCTATGGGTTGATGCTACTTAAAGGTGATTTGGCCATTTAAAAAAAAACATGCTCACATGCCGCCATCACTTCCAGTGATTTTTAGCTAGTGCATTGGCTAAAGTTTGTAATGGACAGTTTTTCCTGGTCCTTAGACTTTCAGGCTGAGGAACCATCTAACATCAAGTTGTAAAATAGTGAATGACTCCTTTAAGGTTTGGGATGGGGTTAAAACAAGAACAAAGGGTGCATAGCACATGGATTGAACACGCAACCCTTGGAGCCGGATCTCAGGCTTACTCACATCCACCATCCTCGTCCACAATCCCCTAGGAAAACCCAAGCCTACTTGATGGTAATGGTGCTCATGGTTGCTCCTAGTGGCAGATTTTGAAGGCATCTCCTGACGTTCTGGGGACCTGGATGGACTTAATTAAAACATTTTATTTTTAATTTTTTTTATGGAAAATGCTTACTTGAATGTAAGCTGAATATTACTTGAATTGAAGCTTTGTTTGATTTGTCTTAATCTCATAGCAATATGTCTTAATTGAACACACAGTAACATGTGTTTTGGCTTGCGCCTTAACAGCAGCAGGTAGCCTAGTGGTTAGAGCATTTTGACTTGTAACCGAAAGGTTGCAAGATCGAATCCCTGAGCTGACAAGGTAAACATCTGCCCTTGAACAAGACAGTTAACCCACTGTTCCTAGGCCGTCATTGAAAATAAGAAATTGTTCATAACTGACTTGCCCATTAAAATAAATAAAAAATAATGCCCTGCCAAGCAGTGTTCATTTTGTCAACAATAACTATGACAAAAAAAATTGTCGTCAACGACCAATTGTTTTCTGATGAAAACTATTAATGAGACAATTATAACAAATTAACCAAATGTCTCCTATCTTAACTTCCATAAAATATTCTGGGCTGTTCTACCAATTGGTCTGAGGAGGTCACAGTCACCTGCACAAACCACAATATAGTGAGAGAGAACAAGAACAAGATGTACAATGGAAGGCTCTCTCTTCAGACAACAACATGTGATAACTATTGTAAAATGTTAAGGTGAGCATTAGATTATGGCTTAAACTATCAAAGGAGGTTCAATCAAAATACTTCTATAAAAGTAAGTGAAATCAACTCATAAAATGGCACTTTATCCTTTCAAACCCTTCATTCTGGGTTGTACAATCTAAATAACTTATCCGTATTCCATAAGTTTAACACTTGTAAAACCATGGCAGTAGAATGGTTTAAATTAAGACCTTCGCTTCATACAGTTACACACATGCTTCATTACACAAGTTCATTTATGGAAATACAATCATCATAATAAAGCTAAAATCTACAGTCAAGGTTATACTTCTATCAACGGGAGTGAATCTATCATAAAATCCACACACATACACAAGGGATTTGCAGCTCAATGTTTAACCATTGTTTCCATAGCCCTTGCCACAATGGTGTTAATATAGATGATTAACTCAACTTTAAACCTTCTAAACTTGTCAAACAAAAACAACCTTCAGTTACTACTCATTGTCTATATCTACAGTGGGAAAGGGAAGCTCATCCAGCATCGGCAGTTCACCATCCTCTTGAGGAGCATTAAACATGATTGCTGCTGAGACCTTATTAGCCAGGGAGCATGCCTTACAGCCTTACAGCATGTTAGATAGCCTTACAGCATGTTAATAATACAATTATGCAGACTAAGCAAAAAACACACGCTGCAGCCCATTGGGCAATTTGAGATCCCCAACTTCCAAACAGGGATTCCAACCAAGTTGCAAGCGTCCATTCTAGTTGTGGGGAATCATTTTTAGCAACAGTGGCAATGTATTTGGCAAGATCAGTCACATTAGATGAGCGACCTGGAACAAAAGTACAACATTCATCGCCAATGATTCCACAAGTGCCCCCTTGAGCTGCCAAAAGATAGTCAAGAGCTTCTCTGTTTTGAAGAGTCAATTCAGCCAATTCCTTTAGTTCCCCATTCAATTGTTCCAGGGCATTTCGAGTAGCATTGCCAATTTTCTCTACGTGTCTAGAGATATCACGAATTTGGTCTAGGGCACCTGCAACTCCATACCCAGGGGAAAACCCATCGAAGACCCTGGAACTCTTATCTCTCCTCATTCCAGGAGGTCTGTAGTCTCTAAAGAGAGCCTTCAGATTCTTGTCATCGTTTGGAACGGTTCTCATTGCTGTCACCACAAACCCAACAGTACAAGTACCTCCCCAGTTCAGGGGAAGGTTATAGTAAGCTGTCTTACCACACAACCAGTAGGTGCCATTAGGGGCTCCTCCCAGAGTTGTGCTATGATGTCAAACCAAATTGTAAACGGTTCCTTATCAACCTGACCATTCTCCTGTATCACCTTCAAATTGCAAGCATTTGATCCATTAATATTCATTGTACAATTACATTTGAATTCACCCAAATAGTGATCTCCATATCCTCTAATACACCAAGGGGCAGTCATCACCCCAGCCACTGAAATGGGTGGGAGTGAGACATTATCAGGTCTCACATAACAGAATATATTGGGTTGATTATATACCTTAACATTGTTGGTCATAGTATTAAAAGGTATTTTTGCTGCCAATGCTATAGTAAAGTTCACCCCTATCGGGACTCCTACAACGGGGAAGCCTGTCCCTACCTTCACCGGAATCAACCCACACACCCAACAGTCCTTTCCTTTGGATGTCAGATTGGCAACCATTTGTGCTCTAGATAAGAACAAATTGTCCTCATGGTTGTGAGGTCCCAGCAGGGCTCTCCTTCTACGGTGACCATCTGCTTCTGGGCCACTACTCCAGGCCTGTGTTGGCCCCTTTGGCTCAGGACTCATCTGACCCTCTGTCAGGTTTCCTACAAGAAGACAGCCTACTGTTCCTATTAGCATTCTTGTGCTAATGCAGAGGAGGGCCACACGGCACCGCCGGAACTGGCAAGGCCTCATCTTTTCCTGGATCAGGAACTCGTCTGCAGTGCGACACATGGATCCAGGTATCTCTCTCAGCAACCTTCACCGCAGTGGGGTTGGTCTGAAGAACTTGATATCAACGGGGGTCCTTCCAACTCTTTCTCCTGAAGTCTTTGACCACCACGGAATCACCTGGGTTCAAACTGTGCTCAGCTCCACCTGCTAGGTTCGGCAAAGACACCTTCACCCGTGGGAAAAGAGTCTTAAGAACACTGTTAAGGGGGACACAATTCTCTACAATGTCTTCCTCTATTCCTTGCAGGGACAACCTGTTCTGGGGAAAAGGTGTATTAGTCATTAGTCTAACGGGGTGTCTCTCAAGTCCAACCTAGGGCTACAGTCAACGTCAATGGCTAGGTCACAGTCATGGTCTTCACCGGCATCTGCTGTAGGGAGAAGTGTTGAAGGGTTAAGAATTGTACATTGTTTCAGAGTAACATGGGACATTGTCAACAATATGATCTGATAGTGTAGGAGTCTCGCATGTGTCAAATGAGATGTTTTTTGCCTGTGTAAGGTATTGTTAAAAGAGACATTGCCACAATATCAGAACATGCCAAAACAGCCTCAGTAGTAGCCACTACAAATCTCAAACAGGAAAACATTCCACCTGATCACAGTATCCAGTCTTTTAGAATAATAACCAACAGGTCTATATCCCATAATACTGTGTCAAAACTGCTGACATGAACCAACCCGTCTCTGATATAAAGAGTTGGAGCGGTTCAGTATGGTCTGTCAAGCCCAAGAAAGGGCTAGATATTAATGTCTGTTTCAATTTTAACAATGCCACCTCAGCCTCATTACTCCAGACCAAAACTTCCCTCGCCTCCACCTTTCTCCCATTAATACAATCCTGCAGCGGTTGAACTATCTCTGCATAGTCCTTCAACCACGGACAACAGTAACCAGCACACATCCAATAAAGATGTCACGTCCTGACCAGTAAAAGGGGTTATTTGTCATTATAGTTTGGTCAGGGCGTGGCAGGGGGTGTTTGTTTGGGGTTTTTGGGGTTTTGTTCTATGTTTTATATTTCTATGTTTAATTCTAGGTTATCTATTTCTATGTTGGGATTGTTTGGGGTTGATCTCTAATTGGAGTCAGCTGATCCTCATTGCCTCTGATTAGAGATCATATTTAAGTAGGTTTTTTTTCATTGTGTTTTGTGGGTGGTTGTTTCCTGTTTAGTCTGGGTACCTGATGGGACTGTTTGGTTGTTTATTTTTTGTTTAAGTGTTATTTCTTTAATAAATACAAAGATGAGCACTTTACCCGCTGCGTTTTGGTCCCCTTTCAACGACGCGTATGACAAAAGACATCATGTGCTGCTTGGTGACAGGTTTAGGCAAAGCTTTAATCGCCTCTAATCTATCTTTGGAGAGGCTGTGTCCCTCAGAAGTAATGTCATGACCCAAATATTTAAAGGAGCTCCATCATAATTGTATCAAATGAAATATTATTGGTCACATACACATGGCTAGCAGATGTTAATGCGAGTGTAGTGCTTGTGCTTCTAGTTACTGCATTACAGTAATATCTAACAAGTAATAAAACTAATTCACAACAACTACCTTATACACTGTCGTGGACGAATCAGAATTAGTTGGGTAACATAGATAATTAAGATGTTTTATTAGTATAATATGCTTATTTGAGGAACTTGTCATTTGAAAGTGTCCATTGGACTCTGGTGTCTTTTCAGTTGCACGTCTACCTTAGCTGGGGCTCAGAAACTTGGGGCCCAGAGAGGGGAGAGGTCAGATTTGTCGTCATGGGAATGTGTCTTTACTTATTCTTAAACCATGTGAAGGGATGGCGTGATTAATGGGGAACCAATGACTTGTCTCCACAATGTCTGTGAGCAAGTCACTCCCTCCTTTTCTTTATTGTGGGGAGGATTATGGCAGTAAATGGACCCTTGTATGTCCTCTCTTAGATCTCGCACTTATCCTGTGATAATATATGGCCTAGAGGCTCACTCCCCAGTGAGCCTGTCCAGGAGTAGGGTCAAGAGGGGGTTTGCTTGAGATGGGAGTATCTAGAGTTGACAATTGATATATGCCATTGGATGAAATTGTGTTTTTGTTCTATACCGTACCAGGGAGGGACGATTCTAAGGAGACCAGATACTGGGCTATTCAATGAACCAGGTTGACATAGCAGTTACTGTCTGCTGTGTTTTATGGATATCTGTCATACAAAACTTAACCTTTGTGAACTGTTACTAAGTATCTGTGGTTTGTCAATGTACATTGAAGGGGGTGTATCGTTGCTATAAAATATCTCTGTAGCCATTGTGTCATTACCTTCCTGGTTCATTCGAGAGAGTGCATTATTGAAGGTCAAAGAGGCTTTTATAAATGTATTTTAATTATTAAAGATGTAGTTAACTCGGACTGGTGTGTTTAACTCTCCTCATTTGGTAATGCAGAAATTAGCCACCACAACACACAAATGTAAAGGGATGAGTAAGAATATGTACATATAAATATATGGATGAGCAATGGCCGTGCGGCATAAGCAAGATGCAGTAGATGGTATAGAGCAGTATATACATATGAGATGAGTAATGTAGGATATGTAAACATGATTAAAGTGGCGTTTTTTAAAGTGACTAGTGAAACCTTTATTAAAGTCCATTTATTAAAGCGGCCAAAATTTATGACCATTTTCTTCCCAAAAAATCAACAATGCACAAGCGTCCTCGTGACATATATTTTCTCACAGTGAGCAAACCAACAAATCATCAACATATTGAACCAAAATACTTCCACCAGGGGCAACAAAACCCTCAAGGTTTCGAGCCATTTCTTGGGCAAAGATGGCAGGTGATTCAACATGGCCTTGAGGTCCATGTCCATTTTATTTTACCAAGAAACGTAAACGAGAACAACTCCTGTGACTCTTCAGCCACAGGGATACTGAAGAAAGCATTCACCAAATCAATTACTGAAAAACAACAACTACCTGGAGGCAACTGGGATAAAATAAGCACCAGGGCTGCTCTAGCATGTACAGCATCATTTACAAGTCTAAGGTCTTGCACAAAACGATAATCACCAGATGGTTTTCCTAACAGATAAAATTGGTGTGTTACAGGGTGAATTCGGACAGGGAACCAGAGTGCTTCTTTCAACTAACGCACTATTAATGGCAATGATACCCTTTTTGGCTTCTTTGCATAGAGGGTACTAAGCTTTGTGAGGTCTGTGGGTGCCTTTTGCAATAACGACAACAGGTGCAGCTCCTTTCATGCGTCCAATGTCGGTCTTTGATCCAGTATTACCTCTTCCTCTGCCTCTACCTCGGCCTCTTCCTCTGCCTCTTCCTCTGCCTCTTCCCTCTTCCTATGCCTCTACACTCTTCCTGAGTGTTGCAAGATTTTCTCCATTCTCTCCTGGTAGTCATTGTAGCTTTCATGGAAACTGCTTCACCAGGGAGGTACACATGATCATGTTCTCAAGGAAATCTCAGTGTCCAGGGGCATCAGTGAACAGCCCTTGTCCATCTCAGCTGTTACCCTCTCAAACTTTTCAATGGATTCTCCTGTCAATGCTCACTACCTATAGATCAGATGGGCGGTGGTAGACAGAACCCCTAGATAATGTTAGAAATCCAAGTCCACAGAATTTTGTGCAGTTTACACAGAACTGGTTTGGATATTAAATCAGACATGCACCGCTTTCACACCAGGCTAGTCCCCTGACAGCTCTCATTCTGTAACGGCCATCATATAAAGGGGACCAAGGCGCAGCGTGTTGAGTGCTCATCTTGAAGTTTAATGAAAAATCGAACACTTTACAAAAATAAACAAAATGACAGCCAACAGTTCCGTCACGTTAACAAACAAAGCAGAAAGCAACTACCCACGAAAACAAAGGGAAAAACAGGCTGCCTAAGTATGGCTTCCAATCAGAGACAATGATAGACAGCTGCCTCTGATCGGAAACCATACCCGGCCAAAACATAGAAAAACAAAACATAGAATGTCCACCCACCTATCACACCCCGACCTAACTAAACAGAGAAAACACAGCCCTCCTAGGTCAGAGCGTGACAGTACCCCCTACCCCCTCCCCCCCCCCCAATGGTGCGGACTCCCAGAAATACTCATCATAAACGTTGACAAATTACATAACAATTATTTAAAGAATTATAGATATACTACCTCTTAACGCAACCGCTGCGTCAGATTTAAAAATAACTTTATGGAGAAAGCACATTGTTCAATATTCTGAGTACACAGCTCCGCCATCAATGCAAGCTATTCAGTTAGCCACGAATTCACTGCGTCGTCAAAACTCTAAAATACTGTTATATATATTTTCTTACCTTTGCTTATCTTCGGCGGAATGCACTCAGAAGGACTCCCACTTCCACAAGAAATGTTCATTTGTTAGATAAAGTCCATAATTTATGTCCAAATACCTCCATTTTGTTGGCACGTCCAGAACACTATTCTAAAGGCACGAGACAGGGGCGCAAATCAATAGACGAAAAGCTCAAAAGTTCCATTACCGTTTGTAGAAACATGTCAAACAATGTTTACAATCAATTTTTAGGGTATTTTTAAGGTAGAAATGCGATAATTTTCCAACCGGACAATAGCGTATTCATTCCAGAAGGAAAAGAATGAAAGGCGCGCTCGCCGGGTCGCGGATGTCCAAGTCCCATGTCCTCAGACAAGCCACTCATTTGACTGAGCTCCAATTTTCTGCCCAGTAACAGCAGAAGGATGAAACCAGTTTCTAAAGACTGTTGACAGCCAATGGAAGCCTTAGGAAGTGCAACGTGACCCCTATGTCACTGTAGTTTCTATAGGGATTCAAAAGGAGAACGACAATTCTCAAATCTCCCACTTCCTGGTTCAATGTTTCTCAGGTTTTTGCCTGCCATATGAGTTCTGTTATACTCACAAACATCATTCAAACAGTTTTAGAAACGTCAGAGTGTTTCTATCCAGGCGGTGTCAGAGGAAGGCCCTAGAAATTGTCAAAGACTCCAGCCACCCTAGTCATAGACTGTTCTCTCTGCTACCGCACGGCAAGCAGTACTGGAGCAAGTCTAGGTCCAAGAGGCTTCTAAACAGCATCCACCCCCAAGCCATAAGACTCCTGAACATCTAATCAAATGGCTATCTGGACTAATGGCTATCCCCCCTATTTTACGCTGCTGCTACTCCCTGTTTATTATCTATGCATAGTCACTTTAATAACTCTACCTACATGTACATATTACCTCAATTACCTTGACTAACCGGTGCCCCCGCACATCGACTCTGTACCGGTACCCACTGTATACAGCCTCGCTATTGTTATTTTACTGCTGCTCTTTAATTATTTGTTACTTTTTTTCTTATATTTTGTAGGTATTTTTCTTAAAACTGAATTGTTGGTTAAGGGCTTGTCAGTAAGCATTTCACTGTAAGGTCTATACGTGTTGTATTCGGCGTATGTGACAAATACAATTTGATCTGATGTGTGTGTGTGGCCATTAGCCTGTGTGTGCGTTGTGTCAGCTCTGACCTTAAGTCTGTGTGTGCTTGATTTTGACAGGCAACGGTCCAGTTCCGCTGGAGTTCGTTGGAAAATCTTAGCTCCTTACTCTTGGCAGAAGTCCAAAAACACTAGAGACTTCCTGCTGGAATTAGAGCTTCCCCACAGAAAGTCTTCAGAATTAAGGAATAACAATTATTAGATTATTATTATTAATTATTATTACTAATTATCATTGGGATTACATAGTCTTCTCAACAACACACATAACGGAGCTGTTGAAACAAAAGGTAATTATTAGGTGAAAAATTCTAACTTTTGTTTGGTAAGTAGGCAAGTGACTACTCAAACGTCACACCATCCTGAAGATTTTGGATTGAATTGAAATACACAACTATGATATGAAAAAACACATTTTAAATATGCTGTTGGATTCGAAACTTTGAACATTGCCATATTAAAGACATGATAGATCAGACGCATAGTATATAAAGGAGTGAGATCTGTAGAAAGACAGAGTGGCTGTGGAATGTGCTGGGAGGACGGGAGGAGATCAAAGGATTGCTATCGGGGAAGCAGATGGACATCTGTGGATTAGAAGGAGGGGTTTAGGTCAGGAAGTGAGGTCAGATCCCCTGAAGGGGGTAATAAGGGTTGGAGGGAACCACAAGATGTAAGGATTGGAGAGAAGGAGTGTCCTAAGTGGGATATACAGTATATACCTGTGATGATGAGAAATGTTTTGCTGTCTGAATACAGCTGTGATGACCCTTTGGGAATAATTAAACTTGGTTAAGCTTCTCTAGTGTCCGTGAGTTATTTACTCTGAAAAATAAGAACCTAACAATGCGAAGTCGCAAATCCGACAATGATTCCTCTGAATCTAAACCTTGTCATTAAAGGCTTTAAATCCACTCACCTGTTTGAATTGGTGTGAGTGGTTCTTCAGATGAGTTTGTCCTCAGATCTGGAGTCAGTGACGAAGTCTGTCTCTCCCCCCTCTCTGTCTGTCTGTTTCTCTCTACAGCCAGGGATGGTCTTTTATACAGAAAAGCGGACTTTCTGACTACGACAAACTTTCCAGAAAACTTTCCTAAAGCTAGTCTTAACCCTTTACACTATTGGAAATCGGCCTATATTAATAGAGCTAAATTGAAATATTTCTTACAGAAGAAATATGGATAACCATGGTAGCAATCAAAAGGGAACAGTTGGATATGGGAAAATTATTGGGTTAAAGGTGAGGACAAAACCGTTAACCTCTCAAAAGCCAGTGTAATCCCGTGGCGCGATATTCAAATACCTTAGAAATGCTATTACTTCAATTTCTCAAACATATGACTATTTTACACCATTTTAAAGACAAGACTCTCGTTAATCTAACCACACTGTCCGATTTCAAAAAGGCTTTACAACGAAAGCAAAACATTAGATTATGTCAGCAGAGTACCCAGCCAGAAATAATCAGACACCCATTTTTCAAGCTAGCATATAATGTCACATAAACCCAAACCACAGCTAAATGCAGCACTAACCTTTGATGATCTTCATCAGATGACAATCCTAGGACATTATGTTATACAATACATGCATGTTTTGTTCAATCAAGTTCATATTTATATCAAAAACCAGCTTTTTACATTAGCATGTGACTAGCATGTGACTAGCATTCCCACCGAACACTTCCGGTGAATTTACTAAATTACTCACGATAAACGTTCACAAAAAACACAACAATTATTTTAAGAATTATAGATACAGAACTCCTCTATGCACTCGCTATGTCCGATTTTAAAATAGCTTTTCAGTGAAAGCACATTTTGCAATATTCTGAGTAGATAGCCCGGCCATCACAGGCTAGCTATTTTGACACCCACCAAGTGTGGTACTCACCAAACTCCGATTTACTATTAGAAAAGTTTGATTACCTTTGCTGTTCTTCGTCAGAATGCACTCCCAGGACTTCTACTTCAATAAGAAATGTTGGTTTGGTTCCAAATAATCCATAGTTATATCCAAATAGCGGCATTTTGTTCGTGCGTTCAAGACACTATCCGAAGGGTAAAGAAAGGTGACGCGCCCGACGCGTTTCGTGACAAAAAATTTCAAAATATTCCATTACTGTACTTCGAAGCATGTCAAACGCTGTTTAAAATCAATGTTTATGCTATTTTTCTCGTAAAAAAGCGATAATATTCCGACCGGAAGTCGTTGTTTTCGTTCAAAGAGAGAGAAAGTTAACAAGGTGTCGGCTCGTGCACGCGCCTCCAGTCTCATTGTCCTCAGATCGACCACTATCCAAATGCGCTAATGTTTTTCAGCCATGGCCTGCAAAGCCACCATTCATCGTTCTGGCGCCTTCTGAGAGCCTATGGGAGCGTTAGAAAATGTCACGTTATGCCAGAGATCCCCTGTTTTGGTTAGAGATGATCAAGAAGGCCAAGATATAGTCAGAGAGAGCGCTTCCTGTTTGGAATCTTCTCAGGTTTTGCCCTGCCAAAGGAGTTCTGTTATACTCACAGACACCATTCAAACAGTTTTAGAAACTTTAGGGTGTTTTCTATCCAAATCTACTAATTATATGCATATTCTAGTTACTGGGCAGGAGTAGTAACCAGATTAAATCGGGTACGTTTTTTATCCAGCCGTGCAAATACTGCCCCCTATCCCCAACAGGTTAAGACTGAATCCAAACATTACACTGTTGATTTGATGTGCATTTTACCTTTACAGTACTTTTCGCCATGTTTTTTGATAACGAAATCTGAAAACACTCTGGGTAAATTCAGTAACATGTAAGAATATTCACTGAAAATTGTATCAATTATTTGAAAGCGTGTTCTATGCTAACATGGCTTAATGTGAGCTCTCACATTTTTCAACATGTTTTTTACAAAAGGATAGATTTGGAGTTAAATACACTTGGATTTCTCGGCAGGATGTAGCAGGATGCTACTACACAGCATGGCCTTCGCTCCAGATCAAAAATCTACAACCTAATTTTGACAAAAATTAACCGGAGAAATTACTCTAGCAAACAAACAGCAGAGACCTGAGGACACCATCCAACCAGGAACTGAGCTCCAAGGCTTGAAAGGACAGACCAGATACAAATTCAATTAGCACTAAGTTGTGAAGTAAAAGGCCTTTGGGCCCAACAAGTGTCAGGAGTCTTTGAAGCATCCTCTGAAGCCCCCTCCTGCTGTTCAAAGACCATTCACTGGCATTTTCTACAAGAAATCTGCCTCCAGAAATAAAAGCTTCTCCCAAGTGGGTGTGACACACACCTACCCCCATTGCCTGCTGCACTGCTGCTTGGATTCCACCTGGCGATCTGTTCACCGTCTGCCCTGGCCTGTCTCCCCCTGTCTGGTACAGGTACCCCCACCACACTCACCCCTCTCTCCCGAGCTTTCACTAGCCTCCGTCACACACGCACTGTTGGGGCGAGTGTCTCTGAACTTACAATGGCTAGACTTTTGGCCTCCCATCCTATTCTAACCAGCTCTCGCCGGCTTTGGATTCATGTTACCTGATGAAATTGCTGTACAATATGATCTTGTTGCAATCTGATGCACATTCAGATGTCATAAATCAGCACTGCAGAGCTCTCCCTGTACTATGTTGTGCCTTGATTGTATTACTGTTGATGATATCTGGAAATGTGCATGTACACCCATCTACTGTTGCTAGGCCCAATTCTGACTTGTGCTCTGATATCTGCTTCACTGATTTCTGATCTCGTAAAAGCCTGTGTTTTCTGCATGTTAACACTAGAAGCTTATTACCTAAAACTGATAAATTGAAAGTGTGGGTTGACAGCTCCAATCCAGATGTTGGTCATTACTGAGACGTGGTTAAGGAAGAGTGTTTTGAATACTGATGTTAACCTTTGTGGTTATAACCTTTTTCGGCAAGACAGATGTTCCAAAGGTGGGGGAGTCTTTGGTAATGGCAATCTTTACCATGGATCATCTTCAGTGCTCGGTTGTCTCCACCAAGTCTGTCCCCAAACAATTTGATATGCTGGTTTTAAGCATTAAACTTTCAAATAACTCTTTGTTGACTGTTGCTGTGTGCTATCGTCCTCCATCAGCACCAGCCTGTACCCTACCTGCCCAAGGCTCTCTCCTGGCCTCTTACACTAAGTCTGAATTTGTCCTGCTAGGTGACCTAAACTGGGACACGCTTAAACCACCTGACCAGGTCCTAAAGCAATAGGACTCCCTAAATCTTTCATATCACCAATCCCACAAGGAATGACTCCAAACACCCAGAAAAGGCTACTCTCCTCGATGTTATCCTCACAAATAATCCTGTTGTGGGGATGTTTTTCAGCGGCAGGGACTGGGAGACTAGTCAGGATCAAGGGAAAGATGAACGGAGCAAAGTACAGAGAGATCCTTGATGAAAACCTGCTCCAGAGCATTCAGGACCTCAGACTGTCGTGAAGGATCACCTTCCAACAGGACAATGAACCTAACCACACAGCCAAGACAACGGAGGAGTGGCTTTGGGACAAGTCTCTGAATGTCCTCGAGTGGGCAAGCCAGAGCCCGGACTTGAACCGATCTAACATCTCTGGAGAGACCTGAAAAAAGCTGTGCAGCGACGCTCCCCATCCAACCTGACAGAGCTTGAGAGGATCTGCAGAGAAGATTGGAAGAAACTCCCAAAATACAGGTGTGCCAAGCTTGTAGCGTCCTACCCAAGAACACTCAAGGCTGTAATCACTGCCAAAGGTGCTTCAACAAAGTACTGAGTAAATGGTCTGAATACTTATGTAAATGTGATATATGTTTTTACATTTTTATAAATTTTCAAACATTTCTACAAATCTGTTTTTCCTTTGTCATCATGGGACATTGGGTGTAGATTGATTTTAGAATAAGGCTGTAACATAACAAAATGTGGAATAAGTGAAGGGGTCTGAATACTTTCCGAATGCACTGTATGTGAGAACGCTGTTCATAAACTACATCTCAGCGTTCAACATCATAATGCCCTCCAAGCTCATCACTAAGCTCAGGACCCTGGAACTGAACATCTCCCTCTGCTGATCGTGGACTACAGGAAATGGAGGGCCGAGCACGCCCCCATCCACATTGATGGGGCTGTAGTGGAACGGGTCGAGAGCTTCAAGTTCCTCGGTGTCCCCATCACTAAGGAATTAACATGGTCCACACACATCACTAAGGACCTATCATGGTCCAAGCACACCAACACAGTCGTGAAAAGGGCACGACAACACCTCTTCCCCCTCAGGAGGTTGAAAAGATTTGGCCGCAGATTCTCAAAGTTCTACAGCTGCACCATTGAGAGCATCTTGACTGGCTGCATCACCGCCTGGTATGGCAACTGCTTGGCATCCGACCGCAAAGTGCTTACAGAGGGTAGTGGGTGTGGACCAATACATCACTGGGGCTTAGCTCTCTGCCATCCAGGACCTCTATACCAGCTGGTGTCAGAGGGAGGCCCTAACATTTTTCAAAGATTCCAGCCACCCAAGCCATAGACTGTTCACTCTGCTTCTGCATGGCAAGCGGTACCGATGCATCAGGTCTGGAACCAACAGGACCCTGAACAGCTTCTACTCCCAAGCCACAGACACAATCACACATACCACTCACACACAGGCATACACACACTTACACACTTACATACGCTGTGTTTAGTATCTATTGTCTATTCTGTTGCCTAGTTACCAGTTACCTATATGTAAGTACAGTATCTACTTCAATGACCTCATACCCCTGAACATGGACTCTGTACTGGTACCCCCTGTATAAAGCAACGTTATCGTTACTCATTGTGTATTTGTGCCTCAACCCCCAGGGGGCCCCATTGATTTTGTTGAGTCACAGGTATGAGTTGAACACACATAAGACATGGCAAGATGTGTAGAATTGCAGGAAATCTGCTTTTTAAACTGCAAAATGTTCTCTCCACCAACAACAAGGATGTGAGCAGTTTGGGGTTGCATGCCTGGGGGTTTGTTCCTTCAACTATACATGTTTCATTAACCTTTATTTAACTAGGCAAGTCAGTTAAAAACAAAATCTTATTTACAATGATAGCCTACCCCGGGCCAAACCCAGACGACGTTGGGCCAATTGTGCGCCACCCTATGGGACTCCCAATCACGGCCGGATTTGATACAGCCTGGATTCAAACCAGCTACTGCAGTGATGCCTCTGGCACTGAGATACAGTGTCTTATACCACTGCACCACTCGGGAGCCCATAAATGACAATGTCCAGCCACATCATTGCCATCTAGACAAATGTGTGTGTCAAAACCTTCTCAAATAGTATTTGAGTACCCCTGCCTGATAATTACTTTACCCACCTGGTGTCCCAGGTCTAAATCAGGTCCAGATATGAATTTGAGGGAAATATATCAACAACCAAAGGCTACCTTCACTCCCTGCTGGACAACTGTGTTGGGTATAAGCAGGTGCAGAGGACTCAGAGAATAGTAGATGACGTCTGGGATGTTCTTCAAGGTTCTCATCCAACTATGGAAGCCCACTGAGTCATTACGGTTGAGTGACAGCTCCCCCAGCCAACCGGAGCCTCCCACCACCTTGGTGTGGTGGCTGAGGAAGCTAGAGCTGTCAGAGGTCTTCGAGTCATGGTTGTCCAGAACTTTGGAGCAACTTTGGACGCTAGGGGAAACTTTACTTCTCCCAAGGCCCATATCAAGACCTGTGGACAAGCAGGATTCCACCTGAGGAATGATGTTCTGAATGTTAACCAATGCTATGTAACTGAACCAATGCAATGTAACTAAACCAACGCTATGTGACTGAACCAATATGTAACTGAACCAACGCTATGTAACTAAACCAACGCTATGTAACTGAACCAACGCTATGTAACTGAACCAACGCTATGTAACTGAACCAACGGTATGTAACTAAACCAACGCTATGTAACTGAACCAACGCTATGTAACTGAACCAACGCTACGTGACTGAACCAATATGTAACTGAACCAACGCTATGTAACTAAACCAACGCTATGTAACTGAACCAACGCTATGTAACTGAACCAACTGTTAGGGTTGAACTGGCTATTTGAATACATAACCTTTATAATACACTGGGGAAGCTATGCTACAATATTAAGTATATGAACTGCGAGTAAATCAACTGAAGACAAGAAGAACTACAACCGGCAACAGGAAGTGCGTCACGACGCTGGGATCAGCCTACACGCCGACGACAGGAGGAGCAAGTTTAAACCACGCTCCTCCTCCCTCGGACAGGTCGGCATTGAGCGGAAAATATCTCTCGGTATAAATGAGAGAACAATAGAATGTGACGCTCTCTTCTCTGTTTTGCCCTGCGAGGTAAAACAGCGAGACCGTATATATACGAACCACACATATACCACGCACGTGTTTGCATGAATTAAAGTACAGCTAAATCAGAAGTTACTATGTGCTGACTATTTTGTTCTGTTACCAGAAACGAACTGTCGCAACATTAACACAATGCTATGGAACTGAACTAACGCTATGTAACTGAACCAACGCTATGTAACTGAACCAACGTTATGTGACTGAACCAACTCTATGTAACTGAACCAACGCTATGTAACTGAACCAACGTTATGTGACTGAACCAACTCTATGTGACTGAACCAACGCTATGTAACTGAACCAATGCTATGTAACTGAACCAATGCTATGTAAGTGAACCAGCAGCGTTGCAGTTTCTTTGTATGTTTTTATTTTCCTGAATAAATGACCCTTTCTAGTTATTAATATATTATAATAACATAAGCTGTCTGGCTCTCTGATATTTGCACCTTGTTTCAATATTGAAATTCGATTTCAGGAGTCGGAACGAGACAGACAGGCAGAGAGCTTTTCTCAGCCAGTGGAAATCATGAATCAGCTGGAATCATGTAACTGAACCAACGCTATGTAACTGAACCAACGCTATGTAACTGAACCAACGCTATGTATAATTACAATCCAAATACTTGTCATGGATGGAAAAATGGAATGCTTAAATGCGCTAAAATGGTGTCCTTTCCATAACACTCTAAATATGAGAATAATTGAGGACCTGGTTTGTAGAGAGTCTCTCAAGTGAAGCCTGACAGGTGTGTATTGCTGTGGTCATCGTCAGCCTGCCTCCCAGGTCAACCTGGCGGATGTAGTGAGTCCCATAGGTGACTATGAGCCGGCGGTACTGGGCCTTGGCGGTCTCAGAGAATGAGAAGTAGATCTTGGGCAGGAGATCGATGTCCTTCCGGAACTCTTCGCTGAGAGCAGGGCTGTCTGACACGCGATAACTGGAACACAGGAGAATGTTCAATCAATCAGTCAGTCAGTCAGTTAGTCAGTCAGTCAAGAAGACATTCTAGGTTGGAGTCTAGTATGTTGCAGACTGTCGATCTGACTTCAGATTCTTTGGCTACTTAGACTGCGTCTCCACAGGCTTATGCCATTTTCTTTTGTTATGTTTTTATTTTCCTGAATAAATGACCCTTTCTAGTTATTAATATATTATAATAACATAAGCTGTCTGGCTCTCTGATATTTGCACCTTGTTTCAATATTGAAATTCGATTTCAGGAGTCGGAACGAGACAGACAGGCAGAGAGCTTTTCTCAGCCAGTGGAAATCATGAATCAGCTGGAATCATTTTTATGGATATATACAAAGAAATGTCAATAGAAAACAACTAAATTAAGTGAAATGCAGCTAGTTTGACTGGATTGTTGCATATTAATATTACTATTGTGATGCATAATTGCCATGGAAATTTGGAAAGTCCAATCAATGAGCATTATGGGTAATGTAGTCATTCTACAAATTCAAAATTGGCCTAGAAATGCTTACATTATTTACAGTGTGACAGCATGGTATCCCAGGGATACAGGATATTACAAAACACAAAAACCAGGAAAATAAAGCAAAACACATGGAATATTCAGTGGACAAAACATTAGGAACACCTTTTCTTTTCGTGACTGACCAGGTGAATCCAGGTGAAAGGTATGATCCCTTATTGATGTCACTTGTTAAATGCACTTCCATCAGTGTAGATGAAGGGGAGAAGACAGGTTAAAGAATGATTTTTAAGCCTTGAGACAATTGAGACATGGATTGTGTATGTTTACCATTCATAGGGTAAATGGGCAAGACAAAGGATTTAAGCGACTTTGAACGGGGTATGCTAGTAGGTAGCAGACACACAGGTTTGTGTCAAGAACTGCAACGCTGCTGGGTTTTTCCCTCTCAACAGTTTTCCGTGTGTATCAACAATGGTCCACCACCCAAAGGACATACAGCCAACTGGACATGCCTGCAGGAAGCATTGGAGTCAACATGGGCCAACGTCCCTGTGGAACACTTTCGACACCTTGTCGCCCTGAAAAATTGAGGCTGTTCTGAGGTCAAAGAGGGGTGCAACTCAATATTAGGAAGGTGTTCCTAATTTTTTGTCCACTCTGTAAAGTTTTACATTTACATTACATTTTAGTCATTTAGCAGACGCTCTTATCCAGAGCGACTTACAGTAGTGAATGCATACATTAAATTTTTTTTTTTTTTTTTTTGTGCTGGCCCCCCGTGGGAATCGAACCCACAACCCTGGCGTTGCACACACCATGCTCTACCAACTGAGCTACAGGGAAGGCTAGTTGACAGTACCATGTAAGAGGACGACACGAAAATGAAATAAATCGGTGCAGAATTGTAGGAGATCCTCCCGCAACTTGACAGCAAGGTTTATACAAATCTCCTCTGTTGAAAACCAAATGCTAGTCTAAAAGAAAATGGGAGTTAATGTCTAGGTGCTTTTTATAGTGGAGATGAAGTTTATAAGGCCTTAAACATAGATAACAAACGTGAGCTGGTAGATTAGTCAGGCAACACTGGAGAGGTGGAAATACAATCCCACTCCCAGCTTGGATATGGTCTCTTCACTCAAAACATTATATTTTTGGGGCGTTTATAACCATGATTTGGTTTAACAGTACCCTAAAGTGCATTTAGTAAGTAATTAAATCATGTTTATTAATTAGGAAATTTGTAAAAATATTTATTCCATTCCACCATGAGGGCGGCTAGATAATTTGGGCTGGTATTCATGAATTAAAGGAACTGACATGTATCAATCTAGCTAATGGGTTTTGAGTTTCCACTTCCTCAGATGGTGATTAGCTAATGGGTTTTGAGTTTCCACTTCCTCAGATGGTGATTAGCTAATGGGTTTTGAGTTTCCACTTCCTCAGATGGTGATTAGCTAATGGGTTTGAGTTTCCACTTCCTCAGATGGTGATTAGCTAATGGGTTTGAGTTTCCACTTCCTCAGATGGTGATTAGCTAATGGGTTTGAGTTTCCACTTCCTCAGATGGTGATTAGCTAATGGGTTTTGAGTTTCCACTTCCTCAGATGGTGATTAGCTAATGGGTTTGAGTTTCCACTTCCTCAGATGGTGATTAGCTAATGGGTTTTGAGTTTCCACTTCCTCAGATGGTGATTAGCCCCAAGTGAATTAGCCTATGTGATATGTGTACACAAAATGATTGTCAGCAAATGAATCACCATCAAACAAAATTAACCTGCAATTCTAGAGTCGTATTTTGACAGTAAAATTCTAGCAACAATAGCCAAATCGTCAACTACTGGTTTAGGTGTTGCACATCACCATATATTTATCATGCATTCATGTTAGATTAAACAACTTATTTATTGAATCATACCATCTCAATCGCACCGTGATCGACTTCATAATGTTACTACAAATGTTTTCTATTGCGTGACGCCATTACACAATGTTCAATGAGACCAAGTCATGGGCTGGTGCAGTGGCACAGAGGAGGAAGTTCTTCTGGAGCACTCTTTTACTGTTTTGGATGACATGGGATCATGGTAGGCCTATCACAACATTGAGAGAGAAAGCAGGTGCCATGACAACACAGGAAATAGAGTTTTTTTTAAATGCTCCGGAGTTGAGAATATTGGTATAGAGCAGATAAACACATTGCTGTTTTGTAGGAGGGGGGAATAGCATTGAATCAAATTATTGATTTCCAATGATTTACCACTCGTAAGGGCAGGCTTCCGTTAGTTATTATTATTGTTATTATTATTATTATTGTTAGTATTATTATTGTTATTATTATTATTGTTATTATTAATAATATTATTATTATTGTAATTATTATTATTATTGTTATTGTTGTTATTGTAATTATTATGATTGTTATTATTATTGTAATTATTATTATTGTTATTGTTGTTATTGTTATTGTTGTTATTATTATAATTATTGTTATTATTACTATTATTGTTGTTGTTATTATTATTATTGTTATTAGTAATATTGTTATTATTATTACTAGTATTATTGTTATTATTGTTATTATTATTATTATTGTTAGTATTATTATTGTTATTATTATTATTGTTATTATTAATAATATTATTATTATTGTAATTATTATTATTATTGTTATTGTTGTTATTGTAATTATTATGATTGTTATTATTATTGTAATTATTATTATTGTTATTGTTGTTATTGTTATTGTTGTTATTATTATAATTATTGTTATTATTACTATTATTGTTGTTGTTATTATTATTATTGTTATTAGTAATATTGTTATTATTATTACTAGTATTATTGTTATTATTGTTATTATTATTGTTGTTATTGTTATTATTATTATCATTATTATTACCTGTAGCGGCGGCAGCGGAGATTCTGTGAAAAGAAGGAGTAGTGTTTGTCCCTAGTCTTCTTCTTGGCAAATCTGGTTATATGTGACTGTGACCCTCCCATCTCTATGCCAACATATACCCCCTTCTCCAGACCCAGACCCACCTTTCAGTCTTTAGAGTTCTCGTTGGCAGTGGCCTCTGCCAGATTACTGGAGAGGAGAGGAGAGGAGAGGAGAGGAGAGGAGAGGAGGGAGAGGAGAGGAGAGGAGAGGAGAGGAGAGGAGAGGAGAGGAGAGGGGGGGGGGGGGGGGGGGGGGGGGCAAAGAGAGAAAGAGTTTAAACTCAACTCAACACAAACCTAGAAATACATTTTGCACGAGTTGCAAATACTGAAATAAATGACAAATGAACTGATATTGTCATGGCAGTAACTTTTACAGTAACACAGTTAATCCCAGGAAGCTATTTGGAAAATATGAACATTTAATGGGTGTTTGATAATGGCTGAAAAATAAGCAGGAATAATGACAATAGAAGATGGCAGCACTCACTTGAATAGAAGTTGTAATTGAAGCGTTGTTTTAATTCTCTTTATCTCATAGCAACATGTCTGAATAGATCACACACTGACGTGCGTTTTGGCTTAACCCTCAACAATGCCCTGTCACACACACACACACACACACACACACACACACACACACACACACACACACACACACACACACACACACACACACACAATTCAGTCCCATTCAAAATCCTATTTTCCCTAAGTCCTAAACCGAAAACCTAACCTTAACCCTAAACCTAGCTCCTAACCCTACAACTAACCCTAGCTCCTAACCCTAAAACTAACTAGCTCCTAACCCTAAAACTAACTCTAGCTCCTAACCCTAAAACTAACTCTAGCTCCTAACCCTAAAACTAACTCTAGCTCCTAGCCCTAAAACTAATCCTAGCTCCTAACCCTAAAACTAACTAGCTCCTAACCCTAAAACTAACTCTAGCTCCTAACCCTAAAACTAACTCTAGCTCCTAGCCCTAAAACTAATCCTAGCTCCTAACCCTAAAACTAACCCTAGCACCTAACCCTAAAACTAACCCTAGCTCCTAACCCTAAAACTAACTCTAGCTCCTAACCCTAAAACTAACTCTAGCTCCTAGCCCTAAAACTAATCCTAGCTCCTAACCCTAAAACTAACCCTAGCACCTAACCCTAAAACTAACTCTAGCTCCTAACCCTAAAACTAACTCTAGCTCCTAACCCTAAAACTAACTCTAGCTCCTAGCCCTAAAACTAATCCTAGCTCCTAACCCTAAAACTAACTCTAGCTCCTAACCCTAAAACTAACTCTAGCTCCTAGCCCTAAAACTAATCCTAGCTCCTAACCCTAAAACTAACCCTAGCACCTAACCCTAAAACTAACTCTAGCTCCTAACCCTAAAACTAACTCTAGCTCCTAACCCTAAAACTAACTCTAGCTCCTAGCCCTAAAACTAACCCTAGCACCTAACCCTAAAACTAACTCTAGCACCTAACCCTAAAACTAACTCTAGCGCCTAACCCTAAAACTAACTCTAGCTCCTAACCCTAAAACGAACTGATTTAAGATTTGAACAGAAATACATTCTATCACATTAACATCAGTACATACCATCTCAACATATTACAAATAGCTTTATCCTTATTAATACAATGTATACAACCATTTAGATGCAAGTCCCATAGCTGAGGCTATTATATAAACAGTATTATGGTAATATGGCTATATTGTCTCTTCTGAGTATCACAAAATTGTACCAAGCGGACCAGTTCGTAGCTGGATTCTTCACCAAACTTTTATACCTTCTCCAGAACATAAATGTCATTCGGTTCCCCAATTCTGTGAGTTGGAAGAATTTCCTGTGTCTCTCTATGAAACCCCTCTCTGTCTCAACTGTGGCCCGTTAGGCAGGACATTTCCTTTGGAATTTACGACCGTTTTCACAGGGCCTGGGTAGGGAGAAGTAGGTAGGGGGATGGTGCAAGGGGGAGGGGGTCAACTGTGCTCCCTGTTCCCAGAGAGAGGGCAACGTCATGACAATAGCAAATTAACCCACATACACATTTAATCTTCCTGAGGTCACATTAAATCAAATTGTCACATTGTCAAATCTCTATAAACACAGTTGAGAAGCCTGATCTAACTGGGGCTGCTGTACAGGGCCTTCAGGAAGTATTCATAACCTTTGACTTATTCCACATGTTGTTGTGTTACAGCCTGAATTCAATCGTTTTTTCCCTCACCCATGTACACACAATAACAACAAAGTGAAAACATGTTTTTAGAACTGTTGTCAAATTTATTGAAAATGAAATACAGAAATAGCTCATCTACATAAGTATTCAACACGTTAGAATCACCTTTGTCAGCGATTATAGCTGAGTCTTTCTGGTTAAGTCTCTGAGAGTTTATGTTATTGTCCTGCTTAAAGGTGATTTTGTCTCCCAGTGTCTGTTGGAAAGCAGACTGAACTAGGTTTTCCTCTAGGATTTTGCCTGAGCTTAGCTCTATTCAGTTTCTTTTTATCCTAAAAAACTTCCTAGTCCTTGCCGATGACAAGTATATCCATAACATGATGCGGCCACCACCATGCTTGAAAATATGAAGAGTGGTACTCAGTGATGTGTTGGATTTGCCCCAAATCCAACACAACCTAACGTGAATTTCTTTGCCACTTTACTTAAGTGCTTCGTTCTTTTCACTGTTATTTAGGTTAATATTGTGGAGTAACTACAATGTTGTTGAGACATCCTCAGTTTCCCCTATCAGAGCCAATAAACTGTTTTAAAGTCACCATTGGTCTCATGGTGAAATCCCTGAGCAGTTTCCTTCCACTCCGGCAACTGAGTCAAGGACACCAGTATCTTTGAAGTGACTGGATGTATTGATACACCATCCAAAGTGTAATTAATAACTTCACCCTGCTCAAAGGGATATTAAATGCCTGCTCCCCCCCACACATCTATCTCCCCAGTGTTGTGGCTGAATCTGTTTGAAATGTACTGCTCATTACTGATATTTGTATGTGTGAGGTTCAGAGATGAGGTAGTCATTCAAAAATCATGTTAACCACTATCACTGAACACAGAGTGAGTCCATGCAACCGATTATGTGACTTGTTATGCAAATGTGTACTCCTGAACTTATTTAGGCTTGCCATAACAAAAGGGTTGACACTGATTCAAAACTTTTCAGCTTTTCATGTTTAATTCATTTGTCAAACTTTTCTAAAAACATTATTCCACTTTGACATTATGGGTTATTGTGTGTTGGCATGTGACAAAGCTCAATGTAATCCATTTTAAATTCAGGCTGTCACACAACAAACTGTAGAAAAAGTCAAGGGGTGTGAATACATTCTGAAGGCACTGTACAGTGTGCTGCACAAGTTTTGTGATTTCAAATGATGACACCCATATTAACCAGGTCACACCTCACCACCCATATTAACCAGGTCACACCTCACCACCCATATTAACCAGGTCACACCTCACCACCCATATTAACCAGGTCACACCTCACCACCCATATTAACCAGGTCACACCTCACCACCCATATTAACCAGGTCACACCTCACCACCCATATTAACCAGGTCACACCTCACCACCCATATTAAAAATCAGGTCACACCTCACCACACTAACACAAATGCAGCAAACATACTGTATCTCAAAGGCCATTAAAAGGACAGTGATCAGTGTTTAGGGGAAATGGGTCGTTTAATACAAACTGTCATGCAACGTTTACTGAACTGAACACACAGTAGCAGCATCAGACAGACACCCAACAAAATAAAAGTCCAGAGACAGGTTTACAAAATAAGAGTCCTTTAATGGTGGGAGATGAACAGATCATATGAAGTGCCTCTTAGCAGATTCAAGCTTACAAAATCCCTTCCCCACATGCATACTGGGTATTGTAGTTCCCTGGAACATAGGAGATACAGTGAAGAAGTAAATGGAATTGGGGGGGGCACTACAAACATGGCAGACAGTGGACTGTGCCCTGACTATTTTACCACTAAGGGATGTTGGTAGCAATTTAAATAATCCCATGAGTCAGCCTTCTACATGTCGGTCTCCTATGAGAGAGTATGGAACACTGGTCTACCACTAACCATCTGACATGTTATCATTGAGACAGAATAATGCCTTGGCAAACAGAGAGGGGTCACTATAAAGCAGGGGGTGGAGGGGTAATGGTCCATGTGAACAGACAGACACACACACACTCGTTCGCTCAGTCAGTCAGTCACTACCAACAGGTCTCTTATTTTCACACACACACACACAACGATGTAGCCATGGCAACGGGTACAAGGGGTGTTGATAGTGTCAGTGTAAAGTTGCATATAGAACAGAACGGTGGGTGGGGGGGTATTTGAGGTGGAAGGGATTCTAAGGGTAGTAGGGAGGACAAGAGGGGGTATTCAGGGGGTGACGGGGGTATTCAGGGGGTCAGAGCTTGTCTCTATCCCGTGCGAAGGATGACGTGAACTCCAGAATCGGTGAACACCGGACCACTCATGTCTCCCACCTTCAGAGCAAAGGACGCATCCTCAAACGGCTTCTGCATCTGACCTGAAACACACACACTCTTCTATCACAACTAAAACAGAAAATACCTGTGCCAGTCTGTGATTGCATGCTTGTGTGTGTGTGTGTGTGTGTATAGTATATTTTCCATTTGACTGTGTGTGTGTGTGTGTGTATAGTATATTTTCCATTTGACTGTGTGTGTGTGTGTGTGTGTGTGTATAGTATATTTTCCATTTGACTGTGTGTGTTACCTCTGCCGAACAGCCCCAGGTCTCCTCCGTTGCGTGCGGAGCTGCAGTCACTGAACTGAGAGGCCAGAGCCTCAAACTCCTCCTCTCCTGACTGCATCCGCTCTATGTACTCTACAAACATGTTAAACACACACACCATGTTATATAACACTTACTCTACAAACATGTTAAACACACACACCATGTTATATAACACTTACTCTACAAACATGTTAAACACACACACCATGTTATATAACACTTACTCTACAACATGTTAACACACACACCATGTCATATAACACTTACTCTACAACATGTAAAGACACACACCATGTTATATAACACTTACTCTACAACATGTTAACACACACACCATGTCATATAACACTTACTCTACAACATGTTAACACACACACACCATGTTATATAACACTTACTCTACAACATGTTAACACACACACACCATGTTATATAACACTTACTCTACAACATGTTAACACACACACCATGTTATATAACACTTACTCTACAACATGTTAACACACACACACCATGTTATATAACACTTACTCTACAACATGTTAACACACACACCATGTTATATAACACTTACTCTACAACATGTAAAGACACACACCATGTCATATAACACTTACTCTACAACATGTTAAACACACACACCATGTCATATAACACTTACTCTACAACATGTAAAGACACACACCATGTCATATAACACTTACTCTACAACATGTTAACACACACACACACCATGTTATATAACACTTACTCTACAACATGTTAACACACACACACACCATGTTATATAACACTTACTCTACAACATGTTAACACACACACACACCATGTTATATAACACTTACTCTACATGTTAACCACACACACCATGTTATATAACACTTACTCTACATGTTAACACACACACACACCATGTTATATAACACTTACTCTACATGTTAACCACACACACCATGTTATATAACACTTACTCTACATGTTAACACACACACACACCATGTTATATAACACTTACTCTACAACATGTTAACACACACACACCATGTTATATAACACTTACTCTACAACATGTTAACACACACACACCATGTTATATAACACTTACTCTACAACATGTTAATAACACACACACACCATGTTATATAACACTTACTCTACAACATGTTAACACACACACACCATGTTATATAACACTTACTCTACAACATGTTAACACACACACACACCATGTTATATAACACTTACTCTACAACATGTTAACACACACACACACACACCATGTCATATAACACTTACTCTACAACATGTTAACACACACACACACAATGTCATATAACACTTACTCTACAACATGTTAAACACACACACCATGTCATATAACACTTACTCTACAACATGTAAAGACACACACCATGTCATATAACACTTACTCTACAACATGTTAACACACACACACACCATGTTATATAACACTTACTCTACAACATGTTAACACACACACACACCATGTTATATAACACTTACTCTACAACATGTTAACACACACACACACCATGTTATATAACACTTACTCTACATGTTAACCACACACACCATGTTATATAACACTTACTCTACATGTTAACACACACACACACCATGTTATATAACACTTACTCTACATGTTAACCACACACACCATGTTATATAACACTTACTCTACATGTTAACACACACACACACCATGTTATATAACACTTACTCTACAACATGTTAACACACACACACCATGTTATATAACACTTACTCTACAACATGTTAACACACACACACCATGTTATATAACACTTACTCTACAACATGTTAATAACACACACACACCATGTTATATAACACTTACTCTACAACATGTTAACACACACACACCATGTTATATAACACTTACTCTACAACATGTTAACACACACACACACCATGTTATATAACACTTACTCTACAACATGTTAACACACACACACACACACCATGTCATATAACACTTACTCTACAACATGTTAACACACACACACACAATGTCATATAACACTTACTCTACAACATGTTAACACACACACACACCATGTCATATAACACTTACTCTACAACATGTTAACACACACACACACACACACCATGTTACATAACACTTACACTGCAACATGTTAACACACACACTGCAACATGTTAATAACACACACAACATGCTAAACTCACAAACACACCCTACAACATGTTACACACCCTACAACATGTTACACAAACTGCAACATGTTATTAACACACACTGCAACATGCTACTAACATACACACACCACCTCTCTCAACACACTGATACATGCACATACATATTTAGATGTATATATATTCTTATTCCATTCCATTCTTTAGATGTATATATATTCTTATTCCATTCCTTTATTTAGATGTACATATTCTTATTCCATCCCTTTACTTAGATTTGTGTGTATTAGATAGTTGTTGTGGAATTGGTAGATTACTTGGATATTACTGCACTGTCAGAACTAGAAGCACAAGCATTTCACTACACTCACAATAACATCTGTAACCATGTGTATGTGACGAATAACATCTGTAACCATGTGTATGTGACCAATAACATCTGTAACCATGTGTCTGTGACCAATAACATCTGTAACCATGTGTCTGTGACCAATAACATCTGTAACCATGTGTCTGTGACGAATAACATCTGTAACCATGTGTCTGTGACCAATAACATCTGTAACCATGTGTCTGTGACGAATAACATCTGTAACCATGTGTATGTGACCAATAACATCTGTAACCATGTGTATGTGACCAATAACATCTGTAACCATGTGTATGTGACCAATAACATCTGTAACCATGTGTCTGTGACCAATAACATCTGTAACCATGTGTCTGTGACCAATAACATCTGTAACCATGTGTCTGTGACGAATAACATCTGTAACCATGTGTATGTGACCAATAACATCTGCTAACCATGTGTATGTGACCAATAACATCTGTAACCATGTGTATGTGACCAATAACATCTGTAACCATGTGTATGTGACCAATAACATCTGTAACCATGTGTATGTGACCAATAACATCTGTAACCATGTGTATGTGACCAATAACATCTGCTAACCATGTGTATGTGACCAATAACATCTGCTAACCATGTGTATGTGACCAATAACATCTGTAACCATGTGTATGTGACCAATAACATCTGTAACCATGTGTATGTGACCAATAACATCTGTAACCATGTGTATGTGACCAATAACATCTGTAACCATGTGTATGTGACCAATAACATCTGTAACCATGTGTATGTGACCAATAACATCTGTAACCATGTGTATGTGACCAATAACATCTGTAACCATGTGTATGTGACGAATAACACTCACTTTGTATGAGGTCGAGGGCCTCGTCTTTGGAGCGTGTGATGTTCTCCTCCCTCCAGGAGGACGGGCGACGCGATTGGCTGTGCTTCACCAGGAGGTGGGAACAACGCACCTTGTCTGGCTCACCACTCCCATCACCTACAATTCAATACAACTTTATTGTCCCCTCCCATCACCTACAATTCAATACAACTTTATTGTCCACTTCCCTCATCAACAATACAACTTAATTGTTCATATGATGCTACAAAAAAACAAAAAGTCTTCTTCTCATCCCCCCAAACAGCAGCACACCCCACACACAGTAGAGAGGAGCAGCACACCCCACACACAGTAGAGAGGAGCAGCACACCCCACACACAGTAGAGAGGAGCAGCACACCCCACACACAGTAGAGAGGAGCAGCACACCCCACACACAGTAGAGAGGAGCAGCACACCCCACACACAGTAGAGAGGAGCAGCACACCCCACACACAGTAGAGAGGAGCAGCACACCCCACACACAGTAGAGAGGAGCAGCACACCCCACACACAGTAGAGAGGAGCAGCACACCCCACACACAGTAGAGAGGAGCAGCACACCCCACACACAGTAGAGAGGAGCAGCACCCTCCACACACAGTAGAGGAGCAGCACACTCCACCCACAGTAGAGGAGCAGCACACTCCACACACACTCCACACACAGTAGAGGAGCAGCACACTCCACACACAGTAGAGAGGAGCAGCACACTTCACACACAGTAGAGGAGCAGCACATTTCACACACAGTAGAGGAGCAGCACATTTCACACACAGTAGAGGAGCAGCACATTTCACACACAGTAGAGGAGCAGCACACCCCACACACAGTAGAGAGGAGCAGCACACCCCACACAGTAGAGAGGAGCAGCACACCCCACACACAGTAGAGAGGAGCAGCACACCCCACACACAGTAGAGAGGAGCAGCACACCCCACACACAGTAGAGAGGAGCAGCACACCCCACACACAGTAGAGAGGAGCAGCACACCCCACACACAGTAGAGAGGAGCAGCACACCCCACACACAGTAGAGAGGAGCAGCACCCTCCACACACAGTAGAGGAGCAGCACACTCCACCCACAGTAGAGGAGCAGCACACTCCACACACACTCCACACACAGTAGAGGAGCAGCACACTCCACACACAGTAGAGAGGAGCAGCACACTCCACACACAGTAGAGGAGCAGCACATTTCACACACAGTAGAGGAGCAGCACATTTCACACACAGTAGAGGAGCAGCACATTTCACACACAGTAGAGGAGCAGCACATTTCACACATAGTAGAGGAGCAGCACATTTCACACACAGTAGAGCAGCACACCTCACACACAGTTGAGAGGAGCACAGGATCAAACCATAGTGCAGCGCCCCTGGATGGAGAGCATGTTGTTGGGTTAAGGGCCAGCATGCTGCTGGGTTAAGGGCCAGCACCCCTCCAGTTGTCAGATCAACCCCCCCAGGTCAATTTTACAGTGCCCCACCAGGGATTCTAACCGTGACCTTTCAGCTACAGGTCCATCCCCTAAGCTGCTGGGCGACCTACCTGACCCCACCGGACGCTCCCACTGGCTGGCATTGGTGATGTGGTTAAAGTAGTACACTCTACCTAGGAAAGGGAGGAGGACGGGGGGAGGAGGGAGAAAGAGGATGGGGGAGGAGGGCAGGAGAAAGAGAGGGGGGTAGGAGAGAGAGAAAGAGGACGGGGGAGGGAGAGAAAGAGGACGGGGAGAGAGGGAGAGAAAGAGGACGGGGAGAGAGGGAGAGAAAGAGGACGGGGAGAGAGGGAGAGAAAGAGGACGGGGAGAGAGGGAGAGAAAGAGGACGGGGAGGGAGGGAGAGAAAGAGGACGGGGAGGGAGGGAGAGAAAGAGGACGGGGAGGGAGAGAGAGAAAGAGGACGGGGAGGGAGGGAGAGAAAGAGGACGGGGAGGGAGGGAGAGAAAGAGGACGGGGGAGGGAGAGAGAGAAAGAGGACGGGGAGAGAGGGAGAGAAAGAGGACGGGGAGGGAGAGAGAGAAAGAGGACGGGGAGAGAGGGAGAGAAAGAGGACGGGGAGGGAGGGAGAGAAAGAGGACGGGGAGAGAGGGAGAGAAAGAGGACGGGGAGGGAGAGAGAGAAAGAGGACGGGGAGGGAGAGAAAGAGGACGGGGAGGGAGAGAGAGAAAGAGGACGGGGGAGGAGGGCGGGAGAGAGGGGGGAGGAAGGGGGGGTGGGGAGAAGGGAGGGAGAGAAAGAGGACAGGGAGGGAGAGAAAGAGGACGGGGAGGGAGAGAAAGAGGACGGGGAGGGAGAGAAAGAGGACGGGGAGGGAGAGAAAGAGGACGGGGAGGGAGAGAAAGAGGACGGGGAGGGAGAGAAAGAGGACGGGGAGAGGGGAGAGAAAGAGAACGGGGAGAGGGGAGAGAAAGAGAACGGGGGAGAGGGGAGAGAAAGAGAACGGGGGAGAAGGGGGAGGAAGAGAGGGGGGGGTGGGGGAGAAGGGAGGGAGAGAGAAAGGACGGGGGAGGGAGAGAAAGATGACGGGGAGGAAGGGAATGGAGAGAAAGGATGGGAGGGGGAGGGAGAGAAAGGATGGGGAGGGAAAAAGAGGACAGGAGTAGGGGAAGAGAGAGGAGAGGTGTTGGTTTGGGGGATGAGAAAGAGGGAGACGATGCTACAACTAAAGTCTACTGAAGCTTCCTTTCCTTCATGTGCATTAATCTACACAGATAAAACCATTCATCTACACAGATAAAAGCATTTTGCTTAAGTCATGGAATGGACATAACTAATCTCAGTCGTCTTCAGCAACTTGTAATGGTATTGTGCTGAAGACGTTGAGAAAATGCATATTTAACTTGTGCACACTGGGCAGGCACCTCCCATCCTAACACAGGTGTCGCAATGGTCCCAAGGCGCGGGACAAAATGACGTCATTGTTATGGGCCTTGTTATTTTCTACTACCTCGCGAGTTGGGTGTGAAATGAATGAATGGACATTAATGAATAAACTGGCCAACTCCCCATACAATAGTGTATCTTCCAATACATATATCCCTAAGAATTGTTTGATTACGAAATAAGTTACTGTCCAATGCATAGTACGTTGAACAGTCGTCAAAACATACATGCGCCGTTGCTAGTTTAACTAGCTTGCTGGGTTAGTCGTGAGGGTAATGACTGGCTAACTAAACATCACCAGACGACAGTTTTTGATACACGCACTAGTCAAACGAATAACCATCAAACACAATTCACAAATAAACATGCGTCACCACCTAACGATGCAACAAGATTACAACCAACCTAACTAGCTAAGCTGCTAACGCTAGCATTTGGGTTCGTTCGGCCGGTACAATGGTTTGCTATGCAAGTGGTTTGTGCACCAGCGACAAATTGTTCGGGACTCGGATGATATAGCTAGTTATCGCTCTCTACCTACTCGAACTGCGGCTCATCCGCTTTTCCCACCCGGACGGCAGCTTCTCGTCCTCGGCGTCTGCCATTTTCCCTGCTTGCTTTCAAAACTGTGCAAGTCACTCCTCTTTTCCTCTCGTGGCTCGTAGAATGTGGCTAGAAGGAGACGTCTGCTGGTGATTTTGTTGTTGCACCTTCCATCCGCCAGGTGTCAAAGAGACATGTTTAGAATGTTCTTCACTTTTCTGGAAGATTTGCTTTTACCTATGTGTTTTTTTTTTTTTTTTTTGCATTAGAACTATTTCTCATGATAAACTACATTGGCTTAATCGAATGTTATGTTGATGTCATTTCGGCGGTTTATTCAGTTGATCTACTGTAAAATAGCCTTATAGACTGACGTGACCGCATTTGTTATTTAATTGCAACTATTCGCAGCACTTCTGGTCGATTTACGGCATTGATGCATATTGCAGTACCCGCCTTCTCTGGACATGTTACCGTAAGAGAGGACTTGAAGTAGCTATGTCAATCATCCGTTTGGATTTTTCATTGGTGCATTTTCTCGTTGTACACAAAGCGGAACGCTTTACGACTACGCAGGCTGAAGCGATTCTGATTTTCGCTAACATTTTGGGAACGAATAACGAACAATAAGGTAATATCTGTAGTTATACGATATTTTATCAATGGTATAGACCAATAACCATGTGAGGAAACTTCGATATCTAAGACGTAATGCTTTATTTTTGTTGTTGGAAATCTTCAGTGGTTGTTGATGAAGCGCTAACTAGCTCTGCTAACATTAGCCAACTCCATATGACAACAACGTTTATTGTCCTAGTTATTATGTTAGCTGCTCAGTAACATTACATTATTGTAGTTGGAATGACAAACAGCTGGAACATCATCCTTGTATTGTAATCATCACTGTTGTGTAACCAACTAACGTTAGCTCAACTGTGTGCTGGTTCACGCCACTTCGATACGAAGTGATTTTCGTAGCAGGTTAAGGGAGCATTTTCGCTAACCCGTCTTAACCTCAGTCTCCTAACCGACTACGTTAATTATCCTAACCCGCTTTAAGTTCTGACCTTCTACGAAAAAGTCACTTCCGTATCGAAGTTGCTTGAAAATAGTGTATATCATATGCTCACCGTGTCGTACAGTACCACTGCCTCAATCAACTCTCTCGCTCGCGCTCTCTCTGCGGATCAGGATGATTGAGGTGGTTTGCAATGACCGGCTGGGCAAGAAGGTCCGGGTGAAGTGCAAGTATCCTTTTACAAAACTGACCACCATGCAAGTTCAATAGCTAGTCTTACAGCACAGACTAGCCTACGCCAGTCATAGACGGCAACTGATTTAGCGCCTATTGGCGATAGTAACGTACAGTTACAATAGTATGTGAATACCCCTTCAAATTAGTGGATTCGGCTATTTCAGCCACACCCGTTGCTGACAGGTGTATAAAATCGAGCACACAGCCATACAATCTCCATAGACAAACATTGGCAGTAGAATGACCTTACTGAAGAGCTCAGTGACTTTCAACATGGCACTGTCATAGGATGCCACCTTTCCAACAAGTAAGTTAGTCAAATTTCTGCCCTAGTCAACTGAAAGTGCTGTTATTGTGAAGTGGAAACGTCTACGAGCAACAACGGCTCAGCCGCGAAGTGGTAAGCCACACAAGCTCACAGAAAGGGACTGCTGCAGTGTGTAAAAATTGTCTGTCCTCAGTTGCAACACTCACAACGAGTTCCAAACTGCCTCGGGAAGCAACGTCAGCACAAGAACTGTTCGTCAGGAGCTTCATGAAATGGGTTGCCATGGCCGAGCAGCCGCACACAAGCCTAAGATTCCCATGCGCAATGCCAAGCGTCGGCTGGAGTGGTGTAAAGCTCGCCGCCATTGGACCCGGAGCAGTGGAAATGCATTTTCTGGCAGTCCGACCGACGAATCTGGGTTTTGGTGCATAGTGCCAACTGTAAAGTGGAGGAGTAATAATAGTCTGTGGCTGTTTTTCATAGTTCGGGTTAGGCCCCTTAGTTCCAGTGAAGGGAAATCTTAACGCTACAACACACAATGAAATTCTAGACTATTCTGCGCTTCCAACTTTGTCTCAACAGTTTTGGTAAGGCCCTCTCCTGTTTCAGCATGACAATGCCCCCGTGCACAATGAGGTCCATACAGAAATTGTTTGTTGAGATCGTGTTGGAAGAACTTGACTGGCCTGCACAGAGCCCTAACCTCAACCCCCATCGAACACCTGTGGGATTAATTGGAACGCCGACTGCGTGCCAAGTCTAATTTCCAAACATCAGTGCCTGACCTCACTAATGCTCTTGTGGCTGAATGGAAGAAAGTCCCCACAGCAATGCTGTAACATCTGGTGGAAAGCCTTCCCAGAAGAGAGGAGGCTGTTATAGCAGCAAAGGGGGGACCAACTCCATATTAATGACCATGATTTTGGAATGAGATGTTCAACGAGCAGGTGTCCACATACTTTTCTTTTCATCCCAGACGCTCGTTCTGAACGTTAAAACGCATCGTTGCGATATGGTTTTGGAAACATAAGGAATGTATCTTTTCATATCAGCAAGAAATAATTTTCTAAAAACTAAAGGTTAAATTACTACAGACCTTTTTCGAGGGTTAGGGTTATATAGATGTCTGTAGATACTGAACCTTCAGAGGTTGCAGCCATAGACCCACCACACCAACATGTCGTTATAGCTGTCATCAGTGTTACATGTACAGCCTTAATAACCCTTTCCAGCTCAGAAGACACTATAGGAGACCTGAAGAAGCTCATCGCTGCCCAGACAGGCACACGGTGGGACAAGATCGTACTCAAGAAATGGTGAGAAAGAAATGAACAGTCCCTAGCCTACGAACCAGTGACGAGTCACTTCCCTAGCCTACGAACCAGTGACGAGTCACTTCCCTAGCCTACGGACTTTTATTCACAAATGTATTTATTTATTTAACTAGACAAGTCAGTTAAGAACAAATTCTTATTTATAATGATGGCCTACTGCGGCTAAACCCGGACGACACTGGGCCAATAGTGCACCACCCTATGTGACTCCCAGTCACGGCCAGTTGTGATTCAGCCTGGAATCGAACCAGGGTCTGTAGTGACGCCACTAGCACTGAGATGCAGTGTCTTAGTTCTTTACTTATCTATTGTTCACCTAATACCTTTTTTTTTTTTTTTTTTTTTTTTTTTTTTTTTTTTTTTTACTTGAAAATTGCACTGTTGGTTAGAGCCTGTAAGTAAGTATTTCACTGTTGGTTAGAGCCTGTAAGTAAGTATTTCACTGTTGGTTAGAGCCTGTAAGTAGGTATTTCACTGTTGTATTCAGCACACGTGAATAACTTTGATTTCATTTAGACCGCTGCGTCACTCGGAAACTTGTTAGTTGTGGCATATTTGGAACCAGTGACGAGTCACTTCCCTTCTCTTCCTCATGGGTTATTCAGACTGTTCTCTGTGTAGACTGCATTTTTATCCAGGGTAACGTTTTAGAATATTAAGGTAGAAATGTATTGTGCAGAACTAACAAGCCTCTGTGACATGTAGAATAAGGAATCATGTAATTTCTATCTGAAACGTTCAGGAAAGAACCTGGTCTAGGCTGTGTTCTTCTTCTGTGACTTACTTCCTGTTTTCTCCTCGCAGGTACACCATATTCAAGGACCACGTGTCTCTGGGAGACTGTATCCTTTTTGAGCCCTCAGAAGTGCAGTTTCACTGTTTGACAACAGGACGTGAGTCTCGTCCTGGAGGCACAACTGGGCCATTTCCGCTTAGAGCAGCTGCAAAGTCAAACGTGGCTGTGTTGTTTTCATGCATTTTTACAATAATGTGCTTTTTGGTGTTTAAATTAGGGTTAGGCATTTGGTTTAAAATCAGATTTAATGACTTTGTGTCTGTGCCAGCTAGTGGCCACTGCAGAGCTGCCTCCAGAAGAAGATTCATGATGAAGAACGCTAAAACAGCTGTTTAACCAAGAGGAAATAGAAAACTATTGAGCCCTTTAGAACAACAGTTTCACTCTGACCAGGGAGGAATCTGTAAACTGGGCGATACTGAGCCAACATGTCTGCTTTCCTTCCAGGTTTTGCTACTGTTAGATATAGTAAGGAGAGAGAGAACAGCAACATTTTAATGTCTCCTCCTCACTTTATCTGATGGTTATTGTCGGAGTAGGTTTCTAAATGTAAGCAAAGTTTTTGTTATTGAGAAATGCTATTGGTGAAGTATTGCCTTGAAAGTGAGGAGTTTCCTGGTTTAGTTCATTATATTGAGGGAAACCCAGGGAAATGATTTGGTTGTGCAACTCGAGACATTTGACACACACACGGTACATCTGGCATGTGGATGGTGTTTGTGTGGGACTACTGATCTCATCACCACCACCACCACTGTTGTCCTCCTTAAGTCACCTGTCTGCAGATGAGATCCATGATGGGCAGAACCTGGAGCTGTACTACCAGTAGAAGGCTGAGGACACACACACACACCACGCACAATTCTATTTAATAACAAGGCGTGAGTTTGTTGATCATTGGATCAGGGTTTGCGGCAGACATTGTTGATGTTCTAGTGATGAAATGTTTTGATATTGTTTGGAAATAAAAGCAAATACTTATATTAGCTTAATTTGTCTCCATCTCTATCTGGCCTGATTTATCTCGAAGTGTCCCACATGGTACCCTATTCCCTTTATAGTGCACTATTATAGACCAGACTCTGTTCTGTCTAGGTAAGAGGTTCCCTATATAGTGCACTATTATAGACCAGACTCTGTTCTGTCTAGGTAAGAGGTTCCCTATATAGTGCACTATTATAGACCAGACTCTGTTCTGTCTAGGTAAGAGGTTCCCTATATAGTGCACTATTATAGACCAGACTCTGTTCTGTCTAGGTAAGAGGTTCCCTATATAGTGCACTATTATAGACCAGACTCTGTTCTGTCTAGGTATGAGGTTCCTTATATAGTGTACTACTATAGACCAGACCCTGTTCTGTTGCCATTTGGGACAGAACCTCTGAATATTAGACAATATTAACTGCGACGATATTAAAGGTAGACTCAGCGATGTGGCGTAGATTCACAAAGTAAACTGCATAGTGGGTCAATTTCCGCATCAACTAAAAGCGTTGAAGCGCGAGGCTCAACTTCTCTGCTGTTTTGATCCCGTGTCTCCCGCGTTGTAACCGTGGAGAGACCGTTGTTCTGTGTAATTGTCTGAGAGAATATTTCCGTCTCCGCTGCGGTGCTGCTCGTGGCAACGTCATTTCAGAGTAGGTTTAAATACTGAACACGCCGATTGGCACGTGTGGTTTTTTTCTGTTGCTCATTTGAAAAACGCGATTCAGTCTTGTTTCCTGACCGATTCCGCGTTTGGTTTTAATGTTTGTCCCCCATGAAATACTGTACACACGGAAGCCTATTTCACTTCCTCAGAATTAATTGAAGACAACAATTTTTTTTTATATTTTGTTCATTTTTGCTGGGGATGTTTTGTTGCACAATTTTGCATGAAGGTGTTTGGTGCAGTATTTCTTAGCAAACAAAAAATTGCGACGTGTTGTCTTATTAAGTAAACAAAGTCGGGCTGCTGGGCAGGTCTATCTGCTATTGGATAGAGAGCAATCACCGCAGCGGTTCACCCCATTTTAGTGGGCAAACGGGACATTGTCCAATCAAAACCCAACCTTCATTTACCAATTGTGACACTCCGTCTTAGACAAGACTGACTTTATGACCAAAATGATCCTATGTACACTTTGTAGTCCATTTTGACACTAGAATAACTGACTCTGTTTTCAAAGGGATTTGTTGCTTTTGAAAGGCATTCGCTCTTTGTATATAGTTAATGTTAACATGACAGAGACAGACCCCGTGGTAAGTCAGAGGTTTTATTCACAGCAGAAACATTGAATCAGTGCATTGAGTTCTACACATAGGAGGAAGCCAGGGGTCCCTCGATGTTAACATGTCTGAAGGGGCTGTATCTGTGTGTAGTGGGGGTCATAGAGATGGAAAGAGGCCGCATCATTGCATCCGTCCCACTACGGCGTCTGTGACATCATGGGCAGTGCCATTGAGGCCATTTTGAAGTAGTCCATTTTCTTCACGATTGGCTGATACCTCCTGATGACCCGGGTTGCACATGACTCCCAACAAGGTCACCAGGAAGGATCAGCCAATGAAGTTGGAAGTCCCAGCCAGTTGACTACATTAAAATGGTGGAAGCCCTCAATGGTGTTGCCCCATGCTAATACAACCTTTTGGCCACTAGAGGCCTCTATCATTCTCTATGGTAGTGGTAACGCTTCCACCATATTGCCTCTATCTTGCAGATCTAGGCAAACATTTAACGCCTCCACGCAGTCTTTTACATTGTTATTTTAAATCATCACTGGATGTCTAATAAATCACTGTGTTTATTTCATGAAAATAACTTAAAATAAATGTTTTCTCATTTATTTCCCTGAGCCTCCTTTTGCCATTGGAATGCTCAGTCTGATCGTGTCGGCGTGTTGATAGAAATTTTAATATATTTACATACACAGCCCTGATTGGCGGATAGGATTGTCTAGACTCTAGGGCAGGGATGGGCAGCTCCAGTCCTCAGGGGCCTGATTGGTGTTACACTTCAGCCCCAGCTAATACACCTGACTCCAGTAATGATCTTCAGTTCAGAATACAGTCAGTTTAATCAGCTGTGTTTGCTAGGGAAAAGTGGGGCTGGAGTTGCCCATCCCTGCACTAGAGCCTACCCTGCTTACCCCTTAAAAGTAGGGGGATACATATGCAAAAAGATGACTGGTCATTGGTCAGAAAAATCGGATCAGATTGTGATGTCATGCTGTGGGCCAAAATCTCCATCCCACCTGAACAGGCTGAAGCATTGTTTTTCAAAAACCTACAAGGACATTATAATATTTTTTCACAATTTCAGAGTGTTATTTTGAACTCATAGTGTGAAAATAATGTTGAAAAAACAAACAGTGAAATCACATTTTTGACTGCACTGGTTAGGGCCAAGGGAAGGGGAAGGGATTGAATTGGGACACATTGTCTCTTTCACACACAGGTGAAGGTGTGACAGTGAGGCGACATCAGCAATAGTCACACAAGTGGAGATGTGAGGCAACATCAGCAGTAGTCAGAGTAATCCTCTTCTACATAGTTAGCTGGGAACAGACCAACCTACAGACAGAGAGAGGAGTGTGTGTGAGAGACCTTCAACAATTTGTGTGTTGGAAAAGTATTCCAGGTGAAGCTGGTTGAGAGAATGCCAAGAGTGTGCAAAGCTGTCATCAAGGCAAAGGGTAACTACTTTGAAGAATCAAAAATATATTTTGATTTGTTTAACACTTTTTTGGTTACTACATGATTCCATATGTGTTATTTCATAGTTTTGATGTCTTCACTATTATTCTACAATGTAGAAAATAGTAAAAATAAAGAAAAACTCTTGAATGAGTAGGTGTGTCCAAACTTATGACCATACATGTTGATAGGTGTATGTGTGATGATCTTACTGCATGTGCTGCATGTGAATGTGTTGATTGTGTGTGTGTACTGTGTGTGTGATGGTGTGTGTTGGTCCTCACCCGTCCATAGACCTCTCCTTTCCACCATCCATTGTGAGCCTTCTTAGACAGGACCTTGACTGTGTCTCCTTCTCTCAGAGACAGCTCTGTACGGTCTCTGGCTGAGAAGTCATACCTGGCCCTAGCTGTGCCGAACGAACGCATACTTCCACCTACAGGAGAGGGAGAGAGGTGAGCGTGGGTGTGTGTGTGCGTTGAAACATACAGTATTTGAGAGTACTTATATTTGAGGTTATGGAAGGAAATAAGTTGAGGTTTGTAGGAAGTCTTGAGAGTGTGTGTGTGTGTGTGTACCTGGGGAGGGTGTGTTGAAGGGTGTGTCACTCTGTTCAGGCTGGTTGAAGGGAGTCTGGAGGGTGGTGTGTGTGTGTGTACCTGGGGAGGGTGTGTTGAAGGGTGTGTCACTCTGTTCAGGCTGGTTGAAGGGAGTCTGGAGGGTGGTGTGTGTTTGTGTACCTGGGGAGGGTGTGTTGAAGGGTGTGTCACTCTGTTCAGGCTGGTTGAAGGGAGTCTGGAGGGTGGTGTGTGTGTATGTACCTGGGGAGGGTGTGTTGAAGGGTGTGTCACTCTGTTCAGGCTGGTTGAAGGGGGTCTGGAGTGTGGTGTCCACATCTTTAAAATACTCCTTTAGTGAATGTTGCTGGTAGAACTGAACCATCTCCTAACAGAGCGATAGGGAGAGGGAGAGAGAGAGGGGGAGATGGGGCAGAAAGAGAGGGGGAGGGGAGAGAAGAGAGAGAGATGAAGGTCCAAAGTGCTTTACAAAAAAGAAAAGTAAAACATGTTGTTTATATTTACAAAAGAAGAAGAAAAAGGGATGAGAGGGAGAGAGATGAGGAGGGTAGACAGAGATGGGAGGAAGAGGGAGAGAGATGAGGAGGGTAGACAGAGATGGGAGGAAGAGGGAGAGAGATGAGGAGGGTAGACAGAGATGGGAGGAAGAGGGAGAGAGATGAGGAGGGTAGACAGAGATGGGAGGAAGAGGGAGAGAGATGAGGAGGGTAGACAGAGAGTGGGAGGAAGAGGGAGAGAGATGAGGAGGGTAGACAGAGATGGGAGGAAGAGGGAGAGAGATGAGGAGGGTAGACAGAGATGGGAGGAAGAGGGAGAGAGATGAGGAGGGTAGACAGAGATGGGAGGAAGAGGGAGAGAGATGAGGAGGGGCGGGGGGGGGGGTGAGGAGGGCAGAGAGATGGGAGGAAGAGGGGAGAGATGAGGAGGGTAGACAGAGATAAGAGGGAGAGAGATGAGGAGGGTAGACAGAGATGGGAGGAAGAGGGAGAGATGAGGAGGGTAGACAGAGATGGGAGGAAGAGGGAGAGATGAGGAGGGTAGACAGAGATGGGAGGAAGAGGGAGAGATGAGGAGGGTAGACAGAGAGATGGGAGGAAGAGGGAGAGATGAGGAGGGTAGACAGAGAGATGGGAGGAAGAGGGAGAGATGAGGAGGGTAGACAGAGATGGGAGGAAGAGGGAGAGATGAGGAGGGTAGACAGAGATGGGAGGAAGAGGGAGAGATGAGGAGGGTAGACAGAGATGGGAGGAAGAGGGAGAGAGATGAGGAGGGTAGACAGAGATGGGAGGAAGAGGGAGAGAGATGAGGAGGGTAGACAGAGATGGGAGGAAGAGGGAGAGAGATGAGGAGGGTAGACAGAGATGGGAGGAAGAGGGAGAGATGAGGAGGGTAGACAGAGATGGGAGGAAGAGGGAGAGATGAGGAGGGTAGACAGAGATGGGAGGAAGAGGGAGAGAGATGAGGAGGGTAGACAGAGATGGGAGGAAGAGGGAGAGAGATGAGGAGGGTAGACAGAGATGGGAGGAAGAGGGAGAGAGATGAGGAGGGTAGACAGAGATGGGAGGAAGAGGGAGAGAGATGAGGAGGGTAGACAGAGAGATGGGAGGAAGAGGGAGAGAGATGAGGAGGGTAGACAGAGATGGGAGGAAGAGGGAGAGAGATGAGGAGGGTAGACAGAGATGGGAGGAAGAGGGAGAGAGATGAGGAGGGTAGACAGAGATGGGAGGAAGAGGGAGAGAGATGAGGAGGGTAGACAGAGATGGGAGGAAGAGGGAGAGAGATGAGGAGGGTAGACAGAGATGGGAGGAAGAGGGAGAGAGATGAGGAGGGTAGACAGAGATGGGAGGAAGAGGGAGAGAGATGAGGAGGGTAGACAGAGAGATGGGAGGAAGAGGGAGAGAGATGAGGAGGGTAGACAGAGATGGGAGGAAGAGGGAGAGAGATGAGGAGGGTAGACAGAGATGGGAGGAAGAGGGAGAGAGATGAGGAGGGTAGACAGAGATGGGAGGAAGAGGGAGAGAGATGAGGAGGGTAGACAGAGATGGGAGGAAGAGGGAGAGAGATGAGGAGGGTAGACAGAGATGGGAGGGAGAGAGATGAGGAGGGTAGACAGAGATGGGAGGAAGAGGGAGAGATGAGGAGGGTAGACAGAGATGGGAGGAAGAGGGAGAGAGATGAGGAGGGTAGACAGAGATGGGAGGGAGAGAGATGAGGAGGGTAGACAGAGATGGGAGGAAGAGGGAGAGAGATGAGGAGGGTAGACAGAGATGGGAGGAAGAGGGAGAGAGATGAGGAGGGTAGACAGAGAGATAAGAGGGAGAGAGATGAGGAGGGTAGACAGAGATGGGAGGAAGAGGGAGAGAGATGAGGAGGGTAGACAGAGATGGGAGGAAGAGGGAGAGAGATGAGGAGGGTAGACAGAGATGGGAGGAAGAGGGAGAGAGATGAGGAGGGTAGACAGAGATGGGAGGAAGAGGGAGAGAGATGAGGAGGGTAGACAGAGATGGGAGGAAGAGAGATGAGGAGGGTAGACAGAGATGGGAGGGAGAGAGATGAGGAGGGTAGACAGAGATGGGAGGGAGAGAGATGAGGAGGGTAGACAGAGATGGGAGGAAGAGGGAGAGAGATGAGGAGGGTAGACAGAGATGGGAGGAAGAGGGAGAGAGATGAGGAGGGTAGACAGAGATGGGAGGAAGAGGGAGAGAGATGAGGAGGGTAGACAGAGATGGGAGGAAGAGGGAGAGAGATGAGGAGGGTAGACAGAGATGGGAGGAAGAGGGAGAGAGATGAGGAGGGTAGACAGAGATGGGAGGAAGAGGGAGAGAGATGAGGAGGGTAGACAGAGATGGGAGGAAGAGGGAGAGAGATGAGGAGGGTAGACAGAGATGGGAGGAAGAGAGATGAGGAGGGTAGACAGAGATGGGAGGGAGAGAGATGAGGAGGGTAGACAGAGATGGGAGGGAGAGAGATGAGGAGGGTAGACAGAGATGGGAGGAAGAGGGAGAGAGATGAGGAGGGTAGACAGAGATGGGAGGAAGAGGGAGAGAGATGAGGAGGGTAGACAGAGATGGGAGGAAGAGGGAGAGAGATGAGGAGGGTAGACAGAGATGGGAGGAAGAGGGAGAGAGATGAGGAGGGTAGACAGAGAGATGGGAGGAAGAGGGAGAGAGATGAGGAGGGTAGACAGAGAGATGGGAGGAAGAGGGAGAGAGATGAGGAGGGTAGACAGAGATGGGAGGAAGAGGGAGAGAGATGAGGAGGGTAGACAGAGATGGGAGGAAGAGGGAGAGAGATGAGGAGGGTAGACAGAGATGGGAGGAAGAGGGAGAGAGATGAGGAGGGTAGACAGAGATGGGAGGAAGAGGGAGAGAGATGAGGAGGGTAGACAGAGAGATGGGAGGAAGAGGGAGAAAGATGAGGAGGGTAGGGAGAGAAGGGGAATGACGTACAATTAATCCTTTGAATGCTTTCTTCTCGTTGATGCGGTAGAGGCCTTCTGTTGACGTGATCTTGATGTGTCTGATGTCCATGTTAAACCTGGAGGAGACAGAGTGAATGAGAATCAGTGTGTGTGTGAGAGAGAGAGTAAGAATATGTGTGTGAAAGAGGAAGATTGCCAGCTGTCAGACAGCGCCTTTCTGATTGGCCAGTAGGGAGGCGGGCTCACTTGAGGCTGATTGCGAACTCTCCTCCGTCTTTCTGGCGGACCAGAAACGTTCCGTCTGACCGTGAAATCAGGAGGTTCTTCGCCGCTGACCGGTCCATGTTCCCCGCAAACCTAGAACCCAAATCACTTAAATGACCAAACCTAGAACCCATTGCAGTTACGTTAGAACAGTACAAAACCTTTACCATGATTGCTATCAATAACTATTTTCAAACACAGAACTCTTCCAAACCTAGAACCCTGCAGTGATACCACACTCTTAGAAAAAAAGTGATATCTAGAACCTAAAAGGGTTCTTCGGCTGTCCCCATAGGCGAAACCTTTGAAGAATCCTTTTTGGTTCCAGATAGAACCCTTTTGGTTCCAGGTAGAACCCTTTCCACAGATGGAAAGGGTTCGACCTGGAACCAAAAAGGGTTCTCCTAAGCAGGAGAACCCTTTTGGAACCCCTTTTTCTAAGATTGCAGGTAGTACATATCTAGAACATCGGTATGAGTGATACCAGGTGGTACATATCTAGAACATCGGTATGAGAAATACCAGGTGGTGCATATCTAGAACATCGGTATGAGTGATACCAGGTGGTACACATCTAGAACATCGGTATGAGTGATACCAGGTGGTACATATCTAGAACATCGGTTTTAGTGATACCAGGTGGTACATATCTAGAACATCGGTATGAGTGATACCAAGTGGTGCATATCTAGAACATCGGTATGAGTGATACCAGGTGTAAATAGAATGGTATCATTACTCACCATAGGAAGTCGGATAGGTCAGGAGTTGGTCTCTGGGGAGAGAGGTCAGACAGTTTTGAGAACACAACCCATGCTTCCTGAAGCTCTTAATAAAGCATGTTGTTATTTCTATCAATACCAGACACGGTGTAACCTAAACCTATAACATGGCATGTGTAATCAACAACATGTATGCTACATACACAGTGAAATATTTCCACTGGTGATGATCTAACCCATGTGTAACCAAGATGCCTATAACCCACGATCGGATTGAATCCCGGATTTACTCCTAGATCACTGTTTAAAGTCAGTGGTACTCACAGAGATGAAGGGCTGGACCTTACTGCAGGGGAACCAACCCATCTGACCAATCGTCACGTTCTTGCCCTGAGTGACACACACAGCAGACCAATCAGACGACTAGAACAACACGGTGTCTAACAGTGCTTCCTGTAGCACATTATTGTACAGAAATTATTTACTACAAAGTACATGTTACAATGGTATTACTCATTAATACGCTAGGAATTACTGACAGGAATAATAGGCCTTGTTAGCAGGTTGTATTAAATAAAAGAGAGAGAGATGCTAGAGAGAGAGCGAAGCCAGAGAGAGAGAGAGAACACGATGCCAGAGAGAGCGAGAAAGCGATGCCAGAGAGAGAGCAATGCCAGAGAGAGATGCCAGAGAGAGAGCGATGCCAGAGAGAGAGTGAGAAGGCGATGCCAGAGAGAGAGATGCCAGAGAGAGAGAGATGCCAAAGAGAGAGCGATGCCAGAGAGAGAGAGAAAGCGATGCCAGAGAGAGAGAGAGAAAGCGATGCCAGAGAGAGAGATGCCAGAGGGAGAGCAATGCCAGAGAGAGAGCAATGCCAGAGAGAGAACGCGATGCCAGAGAGAGAAAGCGATGCCAGAGAGAGAGCGATGCCAGAGAGAGAGAGAGAGAGATACCAGAGATGCCAGACCTGGACAAGAACCTGACGCTCAGCACACAGGGGGACAAACACCTACCTGGAGGTGACAGCCTTCCCTCCCCCATATGCCCCCCTAGACACAACTACGACAACATAACCAACAAAAACAGGTCACAACTCCTGCAGCTCTGTCGTACGATGGGTATGTACATAGTCAATGGTAGGCTTCGAGGGGACGCTGGGTATGTACATAGTCAATGGTAGACTTCGAGGGGACGCTGGGTATGTACATAGTCAATGGTAGGCTTCGAGGGGACGCTGGGTATGTACATAGTCAATGGTAGGCTTCGAGGGGACGCTGGGTATGTACATAGTCAATGGTAGGCTTCGAGGGGACGCTGGGTATGTACATAGTCAATGGTAGGCTTCGAGGGGACGCTGGGTATGTACATAGTCAATGGTAGGCTTCGAGGGGACGCTGGGTATGTACATAGTAAATGGTAGGCTTCGAGGGGACGCTGGGTATGTACATAGTAAATGGTAGGCTTCGAGGGGACGCTGGGTATGTACATAGTCAATGGTAGGCTTCGAGGGGACGCTGGGTATGTACATAGTCAATGGTAGGCTTCGAGGGGACGCTGGGTATGTACATAGTAAATGGTAGGCTTCGAGGGGACGCTGGGTATGTACATAGTCAATGGTAGGCTTCGAGGGGACGCTGGGTATGTACATAGTCAATGGTAGGCTTCGAGGGGACGCTGGGTATGTACATAGTAAATGGTAGGCTTCGAGGGGTCGCTGGGTTCTGTATATAGTAAACGGTAGGCTTCGAGGGGACGCTGGGTATGTACATAGTAAATGGTAGGCTTCGAGGGGACGCTGGGTATGTACATAGTCAATGGTAGGCTTCGAGGGGACGCTGGGTATGTACATAGTAAATGGTAGGCTTCGAGGGGACGCTGGGTATGTACATAGTAAATGGTAGGCTTCGAGGGGACGCTGGGTATGTACATAGTAAATGGTAGGCTTCGAGGGGACGCTGGGTATGTACATAGTAAATGGTAGGCTTCGAGGGGACGCTGGGTATGTACATAGTCAATGGTAGGCTTCGAGGGGACGCTGGGTATGTACATAGTCAATGGTAGGCTTCGAGGGGACGCTAGGTATGTACATAGTAAATGGTAGGCTTCGAGGGGACGCTGGGTATGTACATAGTAAATGGTAGGCTTCGAGGGGACACCTACGGTAAGGAGGACACCTACAGCTCATCCCTTGGCAGTAGTACTGTAGATGACTTTATCACTGATATTCACAGTCAGCCCACTGACACCCCTATTAGATCACAGCAAAATCACAATATACTCGGACAGAGTAATACTCAACCATGAGGCATCAAAGCCGAAGGAACTGAGTAATACTAAGAAATGCTATAGATGGAAGTAAAGTAGTGTAGAAACCTACCAACAAAACAACTGGGCAACAATAAATTAAATCCCTTTCAGACAACTTCCTGACAACGTTTCACTGTAATAGTGAAGGTGTAAACTTGGCAGTAGAAAGCCTAAACAGTATATTTGACCTTTCAGCTTCCCTATCAAATCTAAACATGTCAAGCAGACAACCTAAGAAAATGACCGTAATTTCCGGACTATTGAGCGCACCTGAATATAAGCCGCACCCACTGAATTAAAAATTTTTTTTTATTTTGAACATAAATAAGCCACACATGTCTATAAGCCACAGGTGCCTATCGGTACATTGAAACAAATTTACACAGGCTTTAACGAAACACGGCTTGTAACAAAAATAAATAGGCTTTAACGAAACACGGCTTGTAACAAAAAATAAAAAATGAGCAGTAAACAGTAGCCTACCAAGAAAGTCATTGCTCCAGACCAAGCTCCCATGCAGCAGCTCTATTTCCTTTTCCAACAGCCAGATCAATCGCCTTCAACTTGAAAGCTGCATCATATGCATTTCTCCGTGTCTTTGCCATGATGAGGGTGACAAAATGACTACCGTAATCAGAATGATGGGAAGTTGGAGTGCGCTCGATTTAATCTAAACAGTAAACAAAAAAGTTGTTTGACCTTAACCCGTTCGGCAATTTCATTGGTCTAATGAAAGCTTCATGCCGCCAAAAAACTGAGCAGAATGTGTTTTTTTTATTTTATTTTTTATTTGAAAGCGTGAAAAATCCATATATTAGCCGCGTCATTGTTTAAGCCGCGAGGTTCAAAGCGTGGGAAAAAAGTAGCGGCTTATAGTCCGGAAATTACGGTAACAACAATGGCAAATGGTTTGATGAAGAATGTAAAAACCTTAGAAAGAAATTGAGAAACCTGTCCAACCAAAAACAGAGACCCAGAATACCTGAGTCTACACCTTCACTGTGGTGAATCACTAAAACAATACAGAGATACACTACAGAAAAGGAAGGAACAGCACGTCAGAAATCAGCTCAATGTAATTGAAGAATCCATAGACTCTAACCACTTCTGGGAAACTTGATGAGTTTTCTATCCAAAAATGGAGATGTATGGATAAACTTCTCCAAACAGCAAAAACATATACTTGATCAAATACAAATCTTAGTACCAACTATTAAAGACTACCAGAACCCACTGGATTCTCCAGTTACCTTGAATGAACTACAGGACAAAATAAAACCCTCCAACCCAAAAAGGCCTGTGGTGTTGATGGTATCCTCAATGAAATGATAAAATATACAGACCACAAATTCCAATTGGCTATACTAAAACTCTTTCACATCATCCTCAGCTCTGGCATCTTCCCCAATATTTGGAACCAAGGACTGATCACCCCAATCCACAAAAGTGGAGCCAAATTTGCATATGACATAACATTTCACAAATAACAAGTCTGCAATAAAATTGTCAGAAAAACACACAAATGTATTTCCACAAGGCTTTGTAGTGAGACAGGGATGCAGCTTGATCTACATCAGCAGAATGTTGATGTATATGTTGATGACAACCACCCAGCCCATCTATCTACCTACCTCATCCCCATACTGTATTTATTTATTTATCTTGCTCCTTTGCACCCCAGTATCGCTACTTGCACATTCATTTTCTACACATCTACCATTCCAGTGTTTAATTGCTATATTGTAATTACTTCACCACCATGGCCTATTTATTGCCTTAACTTACCTCATTTGCACTCACTGTATATAGACTTTCTGTTTTGTTTTGTTCTACTGTATTATTGACTGTACGTTTGTTTATTCCATGTGTAACTCTGTGTTGTTGTATGTGTCAAATCGCTACGCTTTATCTTGGCCAGGTCGCAGTTGTAAATGAGAACTTGTTCTCAACTAGCTTACCTGGTTAAATAAAGGTGAAATAAAAATGAAATAAAACATGGCCAGGGCTCTAGAACAGTCTACAGCACCCGGCATCACAAATGTCTACTGTTTGCTGATGATCTGGTTCTTCTGTCCCCAACCAAGGAGGGCCTACAGCAGCACCTGGATCTTCTGCTCAGGTTCTGTCAGACCTGGCCCTGACACTAAATCTCAGTAAGACAAAAATAATGCTGTTCCAAAAAATGTCCAGTTGCCAGGACCACAAATATAAATTCTATCTAGACACCGTTACCCTAGAGCACAAAAAAAACGATACATACCTCGGCCTAAACATCAGCACCACAGGTAACTTCCACAAAGCTGTGAACGAGCTGAGAGACAAGAAGGGCCTTCTATGCCATCAAAAGGAACATAAAATTTGACATCCCAATTAGGATCCGGCTAAATACTTGAATCAGTTATAGAACCCTTTGCCCTTTATGGTTGTGAGATCTCACCATATTGAGACTCTGCATGCAGTATTCTGCAAAAACATCCTCTGTGTACAACGTAAAACACCAAATAATGCATGACTATACCCGCTAATGATCAAAATCCAGACAAGAGCTGTTAAATTCTACAACCAGAACAGCAACACAATTAGACCCAACCAAATCATGAGAAAACAGAAAGATAATTACTAGACACATTGGAAAGAATTTACCCAAAAACAGAGCTGCCGAATGTATGACCATTTTAGAGACACATATTTCCCTCAGATTACACAGACCCACAAAGAATCCGAAAACAAATCTAATTCTGATAAAATCCCATATCTATTGGGTGAAATACCACAGGGTGGCATCACAGCAGCAAGATGTGTGACCTGTTGCCAAAAGAAAAGGGAAACCAGTGAAGAACAAACACTCTTGTCATACCCATGCCAATAAAACCCCTTTGAAAGAGAGAAAGAAAGAGAGACGTTATCTCCACCCTCCCACACTACAGGAAGCATGCTCTGCCTGCACTGTGTGTGTGTGCATGTGTGAGTGTTTCACCTCCCACCACGTTAGGTTGGCCTCGGCTCTTGTCAGTTCGATGACATCACCCATGGAGAGGTGCAGTGGTTGGCCGAACGCTACAGGGGGCGGAGGCAAACCATAGTACTCCTGACACACCTCCATTTTAGGAAGGCCTGAGAGAGAGAGAGAGAGAGAGAGAGAGAGAGAGAGAGAGAGAGAGAGAGAGAGAGAGAGAGAGAGAGAGAGAGAGAGAGAGAGAGAGAGGAGAGAGAGAGAGAGAGAGAGAGAGAGAGAGAGAGTGAGAGAGAGAGAGAGAGAGAGAGAGAGAGAGAGAGAGAGAGAGAGAGAGAGAGAGAGAGAGAGAGAGAGAGAGAGAGAGAGAATTTGTTAAATTCTAGAACTAGAATTTGTTAAAAACTAGAATGCTATTTGGCTCTAAACAGACAGTACACAGTGGCAGAATACCTGACCACTGTGACTGGCCCAAACTTAAGGAAAGCTTTGACTATGTACAGACTCAGAGAGCATAGCCTTGCTATTGAGAGAGGCCGTCGTGGCAGACCTGGCTCTCAAGAGAAGACAGGCTATGTGCACACTGCCCACAAAATGAGGTGGAATCTGAGCTGCACTTCATAACCTCCTGCCAAATGTGTGACCATATTAGAGACACATATTTCCCTCAGATTACACAGATCCACAAAGAATTAAAAAAACAAACCCAATTTTGATAAACTCCCATATCTACTGGGTGAAATACCACAGTGTGCCATCACAGCAGCAATATTTTTGACCTGTTGCCACAAGAAAAGGTCAACCAGTGAAGAACAAACACCATTGTAAATACAACCCATATTTATGCTTATTTATTTTCCCTTTTGTACTTTAACTATTTGTACATCATTATAACCCTGTACATAGACATATGAAATGTGAAATGTGTATATTTCTTCGAAACTTGTGAGTGTAATGTTGACTGTTAATTTTTTATTTGTTTATTTCACTTTTGTTTATTATCTACTTCACTTGCTTTGACAATGTTAATATATGTTTCCCATGCCAATAAAGCCCCTTGATTTGAATTGATTTGAATTGAGTTCAGTTAAAAACGTTCCCATTCTAATCTAATCCCAACTTGATTCAGTTCTATAATGTTACTCTACTTCCGGGATCCTCACCTGGACTGGCTTGTCTGTGAGAAGCTGACTTCTTATTCTGTAGGAACAAAACAGGTCACAGATATACAACTCACTAGAACAGACTCACAGGTCACAGATATACAACTCACTAGAACAGGCTCACAGATCACAGATATACAACTCACTAGAACAGACCCACAGGTCACAGATATACAACTCACTAGAACAGACTCACAGATCACAGATATACAACTCACTAGAACAGGCTCACAGATCACAGATATACAACCCTGTAGAACAGACACATCACAGATATACAACACTCTAGAACAGACCCACAGGTCACAGATATACAACCCTCTAGAACAGACTCACAGATAAACTACCCATTAGAACAGACTCACAGATATACAACTAACTAGAAGAGACAACACACTCCAGAGGGGTATACTACAAAGCAGGATCAATGAGTTAGCCAGCTAACTTTGATAAACAACCAGAAATAACTCTAGATGTTCTGGTTCATTAAGAAAGCTTATCAGTTAGGGAACCTTGGCTGGTGAGTAAAACCCTGCGAATTCAGACAGACAAAGAGGTGTAATGAACTTCCTCATGAATTAATGTGATGTGTTTAGGTGAGCGGACACCTGATCAACCTGGCGATTGATCTGTGAGTTGTCCTTCGTGCCCGCTCTCATACCCTATAGCTCTGGATCTTTTTGTGACTCATTTGCATACAGGTCCTGATTGGCCGATGAGGGTCAACCCTGATTAGAACCAGCTGCTGCTCATCTGTTGTTCTTTACAAATGCTGTTTTGAATTCAAATAAAATTGTACTTCCTGTACACACTGAAGAAGGCTGTAAAGCCAAAATGTCTGTGTACGCTATCGCTGATGCAGTAAAACATTGAATAATGAAGTAAGCTTAATGAGACATATTATTTAGTAGGAACCCATTACACCTCTTTGTTTGTCACTAAGAAAGCTTCACTTAAGTTTGTGTTTTTGGTTGTTGACTCAATTAGACCATGTTTCCCAAGCCCATTGGATTGAGAGAGAGAGAGACAGAAAGAAGTGAGGCAATTCAAGCTGGTCACCAGGACGACGATTAAGGCCCCCCCCCCCCCCCCCCCCCCCCCCCCCAGCGACCTCTCTGATGCAGAGGGGTGGGGGTTAAATGCAGAAGACACATTTGGGTTGAATGCATTGATTTGTTCAACTGACTAAGTATCCCCTTTTTCCATCCCCACAATACATCTGTTATTTCAGAATATGTAGGCAGGTGAACCGCTATTGACCCTGCTTTGTAGTACCCACCCCTCAGCTGTACAAGTTCCTGCCGTAAAGAGTTCCTAGCTCACACAGTCATTACTCAGTACTATAGTGACACGCTGCCAGATAAAGAGCCTCTGAAAGGAGCCTTACCTTCTTCACGGTCCCTGAGTGGTCTGAAATACAAACCACAACACAGCTGAGTGTACAACACTACACACACCTGCAGAAAACATACAGTCACACACACACACACACACACACACACACACACACACACACACACACCACACACTTTAGTGGTACTACCTGCGTTGCGTCCGCAGCCTGGTACTCTTCCCAGACATTCTTTATGAGCGGCCATTCTGCAACGACTACAACGATACCCCTGGAAGAATATCCCCCTGAGAGAGAGAGACAGAGAGAGAGAGAGAGGAGGGAGGGAGGGAGGGAGTATAGAGAGAGAAGGAAGGAGAGGGAGAGAAAGAGAGAAGGAGAGAGAAAGTATAGAGAGAGAGGAGAGAGAGAGGAGGGAGGGAGTATAGAGAGAGATAGATTAAAGAGAGAGAGGAGGGAGAGAGAGAGATTAGAGAAAGAAAGAAGGAGAGAGCGATTGTGAGAAGTCAATCTACCTATCTTTCTATCTATCTGTCTGTATGAAGAGTACTATTTAACTATTTAACTAACTATTTAGCAGTCTTATGCTTGGGGGTAGAAGCTGTTCAGGGCCTTGTTGGTTCCAGAGTTGATGGTACCGCTTGCCATGCAGTAGCTGAGAGAACAGTCTATGACTTGGGTTGCTGGAATCTGACAATTTTTAGGGCCTTCCTCTGACACCGCCTGGTATAGATGTCCTGGATGGCAGGAAGCTTTGATATACTGGGCCGTACTCACTACCCTCTGTAGTGCCTTGCGGTCGGAGGCCGAGCAGTTGCCATACCAAGAGTTGAATGCAGCCAGTCAAAATGCTCTCGATGGTGCAGCTGTATAACTTTTTGTGGA
>NC_138292.1:79367500-79377500 GCF_965601325.2 Salmo salar | reverse complement strand
AGTAAAGTCTGGAAGAGGAACTCATGCTTGTCCTGTTAGTATCAGTAAAGTCTGGAAGAGGAACTCATGCTTGTCCTGTTAGTATCAGTAAAGTCTGGAAGAGGAACTCATGCTTGTCCTGTTAGTATCAGTAAAGTCTGGAAGAGGAACTCATGCTTGTCCTGTTAGTATCAGTAAGGTCTGGAAGAGGAACTCATGCTTGTCCTGTTAGTATCAGTAAAGTCTGGAAGAGGAAGGTCAACTCACTCTCATGGCGTCTAGAGCTGTCCGAAGGTTTTCTTTCTCTGTAGTGCTAGAGGTGTGTTTCACCAGCTCCTGGTAATCACATTACACTATTAACAGTGATGCATTTAAGCCACATGTGTGTTAATAAAACACACACACACACACACACACACACACACACACACACACACACACACACACACACACACACACACACACACACACACACACACACACACACACACACACACACACACACACACACACACACACACACACAACACAGACACAGACACACGTTGTGTACCTGGAGCAGTAGGTGGTATTTGAGGACTCTCTGTATGGGAACCATGAGTAGATCACGCAGAGAAAACCTGCCACTGTTAGCCCTCTTAGAGCACTCCTAGAGAGGAGAGGAGAGGAGAGGAGAGGAGAGGAGAGGAGAGGAGAGGAGAGGAGAGGAGAGGAGAGGAGAGGAGAGGAGAGGAGAGATTAGTTCAGTGTAAATTAAAGAGAATAAGCTACTTCAGAGATGTATCCACCACTCTGTCCTCCTCCATGTTTCATATGGGTGATGTATCCACCACTCTGTCTTCCTCCATGTTTCATATGGGTGATGTATCCACCTCTCTGTCCTCCTCCATGTTTCATATGGGTGATGTATCCACCTCTCTGTCCTCCTCCATGTTTCATATGGGTGATGTATCCACCACTATTCTCACCTCTAGTTTCATTCTGACTCCTTCCTTCATGGCGGACATCTTGTCCAGGTGTTTAGTAGCTGCTTCCACCTGACTGCAGTACCGCCCATACGGCAACAACCTGGGAGAGAGAGATATATTTAAGCAATAATTCCTATTATAAACTGGTTACCAACGTAATTAAAGCAGTAAAAACAAATGTTTTGTCATACCTGTGGTATACGGTCTGATATACCACAGCTGTCAGCCAATCAGCATTCAGGACTGGAACCAGCCAGTTTATAATCATTTTACATAATCTTTCCAGCCCTTATATCCCTTTCTAATCAAGCCTTTGAGATTTGCCGTGCTGATAACGGTGTATTTCTCTACCTCTCTTTATAGTTGATGAAGACCTGGTAAAGGTTCTCGGCCTTCAGGGTTAAGATAGAGGTCTGGATCTCCCCCAGCAGACTACGATGGGTTACAGCCAGATCCTACAGAGAGAGTCGGAGAGAGGGAGGGGAGGAGGTAGAGAGAGAGAGGGGGGTAAGAGGGGGAGGAGGTAGAGAGAGAGACGGAGGAGGTGGAGAGAGAGAGGGAGGAGGTAGAGAGAGAGGGGGGGTAAGAGGGGGAGGAGGTAGAGAGAGACGGAGGAGGTAGAGAGAGAGAGGGAGGAGGTAGAGAGAGAGAGGGGGGTAAGAGGGGGGGGAGGAGGGAAATTATGATTTCATATGTTGGGGGCAGTCTCACACACAGTTTACCCTGTCTCACACACAGTTTACCCTATACACACAGTTTACCCTGTACACACACACAGTTTACCCTATACACTCACAGTTTACCCTATACACACACAGTTTACCCTATACACACAGTTTACCCTGTACACACACACAGTTTACCCTGTACACACACACAGTTTACCCTATACACACACACAGTTTACCCTATGCACACACACAGTTTATCCTGTACACACACAGTTTACCCTATACACACACAGTTTACCCTGTACACACACAGTTTACCCTATACACACACACACTTTACCCTATACACACACACAGTTTACCCTGTACACACACAGTTTACCCTATACACACACAGTTTACCCTGTACACACAGTTTACCCTGTACAAACACACAGTTTACCCTGTACACACACAGTTTACCCTATACACACACACAGTTTACCCTATACACACACACAGTTTACCCTATACACACACACAGTTTACCCTATACACACACAGTTTACCCTGTACACACACAGTTTACCCTATACACACACACAGTTTACCCTATACACACACACACAGTTTACCCTATACACACACAGTTTACCCTATACACACACACAGTTTACCCTATACACACACAGTTTACCCTATACACACACAGTTTACCCTATACACACACAGTTTACCCTATACACACACACAGTTGACCCTATACACACACAGTTTACCCTGTACACACACAGTTTACCCTATACACACACACACTTTACCCTATACACACACACAGTTTACCCTGTACACACACAGTTTACCCTATACACACACAGTTTACCCTGTACACACAGTTTACCCTGTACACACACACAGTTTACCCTGTACACACACAGTTTACCCTATACACACACACAGTTTACCCTATACACACACACAGTTTACCCTATACACACACACAGTTTACCCTATACACACACAGTTTACCCTGTACACACACAGTTTACCCTATACACACACACAGTTTACCCTATACACACACACAGTTTACCCTATACACACACAGTTTACCCTATACACACACACAGTTTACCCTATACACACACACAGTTTACCCTATACACACACAGTTTACCCTGTACACACACAGTTTACCCTATACACACACACAGTTTACCCTATACACACACACAGTTTACCCTATACACACACACAGTTTACCCTATACACACACACAGTTTACCCTGTACACACACAGTTTACCCTGTACACACACACAGTTGACCCTATACACACACAGTTTACCCTGTACACACACAGTTTACCCTATACACACACAACTATGGAGATAATGACTTCTTTCTACAGTCACTATACAAAACATTAGGAACACCTGTTCTTCTCATGAATGACCAGGTGAATCCAGGTGAAATTTATGATCCCTTATTGGGGTTCAGTCAGTGTAGGTGAAGGGGAGTAGACAGGTTAAAGAAGGATTTTTAAGCCTTGATACAATTGAGACATGGATTGTGTATGTGTGTCATTCAGAGGGTGAATGGCCAGGACAAAATCAAAGTGCCTTTGAACAGGGTGTGGTAGTAGGTGCCAGGCGCACCGGTTTATGTCAAGAACTGCAACGCTGCTGGGTTTTTCACGCTCAACATTTTCCCGTTGTTTATCAAGTATGGTCCACCACCCAAAGGACATCCAGCCAACTTGACACAACTGTAGGAAGCATTGGAGTCAACATGGACCAGAATCCCTGTGGAAATGCTTTCGACACCTTGCAGTGTCCAAGCCCCGACGAACTGAGGCTGTTCTGAGGTCAAAAGGGCAACTCCATATTATTAGAAAGGTGTTGTTAATGTTTGGTATAGTCAGTGTTTATACACAATACTAATACTCTGTACAGAAGGAAGAACAGAATGCCATACCGCCGTGTTGATGAAGATGCTCTCTATGTCGTGAGGCTGAAGGAACTTCTGGAGGGGCTTCATAAAGTGCTACGCACACAGACAGAGTTACAGTTATGTTTGACAGCAGAGAGAGAGAGAGGGAGGGAGAGAAGGAGAGAGAATGAGAGAGAGAGAGAAGAAGAGAGCTAGAAAGAGAGAGAGAGGGAGAGAAGGAGGGACAGAGAGAAAGAGAGAAGGAGGGACATAGAGAAAGAGAGCAGGAGGGACAGAGAGAAAGAGAGAAGGAGGGACAGAGAGAAAGAGAGAAGGAGGGACAGAGAGAAAGAGAGAAGGAGGGACAGTGAGCTAGAGAGAGAGAGAGAGAGGGAGAGAAGGAGGGACAGAGAGAAAGAGAGAAGGAGGGACAGAGAGAAAGAGAGAAGGAGGGACATAGAAAAAGAGAGAAGGAGGGACAGAGAGACAGAGAGAAGGAGGGACAGAGAGAAGGAGGGTCATAGAGAAAGAGAGAAGGAGGGACAGAGAGACAGAGAGAAGGAGGGACAGAGAGACAGAGAGACAGAGGGACAGAGAGAAGGAGGGACAGAGAGACAGAGAGAAGGAGGGACAGAGAGACAGAGAGAAGGAGAGACAGAGAGACAGAGAGACAGAGGGACAGAGAGAAGGAGGGACAGAGAGACAGAGAGACAGAGAGAAGGAGGGACAGAGAGACAGAGAGAAGGAGGGACAGAGAGACAGAGAGACAGAGAGAAACAGAGGAGGGACAGAGAGACAGAGAGAAGGAGGGACAGAGAGACAGAGAGAAGGAGGGACAGAGAGACAGAGAGAAGGAGAGACAGAGAGACAGAGAGAAGGAGGGACAGAGAGAAGGAGAGACAGAGAGAAGGAGGGACAGAGAGACAGAGAGACAGAGAGACAGAGTACTACCTGTAATATGGACTCCAGTGTGTCAGTGTATTTCTCCTCTGTCTGTCTGATCTCCTGCAGGCAGCATTCTCTCTTATCCACCTCCATCTTCTGCTGCTGTAACGTAACACAACCTTAACACAACCATAACACAACACCATCTGGTTCATTCTCTCTTATCCACCTCCATCTTCTGCTGCTGTAACGTAACACAACCTTAACACAACCATAACACAACACCATCTGGTTCATTCTCTCTTATCCACCTCCATCTTCTGCTGCTGTAACGTAACACAACCTTAACACAACCATAACACAACCCCATCTGGTTCATTCTCTCTTATCCACCTCCATCTTCTGCTGCTGTAACGTAACACAACCTTAACACAACCATAACACAACCCCATCTGGTTCATTCTCTCTTATCCACCTCCATCTTCTGCTGCTGTAACGTAACACAACCTTAACACAACCATAACACAACCCCATCTGGTTCATTCTCTCTTATCCACCTCCATCTTCTGCTGCTGTAACGTAACACAACCTTAACACAACCATAACACAACCCCATCTGGTTCATTCTCTCTTATCCACCTCCATCTTCTGCTGCTGTAACGTAACACAACCATAACACAACCATAACACAACCCCATCTGGTTCATTCTCTCTTATCCACCTCCACCTTCTGCTGCTGCTGCTGTAAAGTAATACAACGACAATTACACAACCATAACACAACCGTAACACAACCCCATCTGGTTCATTCTCTCTTATCCCTTTATCCACGTCTTCTGCTTCTGTACATAACAAAACCATAACACAATCATAATATAAAACAACCATAACACAACCACAACCATAACACAACCACAACATTCTCTGTTATTCACCTCCATCTTCTGTTGCTGTAACGTAACACAACCATAACACAACCGTAACATAACCATAACAGAACCAAAACACAACCATAACAAAACCATAACAGAACCAAAACACAACCATAACAAAACCATAACAAAACCAAAACACAACAATAACAAAACCATAACAGAACCAAAACACAACAATAACAAAACCATAACAGAACCAAAACACAACCAAAACACAACCATAAAACAGGACCATAACACAACCATAAAATGACCATTCCCGAGTGTAAAAACAGCTCCTATCGCCATCCTTTAAGTGTGAAAACAACATAGCCACATCTCTGGTAGTATTGACCGTAGTGTTCTCTCACCGTCTCCGATGGCTCATCGGCCCTCATCAGGTCTTCATATATCTCATCCCCCTCATTCTCCTCATCCTCCACACAGTCATAAAGATCATCATCCTCGTCCACTGTTTCACTGAGAGGGAGAGAGAGAGGAGGAAGAGAGAGGGGGGGAGAGAGAGGGGGGAGGGAGAGAGAGAGGGGAGAGAGGATAGGGAGGAGAGAGAGAGAGGGGATAGGGAGAGGGGAGGGAGAGAGAGAGGGGAGAGAGAGGGAGGAGAGGGAGATGGGAGGGGATAGGGAGGAGAGAGAGGGGAGGTAGAGAGAGAGAAAGAGAGCGAGAGAGAGGGGAGAGAGGGAGGATAAAATTTGTCATTATCATTCGACACACACACACACACACACACACACACACACACACACACACACACACACACACACACACACACACACACACACACACACACACACACACAGAGACAGTAACTTACTCAATCTGGTCAGAGAGACCGTTGTAGATATCATCATCGGTAATACAGCCTTCTATTGGGAAAGACCTGGAGAGAGAGAGGGAGAGAGAGAGAGAGGAGAGATGGGGGAGGTGGGGAGAGAGAGAGATGGGGGAGGTGGGGAGAGAGAGAGATGGGGGAGGTCGAGAGAGAGAGAAGACAATGATAGTGTTTTACTTTCCAATGAAGAAGAAAATAGAATGGTTGAGTTTGTAGAGTTTGGTAACTTACTGGAAACCCTTCCGGACGGAGATGGGTGAGTGGGACAGAATGGACAAGGTGTCTATCACCTGAAACACAGACATACAGGGACATGGGATGACATAGATGGACATGGGATGACATAGAAAGATATAGAGAGACTTCTTAGATAAATATGCTAGATATTTCATTTGCTGTGGTTATGCTGGTGGTGAGCTGTTTAGCAGACAGTAAACGGAACCTATTTATGACAGGAGACATAAGACAGACACGAGAGGGACAATATATCTGAACGCTTCTATTGCTCCCTCTCTGTCTTACAGTTTTGCTATGACTCAGCAACTGGATGGAGAGAGAGAGAGAGAAAGAGAGAGAGTGAGAAACTACAGCGTCTTGAAGAAGAGAGAAAGAAGTGAGAGTGAGAGAGAGAGAGAGAAGTGAAACCCGAAGTAGAGGAGAAGGAAGAGAGCAGACCAACCAACTGCTGAGAGACAGAAGACTGGTACTGTATGGACACTACATGGCCAGAAGTACGTGGACACCCCTTGACTGTGTTATTTAAAGACTGGTACTGTATGGACACTACATGTCCAGAAGTACGTGGACACCCCTTGACTGTGTTATTTAAAGACTGGTACTGTATGGACACTACATGTCCAGAAGTACGTGGACACCCCTTGACTGTGTTATTTAAAGACTGGTACTGTATGGACACTACATGTCCAGAAGTACGTGGACACCCCTTGACTGTGTTATTTAAAGACTGGTACTGTATGGACACTACATGTCCAGAAGTACGTGGACACCCCTTGACTGTGTTATTTAAAGACTGGTACTGTATGGACACTACATGTCCAGAAGTACGTGGACACCCCTTGACTGTGTTATTTAAAGACTGGTACTGTATGGACACTACATGTCCAGAAGTACGTGGACACCCCTTGACTGTGTTATTTAAAGACTGGTACTGTATGGACACTACATGTCCAGAAGTACGTGGACACCCCTTGACTGTGTTATTTAAAGACTGGTACTGTATGGACACTACATGTCCAGAAGTACGTGGACACCCCTTGACTGTGTTATTTAAAGACTGGTACTGTATGGACACTACATGGCCAGAAGTACGTGGACACCCCTTGACTGTGTTATTTAAAGACTGGTACTGTATGGACACTACATGGCCAGAAGTACGTGGACACCCCTTGACTGTGTTATTTAAAGACTGGTACTGTATGGACACTACATGGCCAGAAGTACGTGGACACCCCTTGACGGTGTTATTTAAAGACTGGTACTGTATGGACACTACATGTCCAGAAGTACGTGGACACCCCTTGACTGTGTTATTTAAAGACTGGTACTGTATGGACACTACATGTCCAGAAGTACGTGGACACCCCTTGACTGTGTTATTTAAAGACTGGTACTGTATGGACACTACATGTCCAGAAGTACGTGGACACCCCTTGACTGTGTTATTTAAAGACTGGTACTGTATGGACACTACATGTCCAGAAGTACGTGGACACCCCTTGACTGTGTTATTTAAAGACTGGTACTGTATGGACACTACATGGCCAGAAGTACGTGGACACCCCTTGACTGTGTTATTTAAAGACTGGTACTGTATGGACACTACATGGCCAGAAGTACGTGGACACCCCTTGACTGTGTTATTTAAAGACTGGTACTGTATGGACACTACATGGCCAGAAGTACGTGGACACCCCTTGACGGTGTTATTTAAAGACTGGTACTGTATGGACACTACATGGCCAGAAGTACGTGGACACCCCTTGACTGTGTTATTTAAAGACTGGTACTGTATGGACACTACATGTCCAGAAGTACGTGGACACCCCTTGACTGTGTTATTTAAAGACTGGTACTGTATGGACACTACATGGCCAGAAGTACGTGGACACCCCTTGACTGTGTTATTTAAAGACTGGTACTGTATGGACACTACATGGCCAGAAGTACGTGGACACCCCTTGACTGTGTTATTTAAAGACTGGTACTGTATGGACACTACATGGCCAGAAGTACGTGGACACCCCTTGACTGTGTTATTTAAAGACTGGTACTGTATGGACACTACATGGCCAGAAGTACGTGGACACCCCTTGACTGTGTTATTTAAAGACTGGTACTGTATGGACACTACATGGCCAGAAGTATGTGGACACCCCTTGACTGTGCTGTTTAAAGGTTGTGGTTGTGTTCTGGGCTGCGTTATGACTGTGTTAGGGTCGCAAAGAGAAACAAGACTTGTTCCTGTAACTGGGTTGGCTTATGGTAACCGTGGTGACACATTGACAGGAAGCTGCAGACTGTGAGGCGGGCAGAATAAAACGAAAGAAAACTGCTGTAACCCCCATGTCAAAGACGACACACGTGCGCACGCGCGCACACACACACACACACACACACACACACACACACACACACACACACACACACACACACACACACACACACACACACACACACACACACACACACACACACACACGTTCAGACGACAGCAAGGGGAACTGCTCCTCCCAACCCGAGCACTCTTGGCCGTCCCGCCCCTATAGCCCCCACCCTCCTAAATAAAACAGGTTGTCTTTTCCTACTAGACTGTGAAACAGTGCATTCAGAAAGCATTCAGACCCCTTCCCTTTTTCCACATTTTGTTACGTTACAGCCTTATTCTAAAATTGATCAAATAACATTTAAAAAAAATCCTCATCAATCTACACACAATACCCCATACTGACAAAGTGAAAAACTGATTTTTAAAAATGTTTACTAATTTATTAAAAATGTAAAAACATAAATACCTTATTTACATAAGTATTCAGACCCTTTGCTATGAGACTCAAAATTGAGCTCAGGTGCATCCTGTTCCCAAAATATTTTGCATCTTCAAAGTGGGAGGCATGTTGTGTAAATCAAATGATACAAACCCCCCCCCCCCAAAATATATTTTAATTCCAGGTTGTAAGGCAATAAAATAGTCTCACAAGCCACTGTACATCCTGTTTCCATTGATCATCCTTAAGATGTTTCTACAACTTGATTGGAGTCCACCTGTGGTCAATTCAATTGATTGGACATGAATTGGAAAGGTGTCAGGTTGGATGGGGAGCATCGCTGCACAGCTATTTTCAGGTCTCTCCAGGGATGTTCGATCGGGTTCAAGTCCGGGCTTGTCCCGAAGCCACTCCTGCATTGTCTTGGCTGTGTACTTAGGGTCGTTGTCCTGTTGGAAGGTGAACCTTCGCCCCAGTCTCAGGTCCTGAAGTACAGCCATCTCTGCAGCACTCCACCAATCAGGCCTTTATGGGAGAGTGGCCAGATGGAAGCCACTCCTCAGTAAAAGGCACATGACAGCCGGCTTGGAGTTTGTCAAAAAACCTACTCCAGAGAGCTCAGGACCTCAGACTGGGGCGAAGGTTCACCTTCCAACAGAACAACGACCCTAAGCACACAGCCAAGACAACGCAGATGTGGCTTCGGGACAAGTCTCTGAATGTCCTTGAGTGGCCCAACCAGAGCCCGGACTTGAACCCGATCGAATATCTCTGGAGAGACCTGAAAATAGCTTTGCAGCGATGCTCCCCATCCA
>NC_138292.1:79345000-79362500 GCF_965601325.2 Salmo salar | reverse complement strand
TTGCAGGACACCGTGTGACTAGCCTCATCCAGGTAACTGGCATCATGTGGTGTTGCAGGACACCGTGTGACTAGCCTCATCCAGGTAACTGACATCATGTGGTGTTGCAGGACACCGTGTGACTAGCCTCATCCAGTTAACTGGCATCATGTGGCGTTGCAGGACACCGTGTGACTAGCCTCATCCAGGTAACTGGCATCACGTGGTGTTGCAGGACACCGTGTGACTAGCCTCATCCAGTTAACTGGCATCATGTGGTGTTGCAGGACACCGTGTGACTAGCCTCATCCAGTTAACTGGCATCATGTGGTGTTGCAGGACACCGTGTGACTAGCCTCATCCAGTTAACTGGCATCATGTGGTGTTGCAGGACACCGTGTGACTAGCCTCATCCAGTTAACTGGCATCATGTGGTGTTGGCGTCTAACAACATAAGTCCGTACAGCTCCTCCCCTCTCTATAATACCTGACACACTGTTCTCTCCCTCCTCTCTATATTACCTGACACACTGCTCTCTCCCTCCTCTCTATAATACCTGACACACTGCTCTCTCCCTCCTCTCTATAATACCTGACACACTGCTCTCTCCCTCCTCTCTATAATACCTGACACACTGCTCTCTCCCTCCTCTCTATAATACCTGACACACTGCTCTCTCCCTCCTCTCTATAATACCTGACACACTGCTCTCTCCCTCCTCTCTATAATACCTGACACACTGCTCTCTCCCTCCTCTCTATAATACCTGACACACTGCTCTCTCCCTCCTCTCTATAATACCTGACACACTGCTCTCTCCCTCCTCTCTATAATACCTGACACACTGCTCTCTCCCTCCTCTCTATAATACCTGACACACTGCTCTCTCTCTCCTCTCTATAATACCTGACACACTGCTCTCTCCCTCCTCTCTATAATACCTGACACACTGCTCTCTCTCCTCTCTATAATACCTGACACACTGCTCTCTCCCTCCTCTCTATAATACCTGACACACTGCTCTCTCCCTCCTCTCTATAATACCTGACACACTGCTCTCTCCCTCCTCTCTATAATACCTGACACACTGCTCTCTCCCTCCTCTCTATAATACCTGACACACTGCTCTCTCCCTCCTCTCTATAATACCTGACACACTGCTCTCTCCCTCCTCTCTATAATACCTGACACACTGCTCTCTCCCTCCTCTCTATAATACCTGACACACTGCTCTCTCTCCTCTCTATAATACCTGACACACTGCTCTCTCTCTCCTCTCTATAATACCTGACACACTGCTCTCTCCCTCCTCTCTATAATACCTGACACACTGCTCTCTCTCCTCTCTATAATACCTGACACACTGCTCTCTCCCTCCTCTCTATAATACCTGACACACTGCTCTCTCTCCTCTCTATAATACCTGACACACTGCTCTCTCCCTCCTCTCTATAATACCTGACACACTGCTCTCTCTCCTCTCTATAATACCTGACACACTGCTCTCTCCCTCCTCTCTATAATACCTGACACACTGCTCTCTCCCTCCTCTCTATAATACCTGACACACTGCTCTCTCTCCTCTCTATAATACCTGACACACTGCTCTCTCCCTCCTCTCTATAATGCCTGACACACTGCTCTCTCCCTCCTCTCTATAATACCTGACACACTGCTCTCTCCCTCCTCTCTATAATGCCTGACACACTGCTCTCTCCCTCCTCTCTATAATACCTGACACACTGCTCTCTCTCCTCTCTATAATACCTGACACACTGCTCTCTCCCTCCTCTCTATAATGCCTGACACACTGCTCTCTCCCTCCTGCTTTTCCACTGGACCCTGACTGCTGCTGTGGTCACCCCTTCTCTGTGCCACTGACGTCCTCTCTCCCCACCTGCCTCTCCACCAGTGATGACCTACATCTTTGCCACTGGTCCTGTGACCGCCACCCCTGCAGTGCCTCCCCTCCTTCTCTGCCTGCGCTGCCAGTTCAGCTGTATGTGCCTGCTGCCCTGTTCTTCACAGCTGTGACTGCAGACCCCAGCCCCGCACTCCGGCTCACCCTTCCCTCTCTTCTTTTACCCAACACACTCCACTACAATTCACATCCATTCTCTTCTTCGCTTCGCCAGCATATACTACAAGGTCCTGCTGGCCCCTCTCTCTGCCAGTGATGACCTCTCTGCCTACCTCAGGTCCCTGTGGCCCCTCTCTCTGCCAGTGAAGACCTCTCTGCCTACCTCAGGTCCCTCTGGCCCCTCTGCCAATGACGTCCTTTCTCTTCCCCTCCAATCCCGCTGACTGCCACCCCGCAGCATCTCACCTTCCGTCCCTACCAGCCATGAACTCCCACATCCCAGCCAGCTCATCCAGTTACGTGCCAACTGCTCCTGCAGCGGTTCAGCCCCTGGTCTTACCAGCTGGGAACCTCTCCTAGATCAGTCCTCAACTGCCCAGCCTCACCATCACCACAGCAGCCTAATTACCACGGCCTGACAGTGGTGTCTACCAGAGACTCCAAGCCAAACTTTGGAGTCCACCCCCTGGATCCTTCATCTGCAGTCCTCTGCTTCATCTGTAGTCCTCTACTTCATCTGTTCTATTCTCATTTTCCCTCCTGAATTCCTCCTCCTTCATCCGGTCTATTCTCATTCCCCTCCTGAATCCTCATTCTCACATCTATTCCATTTCCTCAATAAATAATATTCTATATTTCAATGTCTGGTCATTTAAAACGGATGAAATGAAGCCGGAAACTGGCTTGCTAGTAGCATACATCTTAAAGGGTAGGTAGGATAAACTGGGCCATAGGTAACATATGAAGCAGGAAACTGTGTTAGTAGTAGCATATATCTTAAAGGGGAGGTAGCATAAACTCGGCCATAGGTAACATTTCAAGCAGGAAACTGTGTTAGTAATAGCATATATCTTAAAGGGGAGGTAGCATAAACTCGGCCATAGGTAACCTATGGATTTGCATTAGTATATGCATCAACATTTCCAATGCAAAGTTTCACCTCACTTTTCTATGTTTCAAATGAATTTAAATATGCACTCTCTAATTCTCTCTTTCTCTTTCTTTCTTTCTCTCTCTCGGAGGACCTGAGCCCTAGGACCATGCCTCAGGACTACCTGGCTTGATGACTCCTTGCAGTCCCCAGTTCACCTGGCCGTGCTGCTGCTCCAGTTCCAACTGTTCTGCCTGCAGCTATGGAACCCTGACCTGTTCACCGGACGTGCTACCTGTCCCAGACCTGTTGTCCCAGACCTGCTGGAACCCTGACCTATTCACCGGACGTGCTACCTGTCCCAGACCTGCTGTTTTCAACTCTCTAGAGACAGCAGGAGCGGTAGAGATACTCTCAAAGATCGGCTATGAAAAAGCCAACTGACACTTACTCTTGTGTTACTGACTTGTTGCACCCTCGACAACTACTATGATTATTATTATTTGACAATGCTGGTCATTTATGAACATTTGAACATCTAGGCCATGTGCTGTTATAATCTCCACCCGGCACAGCCAGAAGAGGACTGGCCACCCCTCATAGCCTGGTTCCTCTCTAGGTTTCTTCCTAGGTTTTGGCCTTTCTAGGGAGTTTTTCCTAGCCACCGTGCTTCTACACCTGCATTGCTTGCTGTTTGGGGTTTTAGGCTGGGTTTCTGTACAGCACTTTGTGATATCAGCTGATGTAAGAAGGGCTATATAAATACATTTGATTTGATCCTGCTGATGTTAGCTCTACCATCCTGCTGACGTTAGCCCTACTATCCTGCTGACGTTAGCCCTACCAGCCTGCTGATGTTAGCTCTACCATCCTGCTGACGTTAGCCCTACTATCCTGCTGACGTTAGCCCTACCAGCCTGCTTATGTTAGCCCTACCATCCTGCTGATGTTAGCCCTACCAGCCTGCTGACGTTAGCCCTACCAGCCTGCTGACGTTAGCCCTACCATCCTGCAGACGTTAGCGCTACCATCCTGCTGACGTTAGCCCTACCATCCTGCTGACGTTAGCCCTACCATCCTGTTGACGTTAGCCCTACCATCCTGCTGACGTTAGCCCTACCATCCTGCTGACGTTAGCCCTACCCTCCTGCTGACGTTAGCCCTACTATCCTGCTGACGTTAGCCCTACTAGCCTGTTGACGTTAGCCCTACCAGCCTGCTGACGTTAGCCCTACCAGCCTGCTGACGTTAGCACTACCATCCTGCTGACGTTAGCCCTACCAGCCTGCTGACGTTAGCCCTACCATCCTGCTGACTTTAGCCCTACCAGCCTGCTGACGTTAGCCCTACCAGCCTGCTGACGTTAGCTCTACCAGCCTGCTGACGTTAGCTCTACCAGCCTGCTGACGTTAGCCCTACCATCCTGCTGACGTTAGCCCTACCATCCTGCTGACGTTAGTCCTACCATCCTGCTGACGTTAGTCCTACTATCCTGCTGACGTTAGTCCTACCAGCCTGCTGACGTTAGCCCTACTATCCTGCTGACGTTAGCCCTACCATCCTGCTGACGTTAGCCCTACCATCCTGCTGACGTTAGCCCTACCATCCTGCTGACGTTAGCCCTACCAGCCTGCTGACGTTAGCCCTACCATCCTGCTGACGTTAGTCCTACCATCCTGCTGACGTTAGCCCTACCATCCTGCTGACGTTAGCCCTACCAGCCTGCTGACGTTAGCCCTACCATCCTGCTGACGTTAGCCCTACTATCCTGCTGACGTTAGCCCTACCATCCTGCTGACGTTAGTCCTACCATCCTGCTGACGTTAGTCCTACCATCCTGCTGACGTTAGCCCTACCAGCCTGCTGACGTTAGCCCTACCAACCTGCTGCTGTTAGCCCTACCAGCCTGCTGCTGTTAGCCCTACCAGCCTGCTGACGTTAGCCCTACCATCCTGCTGACGTTAGCTTACCAGCCTGCTGACGTTAGCCCTACCAGCCTGCTGACGTTAGCCCTACCAGCCTGCTGACGTTAGCCCTACCATCCTGCTGACGTTTGCCCTACCATCCTGCTGACGTTAGCCCTACCAGCCTGCTGACGTTAGCCCTACCAGCCTGCTGACGTTAGCTCTACCAGCCTGCTGACGTTTGTGTGTGTGTAAACGTGTATGTGTATAAGTGTGTGTATACATGTGTATGTGTGTGTGTGTGTGTGTGTGTGTGTGTGTGTGTGTGTGTGTGTGTGTGTGTGTGTGTGTGTGTGTGTGTGTGTGTGTGTGTGTGTGTGTGTGTGTGTGTGTGTGTGTGTGTGTGTGTGTGTTACCTGGGACATCTGGGGTCGGAGGTTGATCTCTCGGAGGTTGATGGCGTGGGGTAGTAAGTTGTTCAGCAGCTGACAGAGCAGGACTCCATCCCTCAGAGCTTGGGCTAACTCACACACCTGAGCACTGTCCCACGTTACCCTGTGACTCTCAGGGAGCACCCTGCACTCTATCAGCCACACGGCACAGTGGCGCCACAGCTCCATCTCAACCGTAACACCACCACCTGGACACGACAGGAACACAACATGACCGTCAGACAACCAGAAACACTGATCAACCACTGATCAACTCTTTACGCTGCTGCTACTCTCTGTTTATCATATATGCATAGTCACTTTAACTATACATTCATGTACATACTACCTCAACTGGGCCGACCAACCAGTGCTCCCGCACATTGGCTAACCGGGCTATCTGCTTTGTGTCCCGCCCACCACCCGCCAACCCCTCTTTTACGCTGCTGCTACTCTCTGTTCATCATATATGTATAGTCACTTTAACCATATCTACATGTACATACTACCTCAATAAGCCTGACTAACCGGTGTCTGTATGTAGCCTCGCTACTTTTATAGCCTCGCTACTTTTATAGCCTCGCTACTTATATAGCCTCGCTACTGTATATAGCCTCGCTACTTTTATAGCCTCGCTACTTTTATAGCCTCGCTACTTTTATAGCCTCACTACTGTATATAGCCTGTCTTTATACTGTTGTTTTATTTCTTTACCTACCTATTGTTCACCTAATACCTTTTTTGCACTATTGGTTAGAGCCTGTAAATAAGCATTTCACTGTAAGGTCTACACCTGTTGTATTCAGCGCAAGTGACAAATACACTTTGATTTGATTTGAACCCCACCACACAGTGACGCCACAGCTCCCGCTCAACCGTAACGTGACCACCTGGACACGACAGGAACACAACGTGAAACATGACCGTCAGACTGTCTTGTCATGTCTCTCTGTCCGTGGCTCTCAGGGAGCACCCTGGCCTCTGTCAACCACACAACGTATCATGAACATTAACACAACATAACCGTAACACAACCTCAATATAACGTCAAACATGACCCTCAGACAACCATAAACACCACCACATTGGACACTATCAGCCACACTAACGCCACAGCTGCATCTCAACCTGAACACGACCACCTGGACACAGCAGGAACATGACCACACTAGACCTGTTTCTAGACCTGTTTTTATATATGTTTTATATCTGCTTGGCTTCCCTGAACTGTTTCTAGATCTGCTTGGCTTCCCTGAACTGTTTCTAGACCTGTTTCTAGACCTCTTTCTAGATCTGCTTGGCTTCCCTGAACTGTTTCTAGACCTGTTTCTAGACCTGTTTTTATACATGTTTTAGATCTGCTTGGCTTCCCTGAACTGTTTCTAGACCTGTTTCTAGATCTGCTTGCCTGTGAAAGCGTGTCCTCAGACCGTTAGTAACCCATGTGTATCTATAGGGAACTAACTACAGACTCATGACAAGGCTCCAAATATTCCACCAACTTTACGTAATACAAAAACTTTTTCTTCTCTCTGCATTGTTGGGAACGGAAGGGAAGGGCCAATCAGCCGTCAGTAAGCATTTCACTGTTAGTCTACACCTGTTAGTTTACCAAGCGTGTGAGGAATACAGTTAGATTTGGACTTCACCTAACTTATCTAACAACAAAAAAGTATTTCTTGCCTTCTTGTTCTCCTCTTCTTCAGGTCTGTCGTTCTGTTCTTCTTGCTCCTTGTTGATTTGTCTCCGTCTGTGTTCACCTCTCCTGTCGTCTTGTCATTGTCTCTTGTCGTTAGTTTGGCCGTCCTCTCCCCCTGTGGTCGCTGTTGCGAGGTGGGTGTTGCGTTCTGCAGAGCTGCAGATGGAGGAGGACTCTTTTAACTGTACCACTTCCCCTTTCCTCTGTCATACACACACACACATACAGACACGCGCGCACACACACACAGAGAGACACGCGCAGACACACACACAGAGAGAGAAACACACGTACAGAGACACAAACAGGCGCAGTATACTCAGTATGTGAACGTGTGAGATCACAAAACCAACCACAACATTATCTACAAAGCACACATTCAGAGAGGAGCTCCAGTGTGACAGAGACAGGATGAAAATAATCTCACTGCTGAAGTTTGCAACATGAAAATGCACATGGTTCTAGAACGCCAGTGAGAGTAGAATCCATTCCCATAGTTCATGTATTAACTGATTAACACATCAGAAACTCTACTTATCCTAACTAGTAGTTCATGTATTAACTGATTAACACATCAGAAACTCTACTTATCCTAACTAGTAGTTCATGTATTAACTGATTAACACATCAGAAACTCTACTTATCCTAACTAGTAGTTAATGTACTAACTGATTAACTCATCAGAAACTCTACATATCCTAACTAGTAGTTCATGTACTAACTGATTAACACATCAGAAACTCTACTTATCCTAACTAGTAGTTAATGTACTAACTGATTAACAAATCAAATCAAATCAAATGTATTTATATAGCGCTTCTTACATCAGCTGATATCTCAAAGTGCTGTACAGAAACCCAGCCTAAAACCCCAAACAGCAAGCAATGCAGGTGTAGAAGCACGGTGGCTAGGAAAAACTCCCTAGAAAGGCCAAAACCTAGGAAGAAACCTAGAGAGCAACCAGGCTATGAGGGGTGGCCAGTCCTCTTCTGGCTGTGCCGGGTGGAGATTATAATAGCACATGGCCTAGATGTTCAAATGTTCATAAATGACCAGCATTGTCAAATAATAATAATCATAGTAGTTGTCGAGGGTGCAACAAGTCAATAACACAAGAGTAAGTGTCAGTTGGCTTTTTCATAGCCGATCTTTGAGAGTATGTCTACCGCTCCTGCTGTCTCTAGAGAGTTGAAAACAGCAGGTCTGGGACAGGTAGCACGTCCGGTGAATAGGTCAAGGTTCCAGCAGGTTTGGGACAACAGGTCTGGGACAGGTAGCACGTCCGGTGAACAGGTCAGGGTTCCATAGCTGCAGGCAGAACAGTTGGAACTGGAGCAGCAGCACGGCCAGGTGAACTGGGGACAGCAAAGAGTCATCAAGCCAGGTAGTCCTGAGGCATGGTCCTAGGGCTCAGGTCCTCCGAGAGAGAGAAAGAAAGAAAGAGAAAGAGAGAATTAGAGAGAGCATATTTAAATTCACACAGGACACTGGAAAAGACAAGAGAAATACTCCAGATGTGACAAACTGACCCTAGCCCCCCAACACATAAACTACTGCAGCATAAATACTGGAGGCTGAGACAGGAGGGGTCAGGAGACACTGTGGCCCCATCCGATGAAACCCCCGGACAGGGCCAAACAGGTAGGATATAACCCCACCCACTTTGCCAAAGCACAGCCTCCACACCACTGGAGGGATATCTCCAACCACCAACATACCATCCCGGGACAAGGCCGAGTATAGCCCACAAAGATCTCCGCCACGGCACAGCCCAAGGGGGGGCACCAACCCAGACAGGAAGACCACGTCAGTGACTCAACCCACTCAAGTGACGCACCCCTCCCAGGGACGGCATGGAAGAACACCAGTAAGCCAGTGACTCAGCCCCCGTAATAGGGGTAGAGGCAGAGAATCCCAGTGGAAAGAGGGGAAACCGGCCAGGCAGAGACAGCAAGGGCGGTTCGTTGCTCCAGAGCCTTTCCGTTCACCTTCACACTCCTGGGCCAGACTACACTTAATCATAGGACCTTCTGAAGAGATGTGTCTTCAGTAAAGACTTAAAGGTTGAGACTGAGTCTGCGTCTCTCACATGGGTAGGCAGACTATCAGAAACACATCAGAAACTCTACTTATCCTAACTAGTAGTTAATGTACTAACTGATTAACTCATCAGAAACTCTACTTATCCTAACTAGTAGTTCATGTACTAACTGATTAACTCATCAGAAACTCTACTTATCCTAACTAGTAGTTAATGTACTAACTGATTAACACATCAGAAACTCTACTTATCCTAACTAGTAGTTAATGTACTAACTGATTAACACATCAGAAACTCTACTTATCCTAACTAGTAGTTAATGTACTAACTGATTAACACATCAGAAACTCTACTTATCCTAACTAGTAGTTCATGTACTAACTGATTAACACATCAGAAACTCTACTTATCCTAACTAGTAGTTAATGTACTAACTGATTAACACATCAGAAACTCTACTTATCCTAACTAGTAGTTCATGTACTAACTGATTAACACATTAGAAACTCTACTTATCCTAACTAGTAGTTCATGTACTAACTGATTAACACATCAGAAACTCTACTTATCCTAACTAGTAGTTCATGTACTAACTGATTAACTCATTAGAAACTCTACTTATCCTAACTAGTAGTTCATGTACTAACTGATTAACACATCAGAAACTCTACTTATCCTAACTAGTAGTTCATGTACTAACTGATTAACACATTAGAAACTGTACTTATCCTAACTAGTAGTTAATGTACTAACTGATTAACTCATTAGAAACTCTACATATCCTAACTAGTAGTTCATGGATTAACTGATTAACACATCAGAAACTCTACTTATCCTAACTAGTAGTTCATATACTAACTGATTAACACATCAGAAACTGTACTTATCCTAACTAGTAGTTAATGTACTAACTGATTAACACATCAGAAACTCTACTTATCCTAACTAGTAGTTCATGTACTAACTGATTAACACATTAGAAACTCTACTTATCCTAACTAGTAGTTAATGTACTAACTGATTAACACATTAGAAACTCTACTTATCCTAACTAGTAGTTCATGTACTAACTGATTAACACATCAGAAACTCTACTTATCCTAACTAGTAGTTCATGTACTAACTGATTAACACATCAGAAACTCTACTTATCCTAACTAGTAGTTCATGTACTAACTGATTAACACATTAGAAACTCTACTTATCCTAACTAGTAGTTCATGTACTAACTGATTAACACATCAGAAACTCTACTTATCCTAACTAGTAGTTAATGTACTAACTGATTAACTCATTAGAAACTCTACTTATCCTAACTAGTAGTTCATGTACTAACTGATTAACACATCAGAAACTCTACTTATCCTAACTAGTAGTTCATGTACTAACTGATTAACACATCAGAAACTCTACTTATCCTAACTAGTAGTTAATGTACTAACTGATTAACACATCAGAAACTCTACTTATCCTAACTAGTAGTTCATGTATTAACTGATTAACACATTAGAAACTCTACTTATCCTAACTAGTAGTTCATGTACTAACTGATTAACACATCAGAAACTCTACTTATCCTAACTAGTAGTTCATGTATTAACTGATTAACACATTATAAACTCTACTTATCCTAACTAGTAGTTCATGTACTAACTGATTAACACATCAGAAACTCTACTTATCCTAACTAGTAGTTCATGTACTAACTGATTAACTAATCCGAAACTCTCAACTCTGAAAGTGACTCTGAGTTAGTTTAGCAACAAGTAACAACCGAAGGAACTAAATAGTATTTCCTTAATGCCTCATGTCCTCCCTTCTTGTCTCCTTCTCCAAGCACATTGGTGCAGAAGCTCTGAGGTTCCTCCCCTTGGATCTCCTCCTCCAATGGGTTTTGAGAAGAGGCCAAGGAGAGAGGAATCAAGGAAATACCATTGACCCACAATAGAGATACAGCTTTATAGGGAACTGATGCCCTCTAGTGCCACTAGCAGATACTGCTGGGCAATTACAACTGAAGGCTAAAAGCACAGACACACACACACACACACACACACACACACACACACACACACACACACACACACACACACACACACACACACACACACACACACACACACACACACACACACACACACACACACACACACACACAGCTTGTATATAATTTGCCAAACAAACTGTTGATCATTCTGTCTCCTCCCTCCCTCCCTCCCTCCCTTTTTCACACTCTCTTCCCTCCCTCCCTCTCTTCTCTTTTTCACACTGTCCCCTCCCTCCCTCCCTTTTTCACAGTCTCTTCCCTCCCTCCCTCTCTCCCTCCCTCCCTCCCTTTTTCACAGTCTCTTCCCTCCCTCCCTCCCTTTTTCACACGGTCTCTTCCCTCCCTCCCTCTCTCCCTCCCTCGCTTCTCTTTTTCACAGTCTCTTCCCTCCCTCCCTCCCTTTTTCACACGGTCTCTTCCCTCCCTCCCTCTCTCCCTCCCTCGCTTCTCTTTTTCACAGTCTCTTCCCTCCCTCCCTCCCTTTTTCACACTGTCCCCTCCCTCCCCCCTCTCTTTTTCACACTGTCCCCTCCCTCCCCCCTCTCTTTTTCACTCTCTCTCTTCCCTCTTCCCTCAGAATGTTAGAATCCTGTCTCAACTTGCATGCTCCGTCCCTTGACTTGAGATACAGATTCCTGCGTGGGGACTGGCTGATTCATGGGGCCCCCCCGGGTCCATCGTGGGGTCTGATTGGCTGAGGAAGCAGCACTACTGGTTTGAGGGATAGGGGGCCACTGGTTCACAGACCGGGGGGAGAGAGAGAGAGTAGAGTCAGAACCAGCTCATCTCAGGTAGGTGCTACATGTCTGCACTCTGAAAACACTGGAACTGTGTGTGTGTGTGTGTAACTGTGTGTGTAACTGTGTGTGTGTGTGTAACTGTGTGTGTGTATAACTGTGTGTGTGTGTATAACTGTGTGTGTGTGTGTATAACTGTGTGTGTGTATAACTGTGTGTGTGTGTAACTGTGTGTGTGTATAACTGTGTGTGTGTATAACTGTGTGTGTGTGTGTGTGTGTGTATAACTGTGTGTGTGTAACTGTGTGTGTGTGTAACTGTGTGTGTGTGTAACTGTGTGTGTGTATAACTGTGTGTGTGTATAACTGTGTGTGTGTGTATAACTGTGTGTGTTTGTAACTGTGTGTGTTTATAACTGTGTGTGTGTATAAAAGTGTGTGTGCGTAACTGTGTGTGTGTGTGTGTAACTGTGTGTGTGTGTAACTGTGTGTGTGTGTGTGTGTGTGTGTGTGTGTGTGTGTGTATAACTTTGTGTGTGTGTATAACTGTGTGTGTGTGTATAACTGTGTGTGTTTAACTGTGTGTCAAATATGGTCTATCTCTATCTGTCTCTGTCTGTCTCTCAGACATGAATAATCGCTCCATAGCCTGGTGGCTGAAACAGATAGGACTGCCCCAGTACACCAAGTCACTGGAGAGAGAATACTATGGTCTAGAGGTACCTTACTGTCTGTCTGTCTGTCTGTCTATCTGTCTATCTGTCTGTCTGTCTGTCTGTCTGTCTGTCTGTCTGTCTGTCTGTCTGTCTGTCTGTCTGTCTGTCTGTCTGTCTGTCTGTCTGTCTGTCTGTCTGTCTGTCTGTCTCCCTCCCTCCCTGTCTGTCTGTCTGTCTGTCTGTCTGTCTGTCTGTCTGTCTGTCTGTCTGTCTGTCTGTCTGTTTCTTTCTGTTGTTACTAAACTGATAGTTACAGCCTTCATTTCTCTCCATCTCTCTCACCCCAACCACTCTTCTCTCTCACCCCAACCTCTCTCTCCATCTCTCACCCCAACCACTCTTCTCGCTCTCACTCTCTCCATCTCCATATCTCTCCCTCTCCTCTCCCCCTCTCTCACCCCAACCACTCTTCTCTCTCTCACTCTCTCCATCTCCATATCTCTCCCTCTCCCCTCCCCCTCTCTCACCCCAACCACTCTTCTCTCTCTCACTCTCTCCATCTCTCTCACCCCAACCACTCTTCTCTCTCTCACTCTCTCTCTCCATCTCTCTCACCCCAACCACTCTTCTCTCTCACTCTCTACATCTCCATATCTCTCTCTTCCCTACCCTTCTCTCTCACCCCAACCTCTCTCTCTCATCTCTCCCTCTCCACTCCACCCTCTCTCTCACCCCAACCTCTCTCTCTCATCTCTCCCTCTCCACTCCACCCTCTCTCTCACCCCAACCTCTCTCTCTCATCTCTCCCTCTCCACTCCACCCTCTCTCTCACCCCAACCTCTCTCTCTCACCCCAACCTCTCTCTCTCACCCCAACCCCTCTTCTCTCTCCCTTTTCCTCACCCTCATCTCTCTCTCTCCACTCCCGCTCTCTCACCCCAACCTGTCTCGCTCTCTCATCTCTCTCCCCCTCTCCCCTCCCCAACCTGTCTCTCTCTCTCCCCTACCCTTCTCTCTCACCCCAATCACTCTTCTCTCTCTCTCTCTATCTCCATATCTCTCCCTCTCCCCTCCCCCTCTCTCACCTCAACCTGTCTCTCTCTCTCCCCTACCCTTCTCTCTCACCCAAACCTCTCTCCCTCTCTCATCTCTCCCTCTCCACCCCCCTCTCTCTCACCCCAACCTCTCTCTCTCACCCAACCTCTCTTCTCTCTCCCTTTTCCTCACCCTCATCTCTCTCTCTCCACTCCCCCTCTCTCACCCCAACCTGTCTCTCTCTCTCTCTCTCTTACTCTACAACTCCCTCTCCCCTCCCTCTCACCCCAACCTGTCTCCCTCTCTTTTTCATCTCCATCTCTCTCCCTCCATCTCTCTCTCTCTCCAGGGTTTGCTGTATGTATGTGATGTCGATCTGAAGGAGGCAGGAGTAGATGATCCCAGTCACAGAGACACCATACTGTCTCAGCTGCTGCGACACAGACAGACACTAGACCCACACTCTGGTAACACACACACACACACACACACACACACACACACACACACACACACACACACACACACACACACACACACACACACACACACACACACACACACACACACACACACCATACTGTCTCAGCTGCTGCGACACAGACAGACACTAGACCCACACTCTTGTAACACACACACACACACACACACACACACACACACACACACACACACACACACACACACACACACACCATACTGTCTCAGCTGCTGCGACACAGACAGACACTAGACCCACACTCTGGTAACACACACACACACACACACACACACACACACACACACACACACACACACACACACACACACACACACACACACACACACACACACACACGTATACACAAGCACATGAACCCACACACACACACTCGTCTAACCTGTGCCCTTTGTTGTCCTATCTCAGGTATGGTGGAGGAGCTGAGGGTGAGCAGGAAGTATTCTCTGGGCTCGTCTCTGGACCTGGTGAGAATATAGAATATAGAACATAGAATGTAGAACATAAAACATAGAACATAGAATGTAGAACATAAAACAGAATATAGAACATTCAACTTAGACTGGTTCTATCCTTCTCCCCCAAGTGTGCATTTGTTCACTCTCCTCGCCAATACAATGCAATGAGGGGGAGTGAACAAGTGCACACTTCAGGGAGAAGGGTGCAAAACAGAATTGGGCTAACGAGATGAGGAAGAATGAATCTACTTCCTCAATCAGTAAAATCTCTAGAAGATGAATAGAACTCTTCCCAGCCAATAGAAGTGACCAGAACCCCTGGATCAGGTTGCTCATGTTGTCTAGAAGATGAATAGAACTCTTACCAGCCAATAGAAGTGACCGGAACCCCTGGATCAGGTTGCTCATGTTGTCTAGAAGATGAATAGAACTCTTCCCAGCCAATAGAAGTGACCGGAACCCCTGGATCAGGTTGCTCATGTTGTCTAGAAGATGAATAGAACTCTTCCCAGCCAATAGAAGTGACCAGAACCCCTGGATCAGGTTGCTCATGTTGTCTAGAAGATGAATAGAACTCTTCCCAGCCAATAGAAGTGACCGGAACCCCTGGATCAGGTTGCTCATGTTGTCTGCTTGGTCTCTCCAATGGCTCTACGTTCATTTGTTCTGTTCTGGCTCTATAGGTGAAACCCAGGAAGGATCTGTTCCGTCAGAGTGTTCTGCCCCGCCTTCGACGCAAGGTTACAGTCTCCGCCTCCTGTTCACAGCTCCACCCACTGGAGGAGGGGCTCAGCCCTGGACTCGCCCCCGAGCAGACAAGGAAACGCAGGTACAGAACTAGGATTATACACTTTCATATCAAAAGACTGGGAGGGTTTGAGAGTGTGTGTGTGAGGGGGTTGGAGGTTGTGTGTGTGAGGGGGTCGGAGGGTGTGTGTGTGTGTGAGGGGGTTGGAGGGTGTGTGTGAGAGGGTTGGAGAGTGTGTGTGAGAGAGGGTTGGAGGGTGTGAGTGTGAGAGGGTTGGGGGGTGTGAGTGTGAGAGGGTTGGGGTGTGTGTGTGAGAGGGTTGAAGGGTGAGTGTGTGAGAGGGTTGGGGGTGTGTGTGTGAGAGGGTTGGGGGTGTGTGTGTGAGAGGGTTGAAGGGTGAGTGTGTGAGAGGGTTGAAGGGTGAGTGTGTGAGAGGGTTGGGGTGTGTGTGTGAGAGGGTTGAAGGGTGAGTGTGTGAGAGGGTTGGGGGGTGTGAGTGTGAGAGGGTTGGGGGTGTGTGTGTGAGAGGGTTGGAGGGTGTGAGTGTGAGAGGGTTGGGGGGTGTGAGTGTGAGAGGGTTGGAGGGTCTGTGTGTGAGAGGGTTGGGGGTGTGTGTGTGTGAGAGGGTTGGGGGTGTGTGTGTGAGAGGGTTGAAGGGTGAGTGTGAGAGGGTTGGGGTGTGTGTGTGAGAGGGTTGAAGGGTGAGTGTGTGAGAGGGTTGGGGGTGTGTGTGTGAGAGGGTTGAAGGGTGTGTGATGGTTGGAGGTTGTGTGGTTTATCATTAACCACACCGTCATAAACACAGCCCTTTAAACAGGAGTGTGTCAACAGAACAGTAATGAATGGAGCAGGGACTATGTGGCCGTCTGTCTGTCTTCACATAGTTGTCTGTTTACCTGGTATTATTAAACCCGATATGTTTGTTACAGAGCCTCCAGAAAGTTTCATTCACAAACCTCACCTTGTTCCACATGTTGTTGTGTCAAAGTGAAATGATGTTATTAGACACAAATGATTTAGAAATGAAAAGCTGAAAAACACAGATTTAACCACAAAGACAAAGACCAGGGAGGTTTTCCAGCGCCTCGCAAAGAAGGGCACCTATTGGTAAATGGGTATAAATAAATTAAAAAAGCATCCATTGAATATTTGAGCGTGGTGAAGTTATTAATGACAGTTTGGATGGTGTATCAATACACCCAGTCACTATGAAGATACAGGCGTCCTTCCTAACTCGTTTCCCGGACAGGATGAAAACCACTCCGAGATTATCACCATCAGACCAATGGTGACTTTAAAAAACAGATGATAGGAGAAAACTGAGGATGGATCAACAACATTGTAGTTACTTCACAATATTAACCGAAATGACAGAGTGAAAAGAAAGAAGCTTGGACAGAATATAAATATTCCAAAAAATGCATCCGTGTTTGCAGTAAAGCACTAAAGTTAAACTGCAAAAAATGTCCTGAATACGAAGCGTTATGTTTGGGGCATATTCAATACACCATATCACGTAGTACCACTCTTCATATTTTCAAACATGGTAGTGGCTGCATCATGTTATGGGTATGCTTGTCATCGGCAAGGACTACAGCGTTTTATGGGATAAAAAGAAACAGAATAGAGCTAAACACAGGCAGGAAATTCTGGTTCAGTCTGCTTTCCAAGAGACACTGGGAGGGAGACAAATTCACCTTTCAGGAAGACAATAACCTAAGACAGAAGGCCATACACTGAATTTGCTTACCAAGATGACATTGAATGTTCCTGAGTGGCCTAGTCACAGAGAATCTATGGCAATACTTAAAAATGGCTGTCTAGCAATGATCAACAACTAGATCTTAAAGAATTATTAAAATAATAGTTTTCAAATATAGTACAATCCAGGTGGGGAAAGCTCTTAGAGATTTACCCAAAAAGGCTCACAGCTGTAATTGCTGACAAAGGTGATTCTAACATGTATTGACTCAGGGGTGTGAATACTTATGTAAAATAGATATTTCTGTATTTCAATTTCACTTTTTCTTTTTTTAAACATCACTTTGGCATTATGGGATATTGTGTGTAGATGGTTGAGTTATTGTTTTATAAATGTTTTATTCTGGCTGAAGCAGAACAAAATGTGGAATAAATCAAGGGGTATGAATACTTTCTGAATGCACTGTATCTGGGATGTTCATAGTTCTTCTCTCAGACCTCAACTCCTAACAACAATCTCTCAAGTTTGGATGGGCATTTTTTTACCACGTATATGACTTTAAAATAGGCTCCTTCAGGGAAAAACACTGCTCATATATTAATATATACTGTATG